>NC_138774.1:160082103-160682103 GCF_965119305.1 Pelophylax lessonae | reverse complement strand
GTACCGACACAGACTATCTCGCAATTGAATTGATCCCCAAAGGTTTTAATTGAATAGCGTAATAGAAAATATGATCAAAAAGAAAGTGTATGTATCTCGCACGTACACCACCACACTAGGCCCCAACTACTATTGTTTGTACCCCTAAAAGGATGGTTGAGCAGTAGGAGGAGGAGTATGGAACAGGCAGCACCCTCAAATCTTCAGAAGTATGAGATGAACCCCAAAAACTTGGAAAGGTGGATCTCTCTCACACGTACCAACACAGACTATCCCCCAATTTAACTGATCCCCAAAGGTTTTTGATTAAATAGCGGAATAGAAAATATGATCCAAAAAAAGTGTATGTATATCACACGTACACAACCACACTAGGCCCCAATTACTATTGTTTGTACCCCTAAAAGGCTAGATGAGGAGTAGGGGGGGTATGGAACAGGCAGCACCCTCAAACCTTCAGAAGTATGAGATGAACCCCAACAACTTGGAAAGGTGGATCTCTCTCACACGTACCAACACAGACTATCCCCCAATTTAACTGATCCCCAAAGGTTTTTGATTAAATAGCGGAATAGAAAATATGATCCAAAAAAAGTGTATGTATATCACACGTACACAACCACACTAGGCCCCAATTACTATTGTTTGTACCCCTAAAAGGCTAGATGAGGAGTAGGGGGGGTATGGAACAGGCAGCACCCTCAAACCTTCAGAAGTATGAGATGAACCCCAACAACTTGGAAAGGTGGATCTCTCTCACACGTACCAACACAGACTATCCCCCAATTTAACTGATCCCCAAAGGTTTTTGATTAAATAGCGGAATAGAAAATATGATCCAAAAAAAGTGTATGTATATCACACGTACACAACCACACTAGGCCCCAATTACTATTGTTTGTACCCCTAAAAGGCTAGATGAGGAGTAGGGGGGGTATGGAACAGGCAGCACCCTCAAACCTTCAGAAGTATGAGATGAACCCCAACAACTTGGAAAGGTGGATCTCTCTCACACGTACCAACACAGACTATCCCCCAATTTAACTGATCCCCAAAGGTTTTTGATTAAATAGCGGAATAGAAAATATGATCCAAAAAAAGTGTATGTATATCACACGTACACAACCACACTAGGCCCCAATTACTATTGTTTGTACCCCTAAAAGGCTAGATGAGGAGTAGGGGGAGTATGGAACAGGCAGCACCCTCAAACCTTCAGAAGTATGAGATGAACCCCAACAACTTGGAAAGGTGGATCTCTCTCACACGTACCAACACAGACTATCCCCCAATTTAACTGATCCCCAAAGGTTTTTGATTAAATAGCGGAATAGAAAATATGATCCAAAAAAAGTGTATGTATATCACACGTACACAACCACACTGGGCCCCAATTACTATTGTTTGTACCCCTAAAAGGCTAGATGAGGAGTAGGGGGAGTATGGAACAGGCAGCACCCTCAAACCTTCAGAAGTATGAGATGAACCCCAACAACTTGGAAAGGTGGATCTCTCTCACACGTACCAACACAGACTATCCCCCAATTTAACTGATCCCCAAAGGTTTTTGATTAAATAGCGGAATAGAAAATATGATCCAAAAAAAGTGTATGTATATCACACGTACACAACCACACTAGGCCCCAATTACTATTGTTTGTACCCCTAAAAGGCTAGATGAGGAGTAGGGGGGGTATGGAACAGGCAGCACCCTCAAATCTTCAGAAGTATGAGATGAACCCCAAAAACTTGGAAAGGTGGATCTCTCTCACACGTACCAACACAGACTATCCCCCAATTTAACGGATCCCCAAAGGTTTTTGATTAAATAGCGGAATAGAAAATATGATCCAAAAAAAGTGTATGTATATCACACGTACACAACCACACTAGGCCCCAATTACTATTGTTTGTACCCCTAAAAGGCTAGGAGTAGGGGGAGTATGGAACAGGCAGCACCCTCAAACCTTCAGAAGTATGAGATGAACCCCAACAACTTGGAAAGGTGGATCTCTCTCACACGTACCAACGCAGACTATCCCCCAATTTAACTGATCCCCAAAGGTTTTTGATTAAATAGCGGAATAGAAAATATGATCCAAAAAAAGTGTATGTATATCACACGTACACAACCACACTAGGCCCCAATTACTATTGTTTGTACCCCTAAAAGGCTAGATGAGGAGTAGGGGGGGTATGGAACAGGCAGCACCCTCAAACCTTCAGAAGTATGAGATGAACCCCAACAACTTGGAAAGGTGGATCTCTCTCACACGTACCAACACAGACTATCCCCCAATTTAACTGATCCCCAAAGGTTTTTGATTAAATAGCGGAATAGAAAATATGATCCAAAAAAAGTGTATGTATATCACACGTACACAACCACACTGGGCCCCAATTACTATTGTTTGTACCCCTAAAAGGCTAGATGAGGAGTAGGGGGAGTATGGAACAGGCAGCACCCTCAAACCTTCAGAAGTATGAGATGAACCCCAACAACTTGGAAAGGTGGATCTCTCTCACACGTACCAACACAGACTATCCCCCAATTTAACTGATCCCCAAAGGTTTTTGATTAAATAGCGGAATAGAAAATATGATCCAAAAAAAGTGTATGTATATCACACGTACACAACCACACTAGGCCCCAATTACTATTGTTTGTACCCCTAAAAGGCTAGATGAGGAGTAGGGGGGGTATGGAACAGGCAGCACCCTCAAATCTTCAGAAGTATGAGATGAACCCCAAAAACTTGGAAAGGTGGATCTCTCTCACACGTACCAACACAGACTATCCCCCAATTTAACTGATCCCCAAAGGTTTTTGATTAAATAGCGGAATAGAAAATATGATCCAAAAAAAGTGTATGTATATCACACGTACACAACCACACTAGGCCCCAATTACTATTGTTTGTACCCCTAAAAGGCTAGATGAGGAGTAGGGGGGGTATGGAACAGGCAGCACCCTCAAACCTTCAGAAGTATGAGATGAACCCCAACAACTTGGAAAGGTGGATCTCTCTCACACGTACCAACACAGACTATCCCCCAATTTAACTGATCCCCAAAGGTTTTTGATTAAATAGCGGAATAGAAAATATGATCCAAAAAAAGTGTATGTATATCACACGTACACAACCACACTAGGCCCCAATTACTATTGTTTGTACCCCTAAAAGGCTAGATGAGGAGTAGGGGGAGTATGGAACAGGCAGCACCCTCAAACCTTCAGAAGTATGAGATGAACCCCAACAACTTGGAAAGGTGGATCTCTCTCACACGTACCAACACAGACTATCCCCCAATTTAACTGATCCCCAAAGGTTTTTGATTAAATAGCGGAATAGAAAATATGATCCAAAAAAAGTGTATGTATATCACACGTACACAACCACACTGGGCCCCAATTACTATTGTTTGTACCCCTAAAAGGCTAGATGAGGAGTAGGGGGAGTATGGAACAGGCAGCACCCTCAAACCTTCAGAAGTATGAGATGAACCCCAACAACTTGGAAAGGTGGATCTCTCTCACACGTACCAACACAGACTATCCCCCAATTTAACTGATCCCCAAAGGTTTTTGATTAAATAGCGGAATAGAAAATATGATCCAAAAAAAGTGTATGTATATCACACGTACACAACCACACTAGGCCCCAATTACTATTGTTTGTACCCCTAAAAGGCTAGATGAGGAGTAGGGGGGGTATGGAACAGGCAGCACCCTCAAATCTTCAGAAGTATGAGATGAACCCCAAAAACTTGGAAAGGTGGATCTCTCTCACACGTACCAACACAGACTATCCCCCAATTTAACGGATCCCCAAAGGTTTTTGATTAAATAGCGGAATAGAAAATATGATCCAAAAAAAGTGTATGTATATCACACGTACACAACCACACTAGGCCCCAATTACTATTGTTTGTACCCCTAAAAGGCTAGGAGTAGGGGGAGTATGGAACAGGCAGCACCCTCAAACCTTCAGAAGTATGAGATGAACCCCAACAACTTGGAAAGGTGGATCTCTCTCACACGTACCAACGCAGACTATCCCCCAATTTAACTGATCCCCAAAGGTTTTTGATTAAATAGCGGAATAGAAAATATGATCCAAAAAAAGTGTATGTATATCACACGTACACAACCACACTAGGCCCCAATTACTATTGTTTGTACCCCTAAAAGGCTAGATGAGGAGTAGGGGGGGTATGGAACAGGCAGCACCCTCAAACCTTCAGAAGTATGAGATGAACCCCAACAACTTGGAAAGGTGGATCTCTCTCACACGTACCAACACAGACTATCCCCCAATTTAACTGATCCCCAAAGGTTTTTGATTAAATAGCGGAATAGAAAATATGATCCAAAAAAAGTGTATGTATATCACACGTACACAACCACACTGGGCCCCAATTACTATTGTTTGTACCCCTAAAAGGCTAGATGAGGAGTAGGGGGAGTATGGAACAGGCAGCACCCTCAAACCTTCAGAAGTATGAGATGAACCCCAACAACTTGGAAAGGTGGATCTCTCTCACACGTACCAACACAGACTATCCCCCAATTTAACTGATCCCCAAAGGTTTTTGATTAAATAGCGGAATAGAAAATATGATCCAAAAAAAGTGTATGTATATCACACGTACACAACCACACTAGGCCCCAATTACTATTGTTTGTACCCCTAAAAGGCTAGATGAGGAGTAGGGGGGGTATGGAACAGGCAGCACCCTCAAATCTTCAGAAGTATGAGATGAACCCCAAAAACTTGGAAAGGTGGATCTCTCTCACACGTACCAACACAGACTATCCCCCAATTTAACTGATCCCCAAAGGTTTTTGATTAAATAGCGGAATAGAAAATATGATCCAAAAAAAGTGTATGTATATCACACGTACACAACCACACTAGGCCCCAATTACTATTGTTTGTACCCCTAAAAGGCTAGATGAGGAGTAGGGGGGGTATGGAACAGGCAGCACCCTCAAACCTTCAGAAGTATGAGATGAACCCCAACAACTTGGAAAGGTGGATCTCTCTCACACGTACCAACACAGACTATCCCCCAATTTAACTGATCCCCAAAGGTTTTTGATTAAATAGCGGAATAGAAAATATGATCCAAAAAAAGTGTATGTATATCACACGTACACAACCACACTGGGCCCCAATTACTATTGTTTGTACCCCTAAAAGGCTAGATGAGGAGTAGGGGGAGTATGGAACAGGCAGCACCCTCAAACCTTCAGAAGTATGAGATGAACCCCAACAACTTGGAAAGGTGGATCTCTCTCACACGTACCAACACAGACTATCCCCCAATTTAACTGATCCCCAAAGGTTTTTGATTAAATAGCGGAATAGAAAATATGATCCAAAAAAAGTGTATGTATATCACACGTACACAACCACACTAGGCCCCAATTACTATTGTTTGTACCCCTAAAAGGCTAGATGAGGAGTAGGGGGGGTATGGAACAGGCAGCACCCTCAAATCTTCAGAAGTATGAGATGAACCCCAAAAACTTGGAAAGGTGGATCTCTCTCACACGTACCAACACAGACTATCCCCCAATTTAACTGATCCCCAAAGGTTTTTGATTAAATAGCGGAATAGAAAATATGATCCAAAAAAAGTGTATGTATATCACACGTACACAACCACACTAGGCCCCAATTACTATTGTTTGTACCCCTAAAAGGCTAGATGAGGAGTAGGGGGGGTATGGAACAGGCAGCACCCTCAAACCTTCAGAAGTATGAGATGAACCCCAAAAACTTGGAAAGGTGGATCTCTCTCACACGTACCAACACAGACTATCCCCCAATTTAACTGATCCCCAAAGGTTTTTGATTAAATAGCGGAATAGAAAATATGATCCAAAAAAAGTGTATGTATATCACACGTACACAACCACACTAGGCCCCAATTACTATTGTTTGTACCCCTAAAAGGCTAGATGAGGAGTAGGGGGGGTATGGAACAGGCAGCACCCTCAAACCTTCAGAAGTATGAGATGAACCCCAACAACTTGGAAAGGTGGATCTCTCTCACACGTACCAACACAGACTATCCCCCAATTTAACTGATCCCCAAAGGTTTTTGATTAAATAGCGGAATAGAAAATATGATCCAAAAAAAGTGTATGTATATCACACGTACACAACCACACTAGGCCCCAATTACTATTGTTTGTACCCCTAAAAGGCTAGGAGTAGGGGGAGTATGGAACAGGCAGCACCCTCAAACCTTCAGAAGTATGAGATGAACCCCAACAACTTGGAAAGGTGGATCTCTCTCACACGTACCAACACAGACTATCCCCCAATTTAACTGATCCCCAAAGGTTTTTGATTAAATAGCGGAATAGAAAATATGATCCAAAAAAAGTGTATGTATATCACACGTACACAACCACACTAGGCCCCAATTACTATTGTTTGTACCCCTAAAAGGCTAGATGAGGAGTAGGGGGGGTATGGAACAGGCAGCACCCTCAAACCTTCAGAAGTATGAGATGAACCCCAACAACTTGGAAAGGTGGATCTCTCTCACACGTACCAACACAGACTATCCCCCAATTTAACTGATCCCCAAAGGTTTTTGATTAAATAGCGGAATAGAAAATATGATCCAAAAAAAGTGTATGTATATCACACGTACACAACCACACTAGGCCCCAATTACTATTGTTTGTACCCCTAAAAGGCTAGATGAGGAGTAGGGGGGGTATGGAACAGGCAGCACCCTCAAACCTTCAGAAGTATGAGATGAACCCCAACAACTTGGAAAGGTGGATCTCTCTCACACGTACCAACACAGACTATCCCCCAATTTAACTGATCCCCAAAGGTTTTTGATTAAATAGCGGAATAGAAAATATGATCCAAAAAAAGTGTATGTATATCACACGTACACAACCACACTAGGCCCCAATTACTATTGTTTGTACCCCTAAAAGGCTAGGAGTAGGGGGAGTATGGAACAGGCAGCACCCTCAAACCTTCAGAAGTATGAGATGAACCCCAACAACTTGGAAAGGTGGATCTCTCTCACACGTACCAACACAGACTATCCCCCAATTTAACTGATCCCCAAAGGTTTTTGATTAAATAGCGGAATAGAAAATATGATCCAAAAAAAGTGTATGTATATCACACGTACACAACCACACTAGGCCCCAATTACTATTGTTTGTACCCCTAAAAGGCTAGATGAGGAGTAGGGGGAGTATGGAACAGGCAGCACCCTCAAATCTTCAGAAGTATGAGATTGTGTTCACTGTACCCCACAAAGATTGAGTTCACTGCACCCCACAATGATTGTGTTCACTGCACCCCACAAAGATTGTGTTCACTGCACCTCACAAAGATTGTGTTCACTGTACCCCCCAAAGATTGTGTTCACTGCACCCCACAAAGATTCTGTTCACTGTACCCCACAAAGATTGTGTTCACTGCACCCTAAAAGGATGTTGTTCACTGCACCCCACAAAGATTGTGTTCACTGCACCCTAAAAGGATGTTGTTCACTGCACCCCAAAAAGATTGTGTTCACTGTACCCCCCCAAAGATTGTGTTCACTGCACCCCACAAAGATTGTGTTCACTGCACCCCAAAAAGATTGTGTTCACTGTACCCCCCAAAGATTGTGTTCACTGCACCCCAAAAAGATTGTGTTCACTGTACCCCCCAAAGATTGTGTTCACTGCACCCCACAAAGATTCTGTTCACTGTACCCCACAAAGATTGTGTTCACTGCACCCCAAAAAGATTGTGTTCACTGTACCCCCCCAAAGATTGTGTTCACTGCACCCCACAAAGATTCTGTTCACTGCACCCCACAAAGGATTTTGTTCACTGCACCCCAAAAAGATTGTGTTCACTGCACCCCAAAAAGGATTTTGATCACTGCACCCCAAAAAGGATGTTGTTCACTGCACCCCAAAAATGATTTTGTTCACTCCACCCCAAAAAGATTGTGTTCACTGCACCCCACAAAGATTGTGTTCACTGCACCCCAAAAAGATTGTGTTCACTGTACCCCCCAAAGATTGTGTTCACTGCACCCCACAAAGATTCTGTTCACTGTACCCCACAAAGATTGTGTTCACTGCACCCCAAAAAGATTGTGTTCACTGCACCCCAAAAAGGATGTTGTTCACTGCACCCCAAAAAGGATGTTGTTCACTCCACCCCAAAAAGATTGTGTTCACTGCACCCCACAAAGATTGTGTTCACTGCACCCCAAAAAGATTGTGTTCACTGCACCCCAAAAATGATTTTGTTCACTGCACCCCAAAAAGGATTTTGTTCACTGCACCCCAAAAAGGATGTTGTTCACTCCACCCCAAAAAGATTGTGTTCACTGCACCCCAAAAAGATTGTGTTCACTGCACCCCACAAAGGATTTTGTTCACTGCACCCCAAAAAGATTGTGTTCACTGCACCCCATAAAGGATGTTGTTCACTGCACCCCAAAAAGGATTTTGTTCACTGCACCCCAAAAAGATTGTGTTCACTGCACCCCACAAAGGATTTTGTTCACTGCACCCCACAAAGATTGTGTTCACTGCACACCAAAAAGGATTGTGTTCACTGCACCCCAAAAAGATTTTGTTCACTGCACCCCAAAAAGATTGTGTTCACTGCAGCCCAAAAAGATTGTGTTCACTGCAGCCCAAAAAGATTGTGTTCACTGCAGCCCAAAAAGATTGTGTTCACTGCAGCCCAAAAAGATTGTGTTCACTGCAGCTCACACACAGAAAAATGGATGTGGATCACTGACACCTGCCTATCTCCAATCCCACACCACACAGCAATATCGATTGTAGTTTGTAGAACACAGTTTCCCTAAAATTCAGCAGACTCTGTCCCTAACAGGATTGAGAAGAGATCGTAGATCAGGATTGAGTGCAGATTCACCCCACCCCCCACACAGCAATATCGATTGTAGTTTGTAGAAGACACTGACCCTATAATTCAGCAGACTCTATCCCTAAAATGCCTACAACTCGCCCTGCCTAAACACTCCGACCTGTCCCTCAATTCTATCCGGACACAAATGTTTTTTTCCTGCCTATCTTTCCCTAATCAGCAGCCAGCACATTGATGTGTGCTCTGTCCCTTAGCTAAGCAGCAGAATGACGCTGCTGCGGCGGCTGCCTCGAACTTATAAAGACTTGGTCACATGCTTCAGACGGCCAATCACAGCTACTAAGACATTTGCAGGCATGGCTGGGATGGCTTAAGGCACACCAGTTAAACGATTGTTGATTGGCTGTTGAAAGCCCGCCATGAAAAGAGCGCCAAAGCATGCAAAACCCGGAAATAAAACGACCGAACACGGATTTTTACCCGAACATACAGTAAAGTGTCCGTGTCCGTGTTCGGGTAAAAAAAATCCAATTATTCGGTACGAACACGAATAATACAGTCCGTGTTCGCTCAACACTACCAACTTTCCCTCACCAGCACCATTTTCGTAAGTGATTACAGATGATCCAGAACTCCAGAACTGTAGCATGCACCTGCGCTGACCAGTCACCTCTTTGTGACATTATCATGTTGTGCAGTATATTGGAGTCTAGAGAGTGCCTCGCTGTTGGACAGCCAATAAGAAATATCCAAGTCATCCAGGCAATGATGTTGACACACAATGACCCTCCTTTTCTGAAGAAGATAGAAGACTCAGGACCTGACATGTCATTTGACAGTGGGTAGCACAATGGTTATTTAGGGGGTTAGTTGGGGGGGGTAAAGGGGAGGGGGTAATGCCTAGAATTAAACTTTAAAACTTATGAGTGTACAGCAATATCAGTATATGGCCACAAGAAGTGATCTAAATATTTTGGTTGTAACATATATCATATATGAGTGTATTATTCAGTCTGTGAATTGAAAAAACTGACCCGGGAGATAGAGCCACTATCGTAAATCTTATTTACAACAGAAAGCAATATTGCATTAAGCACCAATAGATATATTCAGCAAATATACAGTATTTAGTAACAGGTTATAGGGTTATGTTACAAGGCTAAAGAAAATTGTTCTGCTATTAGTTAATATGGATAACTCCACATACTCTTTGCTACTAAATGATACTAAATGATAAAGTAAACCTGAACTCAAAAAGTGAAGATTTGCTATGTTATAGGGAGCATCTAGAAATGTTCTTTGCTATACCCTAAGCATTACCCTGAATTTTTACCTTATGTCTGGAGTTCCACTGGAAAAATAACATCACACTTCCTATAATGTGAGGGTGTCTGAACATCCCTGTGCCAACAACCTCATAGCTGTATATCTGCAAAGGCCTGCCTCCACACAGGGGAACTGTACAGAAAAATCTTTGTTTACATAACCTTTAAAGTGACACTAATCTAAAAAAAAGTCTATTTAAATCTATATTGTTAGTGTCGGTTCACACTATGGCAATCCGACTTTGGGGGCGACCTGTGAAGTCGCATGCACCGCGACTTCGGCGCGACTTGCGCGGACTTCACATAATGGAAGTCAATGCAAGTCGCTCCGATGTCGCCCCGAAGTAGTACAGGAACTATTTTCTAAGTCGGAGCGTCTTGAGTCTCTCCTATTAGAAAGGTTCCTGTAGCACAGAATGGACCGCGACTTGTCAGGCTGACCAGTCACCTGACAAGTCGCGGTAGTGTGAACTGGGACTTAAAGTTCTATTGTTCTTAGCCTCCTTCATATATTCAAATACCTTTTTCTTTTGCTGCTCTGATCCAATTTCCTGTTAAAGGGTGACTATGATCATTTGCTATGATGCCATCTCCTGAGATGGACTGGGAACAAAGACTATGGGATTTGTAGTGTACATAGAGCATTGCACATGACCACAGCTAACATGTATTGCTTGTTCCAAACAAATGTAAGTGAGAGGAAAAAGCGAGGTTCTGGGGCTTACAGAGGTCAGTACAAGGAGACAAAAAATCACAGTAAGAAGACATTTTATGAAATGTCATTTACTTGTCAATGAGAAAAATCTGATAAAAACATGTGAATGGAAGAAGTATGCTACAGCCTAGTAGTTACATAGTAAGGCTTCTTTCACACGGTCCGCCTCCGTAGGCGGATCTGTGCTGCTCAGCAGGGGATTGATACACAGATCCCAGCTGAGCAGGCAGGTGACAGCTCCTTCTCCTGTCTGTGTGCGGAGAGGGAGGAGTCAGAGCCCCATGCATCTCTATGGGGGAATCGGATGAGAGCGGATCGATCCCCTGGACAGATGGAAAATAGGGTTTCCATCCGTCTGGATTTCACGGAAAGGATCGGATGCGGATGGCAGCGGGTGTCAGCAGACATCCACTGCCCCATAGGGATGCATGGGGGGGATCCGATCAGATCCGCCCTAAAAAAACTGACAGGCGTATCTGATTGGATCGCTCTTGTGAAAGGACCCTTACATAGTTATTCAGGATGAAAAAAGTCCATCCAGTTCAACCAATAAAAGAAAAAAAACATACAATCCCATATACACAATACTATACCCACAATTGATCCAGAGGATCCTGGCAAAGCATGATCCAATTTGCTACAGCAGTGGAAAATATTAATTCTTGATCCCGAAAGGGAATCAGATATTTCCTTGATCAATTTTACCTATAATTGTTAGTACCCAGTTATATTATGTACATTTAGGAAATAATCCAATACTCTGCAGCCTGCAATACACAAAGGCAGTATCTTCCTTGGCCATTACATCCACCTGGTAAAAGCTTGTAAAGGTATGTATCCATGACCAGGTTGCAGCCTTGCAGACCTGAGCCACTGATGCTTGATAATGGATAGCCCAAGATGCCCCCACACTTCTAGTAGAGTGAGCCTTTACCTGGAAAGATGAAGCCTTACCCTTTAAGCCATAGGATTGGGTAATAAACTCATGAATCATCCATGAAATTGTCAACTGTGAAGCTGGCTGCCCTTTCCTAGGCCCCTCAGGCAGTATAAACAAGTCTGATCTTCCAATCATTGCAGACAACTTCAAATAAACCTTGACAGCCTGAACCACATCAAAAGTGACTGTGGTCTAGGAAAAAAGAAGGACTAGAAAAAAGAAGGTGAGACAAGTCCTGATTCAAATGAAACTAAAAACTTGGCAAAAATTATGGGTGAGGACGTAACACCACCTTGTCATGGTGGAGAACATACTTGCCAAATTATTTGCCACCAAAGAAAAAACTCCTTCTGAGTCAGTAGAACTAACATAATCTCATGAATTGATTCAAAATGTAGTTTCTGCAAAACAAGCAAGACCAAATTTAAATCCCAAAGAAATAAGGGGGATCTAACAGGTGGAATCATTGGGATTACTCCCTGAAAAAAAGTAAGATCGACTGCAGTCACACAAATCGCTCTGTTAATGTCCACAAAAGTAATTTAAAGGGCTGCTAATTTTTGGTATTGCTGTGCAGTGCACTAAAAAGGGGGGGGGGGAGGGGGTAATCCACAGTATAATATACTTTGTAGAAAGTATATTATAGTGGATTAGTAGTATTATTGTGCACTGTGCAGCATTGTGACAGGTGTGACTGAGCGCTGCTGTAGCAATACTACAAATAGTGCCAAACTCCCTGGCCAATTTTTTGAACAACTGGTGTGATAGACCAGTGGCCCCCCAATACCACATATTGAAGTGGGGTGTTATCTGAGTATACTTTTACAAGTGTATTTGTGTCCTGCAACAATATTGCCTCTTTTGCTGAGTTAAGTCTGATACACACAGTGCCAAACTCCCTGGCCAATTTTTTGAACAACTGCTGTGATAAACCAGTTGCCCCTCAATACCACATATTGAAGTGGGGTGTTATCTGAGTATACTTTTACAAGTGTATTTGTGTCCTGCAACAATATTGCCTCTTTTGCTGAGTTAAGTCTGATACACACAGTGCCAAACTCTCTGGCCAATTTTTTGAACAACTGGAGTGATAAACCAGTGGCCCCCCAATACCACATTTTGAAGTGGGGTGTTATTTAACTGTATACTTTTCTAATAGTGTATTTTAGTCCTGCAAAATTTTGGCCTCTATTACTGTGTTAACTGTGCTACACACAGTGACAACAGTTACTGGACAATTATTTGTAGAACTGGTATAATAAACCTGTGGCCCCCCAATACCACATATTGAAGCGGGATGTTATCTGAGTATACTTTTACAAGTGTATTTGTGTCCTGCAACAATATTGCTTCTTTTGCTGAGTTACGTCTGATACACACAGTGCCAAACTCCCTGGCCAATTTTTTGAACAACTGGTGTGATAAACCAGTGGCCCCCCACTACCACATATTGAAGTGGGGTGTTATCTGAGTATACTTTTACAAGTGTATTTGTGTCCTGCAACAATATTGCCTCTTTTGCTGAGTTAAGATAGCATTAAATCTAACCTAATACAAGTTGGTGAGGCCAACATAGAGTCAGTTTGGGTTACGTTGCAGTTTGCTAATCATGCAGTAACTTGTGTAGGTGTGATATATAGACCACCTGGTCAAGTTAAAGAACTAGATGATCTACTAGTTGAAGAAATAGCTAAAATGACAATGAAAGGAGAAGTTATCATTATGGGAGATTTCAATCTTCCAGATATAAACTGGAAAACCAAAATAGCAAGTTCTACCGGGAGTACAGATATTCTAACTTCCCTACTGGGGTTGTCTCTGCAACAAGTGGTTGAGGAGCCAACCCGGAGGGAGGTCATTTTGGATTTGGTATTCACAAATGGGGATTCGGTATATGATGTCATTGTAGGCGAAACCTTGGGATCTAGTGATCACCAGTCAGTGTGGTTTAATATAAGAACTGTGAAAGAGTCACACCACACAAAAACAAAAGTTTTAGATTTTAGAAAAACAGACTTTTCAAAAATGAAATTAGTCATAAATGAGTCCTTATGAGACTGGAACGGATTACATGGAGTCCAGGAGAAATGGGACTACTTAAAAGGTGCATTATTGAAGGCAACAGAAAATTGTATTAGACTTGTCAGTAAAAGCAAAAAAAGGAAGAGACCACTGTGGTACTCAGCAGAAGTGGCCCAAATCTTTAAAAATAAAAAGCTAGCATTTTGTAATTATAAAAAAAACCCCAGAGCAATGAAGATAAGGAAATCTACAAGATTAGGCAGAAAGAGGCCAAGCAAGTTATAAGAACTTCTAAAGCGCAGGCAGAAAAAAAAACTAGCTCAGTCTATGGAAAAGGGGGATAAGACATTCTTCAGATATATAAATGAAAAAAGGAAATTAAAACAAGGAATAACTAAATTAAAAACAAAGGACGGAAGGTATGTAGAAGAGAATAAAGGGCTAGCCGACTGCCTTAATGAATACTTCTGTTCAGTTTTTACAGAAGAAAAAGGAGAAGGACCTCCACTTGAAAGGATGACTAATGAATCGTTTAATGCATGTGTCTTTACAGAGGAAGACGTTCTAAGATTGCTGTCTAAAGTGAAGACAAATAAGTCACAGGGTCCTGATGAGATACACCCAAAATTATTAAAAGAGCTTAGTGGTGAGCTGGCAAAACCATTAAAAGATTTATTTAACCAATCATTAGTAACAGGAGTCGTCCCGGAAGATTGGAAATTGCCAAATGTCGTGCCCATTCACAAGAAAGGTAGTAGGGAGGAAATCGAGCAACTATAGACCAGTGAGTCTGACATCAATAGTAGGCAAATTAATGGAAACCCTATTAAAGGAGAGGATTGTGGAACATCTTAAATCCCATGGATTGCAAGATGAAAAACAACATGGGTTTACTTCAGGGAGATCATGTCAAACAAATCTTATAGATTTTTTTGACTGGGTGACTAAAATAATAGACGGTGGAGGTGCAGTAGACATTGCATATCTAGATTTTAGTAAGGCTTTTGACATTGTCCCACATAGAAGACTTGTCAATAAACTGCAGTCATTGAGCATGGACTCCCATATTGTTGAGTGGATTAGGCAGTGGCTTAGTGACAGACAACAGAGGGTTGTAGTCAATGGAGAACATTCAGAACAAGGTCATGTTACCAGTGGGGTACCTCAGGGATCTGTACTGGGACCAATTTTGTTTAATATCTTCATAAGCGATATTGCAAAAGGCCTCGATGGTAAGGTTTGTCTTTTTGCCGATGACACAAAGATATGTAACAGGGTTGATGTTCCTGGAGGGAAACGCCAAATGGAAAAGGATTTAGGAAAACTAGAAGAATGGTCAGAACTCTGGCAACTGAAATTTAATGTGGATAAGTGCAAGATAATGCACCTGGGGCGTAAAAACCCAAGGGCAGAATATAGAATATTTGACACAGTCCTGACCTCAGTATCTGAGGAAAGGGATTTAGGAGTAATTATTTCAGAAGACTTAAAGGTGGGAAGACAATGTAATAGATAGTGTTGAGCGAACACGGACTGTATTATTCGTGTTCGTACCGAATAATTGGATTTTTTGTACCCGAACACGGACACGGACACTTTACTGTATGTTCGGGTAAAAATCCGTGTTCGGTCGTTTTATTTCCGGGTTTTGCATGCTTTGGCGCTCTTTTCATGGCGGGCTTTCAACAGCCAATCAACAATCGTTTAACTGGTGTGCCTTAAGCCATCCCAGCCATGCCTGCAAATGTCTCAGTAGCTGTGATTGGCCGTCTGAAGCATGTGACCAAGTCTTTATAAGTTCGAGGCAGCCGCAGCGGCGTCATTATGCTGCTTAGATTCAGGGACAGAGCACACATCAACGTGCTGGCTGCTGATTAGGGAAAGATAGGCAGGAAAAAACCATTTGTGTCCGGATAGAATTGAGGGACAGGTCGGAGTGTTTAGGCAGGGCGAGTTGTAGGCATTTTAGGGATAGAGTCTGCTGAATTATATAGGGTCAGTGTCTTCTACAAACTACAATCGATATTGCTGTGTGGGGGGTGGGGTGAATCTGCACTCAATCCTGATCTACGATCTCTTCTCAATCCTGTTAGGGACAGAGTCTGCTGAATTTTAGGGAAACTGTGTTCTACAAACTACAATCGATATTGCTGTGTGGGGGGTGGGGTGAATCTGCACTCAATCCTGATCTACGATCTCTTCTCAATCCTGTTAGGGACAGAGTCTGCTGAATTTTAGGGAAACTGTGTTCTACAAACTACAATCGATATTGCTGTGTGGGGGGTGGGGTGAATCTGCACTCAATCCTGATCTACGATCTCTTCTCAATCCTGTTAGGGACAGAGTCTGCTGAATTTTAGGGAAACTGTGTTCTACAAACTACAATCGATATTGCTGTGTGGTGTGGGATTGGAGATAGGCAGGTGTCAGTGATCCACATCCATTTTTCTGTGTGTGAGCTGCAGTGAACACAATCTTTTTGGGCTGCAGTGAACACAATCTTTTTGGGCTGCAGTGAACACAATCTTTTTGGGCTGCAGTGAACACAATCTTTTTGGGCTGCAGTGAACACAATCTTTTTGGGGTGCAGTGAACAAAATCTTTTTGGGGTGCAGTGAACACAATCCTTTTTGGTGTGCAGTGAACACAATCTTTGTGGGGTGCAGTGAACAAAATCCTTTGTGGGGTGCAGTGAACACAATCTTTTTGGGGTGCAGTGAACAAAATCCTTTTTGGGGTGCAGTGAACAACATCCTTTTTGGGGTGCAGTGAACACAATCTTTTTGGGGTGCAGTGAACAAAATCCTTTGTGGGGTGCAGTGAACACAATCTTTTTGGGGTGCAGTGAACACAATCTTTTTGGGGTGGAGTGAACAACATCCTTTTTGGGGTGCAGTGAACAAAATCCTTTTTGGGGTGCAGTGAACAAAATCATTTTTGGGGTGCAGTGAACACAATCTTTGTGGGGTGCAGTGAACACAATCTTTTTGGGGTGGAGTGAACAACATCCTTTTTGGGGTGCAGTGAACAACATCCTTTTTGGGGTGCAGTGAACACAATCTTTTTGGGGTGCAGTGAACACAATCTTTGTGGGGTACAGTGAACAGAATCTTTGTGGGGTGCAGTGAACACAATCTTTGGGGGGTACAGTGAACACAATCTTTGTGAGGTGCAGTGAACACAATCTTTGTGGGGTGCAGTGAACACAATCATTGTGGGGTGCAGTGAACTCAATCTTTGTGGGGTACAGTGAACACAATCTCATACTGAAGGTTTGAGGGTGCTGCCTGTTCCATACTCCCCCTACTCCTCATCTAGCCTTTTAGGGGTACAAACAATAGTAATTGGGGCCTAGTGTGGTTGTGTACGTGTGATATACATACACTTTTTTGGGATCATATTTTCTATTCCGCTATTTAATCAAAAACCTTTGGGGATCAGTTAAATTGGGGGATAGTCTGTGTTGGTACGTGTGAGAGAGATCCACCTTTCCAAGTTGTTGGGGTTCATCTCATACTTCTGAAGGTTTGAGGGTGCTGCCTGTTCCATACTCCCCCTACTCCTAGCCTTTTAGGGGTACAAACAATAGTAATTGGGGCCTAGTGTGGTTGTGTACGTGTGATATACATACACTTTTTTGGGATCATATTTTCTATTCCGCTATTTAATCAAAAACCTTTGGGGATCAGTTAAATTGGGGGATAGTCTGTGTTGGTACGTGTGAGAGAGATCCACCTTTCCAAGTTGTTGGGGTTCATCTCATACTTCTGAAGGTTTGAGGGTGCTGCCTGTTCCATACTCCCCCTACTCCTAGCCTTTTAGGGGTACAAACAATAGTAATTGGGGCCTAGTGTGGTTGTGTACGTGTGATATACATACACTTTTTTGGGATCATATTTTCTATTCCGCTATTTAATCAAAAACCTCTGGGGATCAGTTAAATTGGGGGATAGTCTGTGTTGGTACGTGTGAGAGAGATCCACCTTTCCAAGTTGTTGGGGTTCATCTCATACTTCTGAAGGTTTGAGGGTGCTGCCTGTTCCATACTCCCCCTACTCCTAGCCTTTTAGGGGTACAAACAATAGTAATTGGGGCCTAGTGTGGTTGTGTACGTGTGATATACATACACTTTTTTGGGATCATATTTTCTATTCCGCTATTTAATCAAAAACCTCTGGGGATCAGTTAAATTGGGGGATAGTCTGTGTTGGTACGTGTGAGAGAGATCCACCTTTCCAAGTTGTTGGGGTTCATCTCATACTTCTGAAGGTTTGAGGGTGCTGCCTGTTCCATACTCCCCCTACTCCTAGCCTTTTAGGGGTACAAACAATAGTAATTGGGGCCTAGTGTGGTTGTGTACGTGTGATATACATACACTTTTTTGGGATCATATTTTCTATTCCGCTATTTAATCAAAAACCTCTGGGGATCAGTTAAATTGGGGGATAGTCTGTGTTGGTACGTGTGAGAGAGATCCACCTTTCCAAGTTGTTGGGGTTCATCTCATACTTCTGAAGGTTTGAGGGTGCTGCCTGTTCCATACTCCCCCTACTCCTAGCCTTTTAGGGGTACAAACAATAGTAATTGGGGCCTAGTGTGGTTGTGTACGTGTGATATACATACACTTTTTTGGGATCATATTTTCTATTCCGCTATTTAATCAAAAACCTCTGGGGATCAGTTAAATTGGGGGATAGTCTGTGTTGGTACGTGTGAGAGAGATCCACCTTTCCAAGTTGTTGGGGTTCATCTCATACTTCTGAAGGTTTGAGGGTGCTGCCTGTTCCATACTCCCCCCTACTCCTAGCCTTTTAGGGGTACAAACAATAGTAATTGGGGCCTAGTGTGGTTGTGTACGTGTGATATACATACACTTTTTTGGGATCATATTTTCTATTCCGCTATTTAATCAAAAACCTTTGGGGATCAGTTAAATTGGGGGATAGTCTGTGTTGGTACGTGTGAGAGAGATCCACCTTTCCAAGTTGTTGGGGTTCATCTCATACTTCTGAAGGTTTGAGGGTGCTGCCTGTTCCATACTCCCCCTACTCCTAGCCTTTTAGGGGTACAAACAATAGTAATTGGGGCCTAGTGTGGTTGTGTACGTGTGATATACATACACTTTTTTGGGATCATATTTTCTATTCCGCTATTTAATCAAAAACCTCTGGGGATCAGTTAAATTGGGGGATAGTCTGTGTTGGTACGTGTGAGAGAGATCCACCTTTCCAAGTTGTTGGGGTTCATCTCATACTTCTGAAGGTTTGAGGGTGCTGCCTGTTCCATACTCCCCCCTACTCCTAGCCTTTTAGGGGTACAAACAATAGTAATTGGGGCCTAGTGTGGTTGTGTACGTGTGATATACATACACTTTTTTGGGATCATATTTTCTATTCCGCTATTTAATCAAAAACCTTTGGGGATCAGTTAAATTGGGGGATAGTCTGTGTTGGTACGTGTGAGAGAGATCCACCTTTCCAAGTTGTTGGGGTTCATCTCATACTTCTGAAGGTTTGAGGGTGCTGCCTGTTCCATACTCCCCCTACTCCTCATCTAGCCTTTTAGGGGTACAAACAATAGTAATTGGGGCCTAGTGTGGTTGTGTACGTGCGAGATACATACACTTTTTTTGATCATATTTCCTATTCCGCTATTCAATAAAAACCTTTGAGGATCAATTGAATTGCGGGATAGTCTGTGTCGGTACGTGTGAGAGAGATCCACCTTTCCAAGTTGTTGGGGTTCATCTCATACTTCTGAAGGTTTGAGGGTGCTGCCTGTTCCATACCCCCCCTACTCCTCATCTAGCCTTTTAGGGGTACAAACAATAGTAATTGGGGCCTAGTGTGGTTGTGTACGTGCGAGATACATACACTTTTTTTGATCATATTTCCTATTCCGCTATTCAATAAAAACCTTTGAGGATCAATTGAATTGCGGGATAGTCTGTGTCGGTACGTGTGAGAGAGATCCACCTTTCCAAGTTGTTGGGGTTCATCTCATACTTCTGAAGGTTTGAGGGTGCTGCCTGTTCCATACCCCCCCTACTCCTCATCTAGCCTTTTAGGGGTACAAACAATAGTAATTGGGGCCTAGTGTGGTTGTGTACGTGCGAGATACATACACTTTTTTTGATCATATTTCCTATTCCGCTATTCAATAAAAACCTTTGAGGATCAATTGAATTGCGGGATAGTCTGTGTCGGTACGTGTGAGAGAGATCCACCTTTCCAAGTTGTTGGGGTTCATCTCATACTTCTGAAGGTTTGAGGGTGCTGCCTGTTCCATACTCCTCCTCCTCCTCATCCATCCTTTTAGGTGTACAAACAATAGTAATTGGGGCCTAGTGTGCTTCTGTACGTGTGAGATACATACCCTTTTTTTGATCATATTTCCTATTCCGCTATTCAATAAAAACCTTTGGGGATCAATTAAATTGCGGGATAGTCTGTGTCGGTACGTGTGAGATCCACCTTTCCAAGTTTTTGGGGTTCATCTCATACTTCTGAAGCTTTGAGGGTGCTGCCTGTTCCATACTCCTCCTCCTCCTCATCCATCCTTTTAGGTGTACAAACAATAGTAATTGGGGCCTAGTGTGCTTCTGTACGTGTGAGATACATACACATTTTTTGATCATATTTCCTATTCCGCTATTCAATAAAAACCTTTGGGGATCAATTAAATTGCGGAATAGTCTGTGTCGGTACGTGTGAGATCCACCTTTCCAAGTTTTTGGGGTTCATCTCATACTTCTGAAGCTTTGAGGGTGCTGCCTGTTCCATACTCCTCCTCCTCCTCATCCATCCTTTTAGGTGTACAAACAATAGTAATTGGGGCCTAGTGTGTTTCTGTACGTGTGAGATACATACACTTTTTTTGATCATATTTCCTATTCCGCTATTCAATAAAAACCTTTGGGGATCAATTGAATTGCGGGATAGTCTGTGTCGGTACGTGTGAGAGAGATCCACCTTTCCAAGTTGTTGGGGTTCATCTCATACTTCTGAAGGTTTGAGGGTGCTGCCTGTTCCATACCCCCCCTACTCCTCATCTAGCCTTTTAGGGGTACAAACAATAGTAATTGGGGCCTAGTGTGGTTGTGTACGTGCGAGATACATACACTTTTTTTGATCATATTTCCTATTCCGCTATTCAATAAAAACCTTTGAGGATCAATTGAATTGCGGGATAGTCTGTGTCGGTACGTGTGAGAGAGATCCACCTTTCCAAGTTGTTGGGGTTCATCTCATACTTCTGAAGGTTTGAGGGTGCTGCCTGTTCCATACTCCCCCTACTCCTCATCTAGCCTTTTAGGGGTACAAACAATAGTAATTGGGGCCTAGTGTGGTTGTGTACGTGTGATATACATACACTTTTTTTGGATCATATTTTCTATTCCGCTATTCAATAAAAACCTTTCTAGGGCAAGATCTTAAATTACAGAAATATGAGGAGACCGTCAAATAAGGGCCGTGGCCTGGGTCGTGGTGCTGCTGGTAGAGCTCCTGTTGCAAGGAGAGGACATGGTCGATCTGTGCCAGCTACACGCACAAGTGAAACACCTTCCTCAAGTGTGAGTAGGCGACAGAACCTGCATCAGTATTTGGTAGGGCATCAAACGCCCCTAGAAGTGATGAGGCCAGAACAAGTTGAGGCGATAGTAGATTGGTTTGCTGCTGACAGTGCCTCCAGTTCCTTCACATTGTCTCCCACCCAGTCTACTGCAGAAAGGTCAGAGTTGGCACCTGCAGCCAATGTCCAACCGTCTTTCACCTCACCCCCTTGCAAATCAGGCCAGCAGTCTGAGCCCCAAGCCATACAGCAGTCTCTTATTCTTTTTGAGGACTCTGTCAGCAGGGTTTCCCAGGGCCATCCACCTAGCCCTGCCCCAGAAGTGGAAGAGATTGAGTGCAGCGATGCCCAACCACTTATTCCTCAAGATGAGTACATGCAAGGATCATCGCAGCACGTCTCCGATGATGACGAAACGCAGGTGCCAACTGCTGCGGCGTTCAGCATTGTGGAGACCGACAAGGAGGGCAGGGGTGAAGACTGGGTGGAAGATGATGTGGAGGACGATGAGGTCCTCGACCCCACATGGAATGAACGTCATGCAGGTGAACTGAGTAGTTTGGAGGAAGAGGCGGTGGTCGCACAGAGCCACCAGCACAGCAGAAGAGGGAGCAGGGTGCAGAAGCGGAGCGGCCGTGCCCTAGACACTACGCCCGCTACTGCCCAACGCAGCAAGGGAACGAGCGCACCAAAGTCAGCTCAAAGGAGTTCTCTAGCGTGGAAGTTCTTTAGAAAATGTGCTGATGACAGGACACGAGTGGTTTGCACCCTGTGCAATCAGAGCTTGAAGCGAGGCATGAACCTTCTCAACCTGAGCACAACCTGCATGATCAGGCATCTAAGTGCAAAGCACGAGCTGCAGTGGAGTACACACCTTCAAAACCAAGAAACGTCTCTGGCTCATCCTGCTTCCTCTTCTGCTGCAGTCTCGGCCGCTCCAGCCACATCTGTAGTGATACCGGCACCTGCCACCCCGCAAACAGACGATCTGTCAGCAACACCACCACCTGGGTCACCAACAACCATCTCCACAATGTCCCGTGGAAGCGTTCAGCTTTCCATCTCCCAAACACTTGAGAGGAAGAGGAAGTACCCCCCTACCCACCCGCGATCCCTGGCCCTGAATGCCAGCATTTCAAAATTATTGGCCTTTGAAATGCTGTCATTCCGTCTGGTGGAGACGCACAGTTTTAAAAACCTTATGTCGGTGGCTGTCCCACAGTACGTCGTGCCCAGCCGCCACTACTTTTCCAGGCAAGCCATCCCTTCCCTGCACAACCAAGTGGGGGAAAAAATCAGGTGTGCACTGCGCAACGCCATCTGTGCCAAGGTCCACCTAACTACGGATACGTGGACCAGTAAGCACGGTCAGGGGCGTTATATCTCCCTAACGGCACACTGGGTAAATGCAGTGGCGGATGGGCCTGAGGCGGATAGCAATTTGGCGCATGTCCTTCCACCACCGAGGATTGCAGGGCGCTTCAGTTTGCCTCCTGTTCCTAACTCCTCCTACTCCGCTTCCTCATCCTCTACCGCCTCCTCATCCGGACAGCGTAACACCTTCACCACCAACTTCAGCACGGCCAGGGGTAAACGACAGCAGGCAGTTTTACAACTTGCCTGTTTGGGGGACAAACCACACACCGCGCAGGAGTTGTGGAGGAGCATGGAACAGCAGACAAATGAGTGGTTGCTGCCAGCGAGCCTCAAGCCCGGCCTGGTGGTGTGCGATAACGGGCGAAATCTCATAGCAGCTCTGGGCCTAGCCGGTTTGACGCACATCCCTTGCCTGGCGCATGTGCTGAATTTGGTGGTGCAGAGGTTCCTTAAAAACTACCCCGATATGTCAGAGCTGCTGCAGAAAGTGCGGGCCGTTTGTGCGCACTTTCGGCGTTCTCACCCTGCTGCTGCTCGCCTGGCAGCGCTGCAGCGTAACTTCGGCCTTCCCGCTCACCGCCTCATATGTGACGTGCCCACAAGGTGGAACTCCACCTTGCACATGCTGGAAAGACTGTGCGAGCAGCAGCAGGCCATAGTGGAGTTTCAGCTGCAGCACGCACGCGTGAGTCGCTCTGCGGAACAGCACCACTTCACCACCAATAACTGGGCCTCCATGCGAGACCTGTGTGCCTTGTTGCGCTGTTTTGAGTACTCCACCAACATGGCCAGTGGCAATGACGCCGTTCTCAGCTTAACTATCCCACTTCTATGCCTCCTTGAAAAAACAATTCGGGCGATGATGGAAGAGGATGTGGCACAGGATGAGGAGGAGGAGGAGGATGAAGAGGTAACATTTCCAAGGCTTTCAGGGCAGTCATTCGCAAGGGGCTCCGAGGGTGGGTTCCTGCACACGCAAACGCCAGGGACGCAATTGTCCAGCAGGGGCACAGTTCTGGAGGATGAGGAGGATGAGGAGGAGGAGGAGCTGGAGGAGGAGATGGAACCATGTTCACAGCAGGGTGGCACCCAGGCCAGCTCATGGCCATCACTGGTGCGTGGCTGGGGGGATACAGAGGACACGGACCATACACCTCCCACAGAGGACAGCCTTTCGTCGCCTCTGGGCAGCCTGGCACACATGAGCGATTACATGCTGCAGTGTCTCCACAACGACCGCCGAGTTGCCCACATTCTAACTTGTGCTGATTACTGGGTGGCCACGCTGCTGGATCCCCGTTACAAGGACAACGTACCGTCCTTAATTCACTCACTGGAGCGCGATCGCAAGATGCGCGAGTACAAGCGCACGCTGGTAGACGCCATGCTGCTGGCATTCCCATCTGACAGCGGGGCCACAGTGGAAGCACAAGGCAGAGGAGGAGGAGGAGGAGGTCGCCAACGCAACCAGGGCACCGCCAGCACCTCAGAAGGCAGGGTTAGCATGGCCGAAATGTGGAAAAGCTTTGTCAGCACGCCACAACAAACAGCAGCACCAGCAGCTCAGATGGAACGTCTTAGCAGGAGGCAGCATTTTACCAACATGGTGGAGCAGTATGTGTGCACACGCCTACATGTAGTGAATGACGGGTCTGCCCCCTTCAACTTCTGGGTCTCCAAATTGGGCACATGGCCTGAGCTTGCCCTTTACGCCTTGGAGGTGCTGGCGTGCCCTGCAGCCAGTGTATTATCTGAACGGGTATTTAGCACGGCTGGGGGCGTTATAACAGACAAGCGCAGCCGCCTGTCCAGAGACAATGTGGACAAGCTCACGTTCATTAAAATGAACCAGGCATGGATCCCACGGGACTTTTCCGTACCTTATGCAGAATAGCAATGGATACCGACCTTACCCACCCATTGTTCCATTTTTGCTCTTTCTCACTCTTTTGGGGTGTACCCTCATTTAAAATTTGTGAAAAGAAGCAGTGTTGGCTACCTCGTCCTCCTCCTTAGGGCCAGATTAATGTAGGGTCTATTGGAGCTGCAGCTCCAGGCCCCTACCTTTTATATAGGCCCCGGGTTGGCCATATTCACTGTTACCGCTCTTCTGTCACTTGTAAACACAGAAGTCTGGCTTCTATGCTCGCTTCCCCAGGCAGCACCCTCAGAACCTCCCCACACAGCGTGAAGGCCGGACAAGGAGGGACAGTTGGCGATGCATGGATGTGTTTATGGGCTTCAGAGACAGCATCCCATGTTGAATTAGGCATGCATGGCTGCACCCTTCCTCCTCTGGGTGCATGGCAAGGCACGGCCCTAAGGCCCTTCAAAATCCTCAGCACCAAGCCCATGATGCTGTTAATCCGGCCCTGGTCCTCCTCCACCGCCGCTTCCACCTACACCGCCCATAGGTGTGCGCAGCCTATTGCATTAAGGTGTGCACCCCAAAGTTGAAATACACATGCATGTGTTTGCCAGCAGGGAGAGTAATGTATCGGGGCCATGTACCTGTAGGCAAGGAGAAATAGAGCAGAGCAGGTCCCAGGGAGATCTTTCCCATCTCCTCACTGGCAATGCTATGTGCCCTAGGTGATTAGGGTGTGCCCAGGCACACCCAGCACACCCTGTGCGCACGCCTATGTCACCGCCACATCCACCACCACCTCAACCTCCCTCCTACTCCATATGGGCCTCGTCCTTCAGAGATGAAGAAGAACATTGTTTTATTTTTCTGTTTTTTTTTGTTGTTTTAAGTTATTTCCCTATCCACATTTGTTTGCAGAGCACTTGCCATGCTCTTAATTACGTTTTGCTGCCATTTGCAGCACTCTAGCCCTTTCCTTTGGTGTTTTAGAGCCATTTTAGTGCCTTAAAGTTCGGGTCCCCATTGACTTCAATGGGGTTCGGTGTCCGGGAAAAGTTCGGTAAAAGTCCGGGACACGGACCCGGACTTTTTTTTAAAGTTCGGCCGAACCCGTCGAACACGGACATCTAGGTGTCCGCTCAACCCTAGTAATAGAGCATCACGAAATGGCAGCAGAATGCTTGGATGTATAGGGAGAGGTATAAGCAGTAGAAAGAGAGAAGTGCTTATGCCGCTGTACAGAACACTGGTGAGACCTCACTTGGAGTATTGTGCGCAGTACTGGAGGCCATATCTCCAGAAGGATATAGATACTCTAGAGAGAGTTCAGAGAAGAGCTACTAAACTAGTACATGGATTGCAGGAAAAAACTTACCAGGAAAGGTTAAAGGACCTTAAAATGTATAGCTTGGAAGAAAGAAGAGACAGAGGGGATATGATGGAAACTTTTAAATACATAAAGGGAATCAACTCGGTAAAGGAGGAGAGCATATTTAAAAGAAGAAAAACTACCACAAGAGGACACAGTTTTAAATTAGAGGGGCAAAGGTTTAAAAGTAATATGAGGAAGTATTACTTTACTGAGAGAGTAGTGGATGCATGGAATAACCTTCCTGCAGAAGTGGTAGCTGCAAATACAGTGAAGGAGTTTAAGCATGCATGGGATAGGCATAAGGCTATCCTTCATATAAGATAGGGCCAGGGACTATTCATAGGATTCAGATATATTCGGCAGACTAGATGGGCCAAATGGTTCTTATCTGCCGACACATTCTATGTTTCTATGTTTCTAAGTCTGATACACACAGTGCCAAACTCCCTGGCCAATTTTTTAAACTGTGATAAACCAGTGGCCCCCCAATACCACATATTGAAGTGGGTGTTATTTAACAGTATACTTTTCTAAGAGTGTATTTTAGTCCTGTAAAAATTTGGCCTCTCTTGCTGTGTTAACTGTGCTACACACAGTGACAACAGTTACTGGCCAATTATTTGTAGAACTGGTGTGATAAACCTGTGGCCCCTCAATACCACAGATTGAAGCGGGGTGTTATCTACCTTTTTCCAGATATACTGTGATTCTCTAGAGACTTTTGTCACAGGGTAATTAAAAAACATGACAGGCAGAGGAAGAGGCAGACACATACGCAGGGGTGGTAGGGGTAGGGCAGGAGCAGTAGGCTGGAGCCAAACTGTGAAGTTTCAAAAGCCACGTGCAATTACGTCAAAGGACGCACCAGACTTGGTTGAGTGGCTCACTCAGCCTTCCTCTTCTGCACCCTCCTCATCCTCTCTCTGCACCCTCTTCACTCTCTGCTGTGTGCATCCCCAAAGACAACACCACCACCACCACATACCCTCCGCTTGAGTCACTGGAATTATTTTCCGATCCATCACAAGACATTTGTGATGCACAGCCATTGTTGGAATCGGATCAGGAAGAGGAGGTAGCAACAGCCGCCACTCAGCAGTCTGACGACAGTACCCAGATCAGCCCAAGCAGGTTGGTCCCCGCTGTTGCTGCCTACTCCATGATCTCTAATGTTAGTGGTGGGGAAGGAGACGTAGATGATGACATGTCTATGGACGTCATGCGGGTGGCCACAAGAGAGGAAGAGGAGGGGAGTTCAGAGGGAGAGATGGACCGACAGATAGGGAGGAGAGGCAGGCAGAACTTGCATTGCACAAGAGGTAGAAAGAAGACTGCAAATGTATCAGGAGCAAGCCACAACCATGTACAGTCACATCTGGCGCTCCCAGGACGCCGGCACATGGCTGCGCAGTGTGGGCTTTTTTTAATGTGTCCGTTGCTGACAACAGTGTTGCCATCTGCAGCCTTTGCAGTCAATGCATAAGTCACGGTAAGCCCAACACTCACCTAGGGACAACCGCCCAGTTGGAGCAACATGGTCAGAACCCACAAAGCCACACTCCAGGCTCTCACCGTCCAGCCCCTTCTCCTTCTCCTCTCTCCTCACATTTGTCCTCCACTCCACCTTCCATGATGCCTTCGTCACGTAGTTCTGGAAAAAGGCAGGCTTCTGTGGTCCAAATGTTGTAGCGGAAAAAAATGATGACGCCGGATAACCCTCTTGCCCAACGTTTGACTGCTGGCTTATCGGGAACTGATAGCCCGCCAACTACTGCCATATCAACTGGTGGACTCAGAGGCCTTTTGTAAATTTGTGGCTATTGGAACACCACAATGGAAGGTCCCAGGCAGGAAATATTTCTTGCAGAAGTGCATTCCAGAGCTGTATGGCCATGTTCAGCGGCAAGTGAATATATCTTTGGCACACAGTGTTGGTGCCAAGATACATCTGACCACAGACACATGGTCTAGCAAACACAGGCAGGGAAGGTATATCACTTTTACTGCCCACTGGGTGAACCTTCTGACGGCTGTCAAGCATGTAACCCGTGGCACCCGTGTAGATTTAGTTGTACCGCCACGGATTGAAAGCAGGCCTGCCTCTTCTTCTCCTCCTCCTCCTCCTCCTCCATCCTCCCTCTCCTACTTGGCTGACTCCTCCTCTTCCGCTGCTACTGTCTTTTCCACTGCGCCGCCCAAGATACCCAGAACCTATTCCACATGCCAGGTGAGACGTTGCCATGCTGTGCTGCGTCTGTTGTGCATGGAAGCCAAGAGCCACACTGGTCCTGCACTCCTTTCAGCTTTGCATTCACAGGCAGATCATTGGCTGACACCGCTGAAATTTACAGTTGGTAAAGTGGTGTGCGACAATGGTGCCAATCTGCTAAACGCACTGAAACAGGGCAAAATAACACACACGTGCCGTGCATGGCACACGTCCTGAACTTGGTGGTGCAGCGACTCATTGGCAAATACCCTGGGGTCCAGGACATTTGCGGCAGGCCATGAAAATCTCGGGCCATTTCCGAAGATCTTACACAGTCATGGCTCGCCTTGCTGACATTCAGCGGCGACACAACCTGCCCATCAGGCGTCTTATTTGTGACTGCCCAACGCGATGGAACTCAACGTTGCATATGCTTGATAGGCTGCTCGAGCAGAAACGTGCAGTTAACGACTACCTCTACTGTGGCAGGACAGGTTCTGGGGAGCTTGGGTCTTTTTCACCTCGCCAGTGGCTGCTCATGCGGGACGCATGCAGAATTCTGCGGCCATTCAATGAGATCACCAAACTGGTCAGTCACGGCCAGGGCGCAATAAGTGACATCATACCTTACGCCTTCTTTCTGGAGCGTGCATTGTGTCGTGTCATTGATCAAGCCGTCGAGGAGCAGGAGCAGGAAGATGAGGAAGTCGCAATGTTGGATGAATTCCCACTGGGTGCTACTCCATCTGAGACAAATCAACAGCAGGAGTCTGAAGAGGAGTCAGAGGAGGATGGTGCTGGGGGGATGAGGAGGAGCAAGAAGAGCATGCTTAAAACCTTTCTGTGATCCCTGGTGTTATCCATGGATGGGGGGAGGAGAACGACGACAACATTATCCTGGATGATGAGCTGGAAGCAGGCCACTACACCGCTTCCAGTTTAGTGTGAATGGGGGCCTTCATGCTCCAGTGATTTAAGGGGGACCCCCGTATAAAATACTTAAGGACCAGTACTGGGTGGCAACATGCTTAGACCCCCGGTACAAACATAAATTTGCGGAAATGTTACCACAATCACAGAGGGCGGTCAGAATGCAGCGCTTCCAAGCCTTGCTGCGGGAAATGCTGCATTGTGCTTTGCGTGCGCTGGCAGAGGAATTTCCAGTCACAGAGAGACAGTTGCGGGTAGCAATCCATCAGCACCTGCAAGAAGAGGGCAGTTTGAAGATGTCTTGGTCACTTCAGATATGAGATCCTTCTTTCAGCCGACCCATCGACAGCTGTACTCCGGATCCAGCATGAGGGAACGCCTAGACCGACAGGTGTCCGACTACATCGGGTTAATGGCCGATGTGGACGCTCTGAGGAGTGATGAACCCCTGGACTACTGGGTGGGCAGGCTTGACCTCTAGCCAGAACTTGCACAATTTGCAATGGAAATGTTGGCTTTCCCCCCGTCCAGTGTCCTGTCTGAAAGGACGTTTAGCGCAGCAGGGGGGATCGTGACCAATAAGCGCACTCACCTAGCTCATGACAGTGTAGACTACCTCACATTTATAAAAATGAATGAGGCATGGATCTCTGAGGAAGATATACTTAGAGGAGTCAGACTTAGAGGAGACACCGACTCCGACTTACACTCCAAGTTTCACGTGGAATGGGAGGCATTTGACTACTATTAGCGAGTCTGATATCTTGGAAGGATATATAAAGGAGAAAGAGAGAGTATACTAAGAAGCTAGAAGGTTTTGTGGAAACTATCCATCTGTCCATCCATCCCGGAGGTTATCATCGGCCCAAGTGAGATTGATCTCAGACACGCTCTTTTGAGTGTGCAGTGAGGTGAGCGGCAAGTGCACACGGTTTTGGATTTGAGCTCACGATCACCAGACAACACTGTTTTGCATGAGTTTTGGGTGTTTTCTCACGAAGATTTATTTGTCCTAGTCACTGTTATTTGGGAATCACACCTTGCCATTTTTGTTGCAGGCGTTTTTTTTGGGCATTTTTTGGGCGTCTTTGGAGGCAGGCATAACATCTGAACTTCTGTATAGGGGTATATATACACACACACTTATATGTATTTATACACATACACACATATAGGTGTGATAGGAGCTTAGCCCTATGCCTGCTAATAATTTCATTAGCGCAGGAATAGGGTTCTGCTACTTTCACACCTATATATGTGTATGTGTATATATACATACATGTGTGTGTGTATATATACCCCTACACAGAAGTTCAGATGTCATGCCTGCCTCCAAAGATGTCCACAAAAAAGCCCAATAAACGCCTGCAACAAAAATGGCAAGGTGTGAAAGTAGCGAAGCCACTATCCTGCTCTATTGCAATTCTAATAGAAACAATCTTTTTTCTATGGCGGTCACCCTGACATGGAAGGGTTTGGTCACCCTGCCATAGCAGTCAGAGTCAGTTAACCCTACACTACACTATGGTCCCCTGACACTTAACACTTTCCCTACAGAAACTAGATTATTAAATCTAACTATAGTGGAAAATAGTACCCTAACTACACTAGATATCCCTTTCCTCACACTAATAATTGCTAAATGACACTTTGAAGCAGAAGTAACAGAACTGCTTCCACTCTCTTCCACATCCCTATATTACAATGCTAGAGATTTGGCGGGGCTATCTTATATGCTGGGGAGCGTATTCACTAATGATTGGCCTCTGGACCCCCTAGTCACTCCAATCACATTCCTAGCATTCTCCTGCCCCCTCAATTGACTTTAACTGATGGTTCTGGTCCAACCACAGACTTTTAAAGCCCAGTTCCTGTCCCATTGCATTTTGGTCAGTTCTGGTTGCCGAATTCCGAACTTTTTTAGCAAAAAGTTTGAAATTCAGCCGATTTTCTAACAGTCAATGTTCGGGTCGAACCGATGTTCGACCCAAACCGTTCGATTATCCCTATTCGCTACATACATCGGCATAAAAGGCATTTCATGTCCATTGAATGGAAAATTTTGGGGCCTTTCAGGGCCGACAATTTATTTTTTCTGTGAATGCCTAATGTACCTCCGGCCACCAAATACTACGTTCTTAGCTGTCAGGTAAACCCATGTGGGCTAATTTTTGGGGCCTATACAGCCCGACACTTCTGTATCCTGTGAATGCCTAATGTACCTCCAGCCATCAAATAATACGTTCTTTGCTGTCAGTTAAACCCATGTGAGCTAATTTTTGGGGCCTATACAGGCCGACACTTACTTCTGTATACTGTGAATGCCTAATGTACCTCCAGCCATCAAATACACTACGTTCTTTGCTGTCAGTTAAACCCATGTGAGCTATTTTTTGGGGCCTATACAGGACGACACTTATTTTTGTATACTGTGAATGCCTAATGTACCTTCAGCCATCAATTACACTACATTCTTTGCTGTCAGTTAAACCCATGTGAGCTAATTTTTGGGGCCTATACAGGCCGACACTTACTTCTGTATACTGTGAATGCCTAATGTACTTCTAGCCATCAAATACACTATGTTCTTTGCTGTCAGTTAAACCCATGCGGGCTAATTTTTGGGACCTATACAGGCCGACACTTACTTCTGTATACTGTGAATGCCTAATGTACTTCCAGCCATCAAATACTACGTTCTTTGCTGTTAGGTAAACCCATGTGGGCCAATTTTTGGGGCCTATGCTGGCCGGCACTTACTTCTGTATCCTGTTAAAGCCTAATGTACCTTCATCCACCAAATACTACGTTCTTAGCTGTCAGGTAAACCCATGTGGGCTAATTTTTGGGGCCTATACAGCCCGACACTTACTTCTGTATCCTGTGAATGCCTAATGTACCTCCAGCCATCAAATAATACGTTCTTTGCTGTCAGTTAAACCCATGTGAGCTAATTTTTGGGGCCTATACAGGCCGACACTTACTTCTGTATACTGTGAATGCCTAATGTACTTCCAGCCATCAAATACTACGTTCTTTGCTGTTAGGTAAACCCATGTGGGCCAATTTTTGGGGCCTATACTGGCCGACACTTACTTCTGTATCCTGTGAATGCCTAATGTACCTCCAGCCATCAAATACTACATTTTTGCTGTCAGTTAAACCCATGTGGGCTAATTTTTGGGGCCTATACTGGCCGACACTTACTTTCTTTATCCTGTGAATGCCTAATGTACCTTCAGCCACAGAATACTATGTTCTTAGCTGTCAGGTAAATGCATGTGGGCTAATTTTTGGGGCCTGGAATGGCCGACACTTACTTCTGTATCCTGTGAATGCCTAATTTTTCAGGCTGGAATTGAAAATCAATGGGTCTGTAAAGTTTCCACCAAATTGTGGAAAGGATGCGGACCCATTTTACAGATGTGTGAATTGACCCTATTTGTATTTGACATGTATTTACCAGCTGCTGTCAGTTCTGGCTGATTTATGAAAAAAATATATATTTTTTGCTGTAAAAAAAAAATAAAATTTTTAGGGCAACGTTTCCAATTGCAATACTTCTGTTATGACATTGTCCATGTGCTGGGACTATTTGTGCACAGCTAGTACGTCTTTTGTGGCTGCAAATATGACCTAAAGGTTTTTAAAGTTCGCCTCCCATTAAAGTCAATGGGGCCCGCCGCGAACTTGCGGTTTGCGGACTTTTGAGAAAATTTGCGGCTGACATTCGCGAACCGCCCCGTCTGATGTTCATCCATCTCTATAGATGACCCCAATTTATTTTGGAGGTAAAGCCCACCTTAGAGGTTGTATTATTTCTTATGCTGTGCCGTACAAGAAAAATGCCACTACAAACTACAGAAAAGCTAGCTCACGCCTTAATGTCCCACGCACCTTAATGTCTCAAGACTTCCCTGATAATAGACAAGAATGGCACGATGCCAAACAAGCCTTTAGATACATGGACAGATGTCCTGGAACGAATAAAGCAAGCTCAGCTGTCAGCTGCTCTCCACAAATTTGGCAATAAAGCTGGAAAATTACTTGCGAGACTGTATAAAGGTCTAAACAGACCTACGCACATCAAGGCGTTGAAAGACCCCCAGGGGAAATGTTGGGAGAACGCTACAGGAGGTAAGCTCACTTATGCGACAATTCTTTTCCTCCCTCCATGCTCCTGACCCCATTGACAACAGAATGGTGCAAGACTTTTTAGCCCAGACACTTCTCCTGCAAATCACTTCCGAACAATTGTTATCCCTTAATGCGCCCATATCATTGACAGAAATTTCTGACACCATTCGTCTTTTGGGCCTGAACAAGGCCCCAGGACCAGATGGGCTAACGGATGAGTTCTATAAATCCTTTAAAACTATACTTGAACCCACTCTTCTTAAAGTCTACACCAACCTATGGGCGGGAGGACACTACCCACCTACGGAATATCAGGCCATTATTAAACTTCTCTCCAAGAAAGACAAAGACCCATTGGATCCTGGATCATACAGACCTATATCGCTTTTAATCCTTGATGTAAAAATGTTATCGAAACTTGTATTGAGCCCAGCACAATCAGGATTTGTCAAAGGCAGGTCAGCTACCCTCAAATTCCGCAAAGTTCTGCTAGCCCTTGAACATGCTAAGACCAACCCAGGCAAAGACCTAGCGATCATTTCCCTGGATGCGAAAAAAGGCATTTGACAATGTCAATTTTGACTGGCTCGCACTTGTCTTGGATAAAATTGGATTTGCAGGGCCTTTTGTACACCTGGTGAAGTCCATGTATGCCTCTCCCACGGCCAGACTGATGGTGGCAGGCCTTCCCACTGCAGAATTCCGCCTACACAAATGTACAAGACAGGGTTGCCCCTTGTTACCCTTACTATTCAACTTAGCTATTGAACCTCTGTCTAGATTCCTACAAACTATAGCTCCTCTACATGGAATTCCCATAGGGGATGAAGAACTACATACCTCACTATTCACATATGACATATTAATCTTCCCCGCTATCCCAGCTGCTGATATGTTCGCCGTTACTGGCATTTTTGACAGATTTAAACTCTGTTCCAGCCTTCGAATAAATTATAACAAAAGTGAAATTTTACAGATTGGCACCTCTCCACTTCCTGTATGGACTACTCTTTCCCCATTCACTTTAGCCAAATCTCACATCGCATATCTGGGAATCAAAATAGGAAAGACACCCTCTTTCATCTATATTTTTAACTATCCTCCTCTATTTAAAAAAATCCTTCATGTATGGATCTGCCGCTCTCGCTCCTGGGGAGATGTCATCTTGTAAAGATGATAATTTTTGCCCGTATTCTCTATCCACTACAAACCATACCCTTGTTTATCAAATATAACGACATCCACATGAATAACAGGGCAATCTCTAAATTCGTCTGGAAGGGCAAGAGATCACGCATTTCTTTGACAAAACTCTACCTCCCCAGGGGTGAAGGCAGTGTAGGCCTTGCAAACCTAAGGTTGTACAATCTCTCCTGTTTGTTCAGAATAGCGCTGGACTGGATTTCCCAGGCATCTCATTACTCAAACTTTTCCATAGAAGCCCGGATGGTTCATCCCTTTTACCTTCCAGCCCTGTTACATTGAAAATGGAAGAGCATGGAACCACCTCTTCCACATAACCTTCTCCTAAGAGACACAGTCAGAGCCTGGAGAGAAGTGAGGAAACTGACAAAATGATCCCTGTATATATATCTAGCCACCTGTCTTTTCTAGGTAACCCTTCTTTTCCCCCAGGATTGGAACACAAGTCTTTCTTATTGTGGCAACAAAAAGGCCCTACTAGATTTTCAGATTTATGTGACTTGGACTCAGGCTCACCCCTCCCTACTATTTTGCAAAAATTCTAACTCCCTGCCACTCACAGCTTCTATGTAAACCAATGCCTCAGCTTTCTTAGTCATACCGGGATGGAGAGGGGAAATAGATTCTGTGACGCGCTAATTGACCAGTTACTTTGAAACAAAAAACTATAGTATATCCGAAATCTATAAACCTCTTCTGGGCAAAACCATCTCTGGCATTGCCTCCTCCTCAACAGCGAATTGGGGCAAAGACTTCCCTGACCCTGATATTGCAAATAAAATCCTACTTGGATACAGAAAAATACTGAAAATAATGCGGAATGAAATCAAATGGCAGTCGTTCATATCGGTTACTTTTCAATCGCGTGATCTCAATATCTCTAATAAGACTTTAATTTACTACAGAGACTTCGGCTAAGCTCTCACTGGAACTGTTGGTACTTGATATTTTGTCGCACCATCTTTTCCTCAAACCCCCCCCCTTCATACGTGTCCTAAAAAGAAATGTCTAGTACAATATGATCCATCCAATTCATATCCCTTATATGTTTGATTATCTTTAATGTTTCTGGTCATATGATGGTTAAGGTTTAACAACCCCCCCTTTTTTTTCTTTTCATTTCCTTCCTTCCACCCTCCCCTTCCCCCTTCACACTATTAGTTACATGTTAAATGTTTAAGGTAAATTACCTAAATATGTAACATTTTTGTTCTGACTGAACTGTTCATTTTTACCTTAAAGTGGAGTTTCCCTGAATACGTACCAACAATTTGAGACTATTTGGGAACCCTGGGCTGCCTATACTCACACCTCACTTATCTATTGAGGGTTTTTTTCTCAAACTATTGGTGGATCTTGGGACCTTCGGGGTGTATATGTATCCCAACCCTACTCCTCTCCCTCCTCTCTTTTCTTTCTTCTTGTCTGTTTTCCCGTTTGTCTTCTCTTACCCGCTGCGCTTTCTTCACCCCTGTTGGTAGGTTTCTACTGTGGTTAAGGTATACATGCCAGGATGCTAGCTGATCCTGCTCTCCTACGGTTTCCCTGCTACAAGGACCTTTTTTTTCTGGAAATACTACTTATGCTTTTCATCGGAGCTCAGACGTTACTGCGCTCCTGATTTATACTCCTCACCGATGACCTTGGCAAATTACCTAGGTTCTCATCCGAACCAGCTTCAATATTTTGTATTCTGAACTCCTTCAGTCTGCTGCTGATCACTTATTCGGGTGGGGTCCTTTTCCTGGCTCTCCGGGTGACAGATTGTGATCCCATTGGGGTTGCCTGGGGGTCAGGGGGGTCCCCCCGACTGTGTGATGTTCTATTTTTACTCACGTTGCTCTGGCTCCATAGGAGCTTTTTTACCTGCATTGTTGTTTATGGATGACATTTTTCACTCCACAGGTCATAACGTGTATGGTGAAGCTTTCTGTATGTTACCTACCGCCTTATTTGGCTAAATGTTATCTTCTGTTGATGGATTTTGTTTTTTTAAAACTTAATAAAAATCTTTGAAAGTAAAAAGTGGAGTTCCAGGCTCAAAACGAAAATTTGACATCCACTTGCTCGAAGTAACCTAAAAAAGAATTGGATAATCACAATTTTTTTTTTGCTTTTACTTACCTTGTTTTTGAAGAAAATATACTTACCTTCCTTCCACTTCCTCCCTCTGTGGCCGTGGCCCATGCCGTGACTTCCTGCTTGCATTGACTCCTGGGAGCCGAGCGTCGTTGCTCCCAGGAGTCAATGCGCCTGCACCAGCCCTGCTCGTCACTTCCGGTGCTGGCGCATCATTCTCGCTAAACAGCTTCTGTGCATGCCCAGAAGCTGTGCAGGGATGACGCGACTGCACCGAAAGTGATGAGCAGGGCCGGTGAAGGGCATTCTGGGACTCCGACGTCACCGAAGAGGACACTGAAGAGGACTCTCTGGCTTCAGCTGCCCACACCTGAAATGGCAGAGCTGGACAAAACATTGTCAAGGTAAGTATTTCTTCTAAAAGGTAAGGGAACCCGGGGACAGTTCAGAGGCTATCATTGCTGAAATGCACTAGCCCTGACTGTCCCGGGGGTATTTTTATAGAAAAAAAAATTTTGAGGCCGGAACTCCACTTTAATAAATTCTATTTAAAAAAAAAAGAAAAAGAAAAGAAAAGGAACATATTATGCAAATGCAGAGGGAATAGCGCACCACTGCCCAAAGACGCCATAAAGGAATATACCAAAAATTGCTTAAGGTGGCTGTCTCACACACACTTACCAACTTCCTCTAGATGATTAGATGATGAAATGCATTAAGGGATGGCTAGATCAAATCACATTAAGCTGACAGGAACCAAAAGTTGGCTATCTTTGATAGTTATCTGAAGCCAAAGTCTGACCTTAAGGAGAATATGAAACACCACGGTCAGTATCAAACTGCACAGGGTCCCATGCCCGCAGCGTTCAGCGACAAAAAGGTTACATTACAGGCAATCCCACTGAACTTCTGTCTTTATCCTAACTGGGCCTGGGTATCACCCATTTCAGCATTCAATTATGAAAATAGATCCTCATTCACTCCCTAGTTATTTCTCGCCTTGACTATTGCAACTCCCTTCTCATAGGCCTACCACTTCATAGGCTTTCCCCTCTTCAGTCTATCATGAACGCGTCTGCCTCCCCTCTCTGCCAATCCCTACACTGGCTCCCGATTGCCCAGCAAATTAAATTCAAAATATTAACCACAACATACAAAGCCATTCACAACTCTGCCTCGAGCTACATCACCAATCTTGTCTCCAAATATCACCCAAATCGTCCTCTCCGCTCCTCTCAAGACCTCGTACTCTCAAGCTCCCTTGTCTCCTCCTCTCATGCTCGTCTCCAGGATTTCTCCAGGGCCTCTCCCATCCTCTGGAATGCACTACCTCAACCTGTACAGCTATCTCCTACTCTAGCTGCTTTTAGGCGATCCCTGAAAACGAATTTCTTCAGGGAAGCCTATCACACCGCCAACTAATCTGCCATCAGCTCATTCCCTACTCTTACCTCTTGTAACACCTGCCCCACCCCATTAGATTGTAAGCTCTTCTGAGCAGGGCCCTCTAAATCCTCTTGTATTTTATTGTATTGTATATGTACTGTCTCCCTCTAATATTGTAAAGCACTGCATAAATTGCTGGCGCTATAGAAATCCTTATTAATAATAATAATAATAATAATAATAATCCAGTAAACCTGATCCCTGCTAGAATCCTTTGAGAATCTAATAACACCAGCAAGACAATGGCACTTTAGCAAACTGAGGAGCTCCCTGAGCGGGAGGGGTTATATATGAGGGACTTCCTGTCTGTTTGGTCTACTCGTGTCCATTCACCTATAGGTGGCACATAACCCAGGTAGTCATGATTTATACCCTGCTTTGTGTCCCATGATGTAGCAAAAAGCTAAATATGTGACGCAAGAATAAGTCAATATTATTGAAAGATAAGTGGAATGCCCTTTCCTCAAGTAAAATACCTTATTTTTACAATGAGGGAGATTTACTGAAACTGGTGAACACAGAATCTAGTGCAGTTGTGCATAGTAACTAATCAGCTTCTAGGTTTCGTTTTCAAAGCTTAATTGAACAAGCTGAAGTTAGAAGCTGATTGGTTACAATGCACAGCTGCACAAGACTCTGTGTGCACTGAATTTAGTAACCCCCCACCCTCCCAAGTGAACAAGTGAACATTAATTCTTTATTCACAGCAGGTTCTTATCCTGTTCTCCATTATACAACAATTTTACTGTAACTAAACCCATGGAAAGTTTGGAAAGTTCAAATTACCAAGCAGAAACAATTGTGTTTTCCATGAAGGACATTTTTTCTATGCTAAACAAAGCAAATAAAAAATTGTGAAGTGAAACCACCTTTCATAACAATTATTATTCATTTACAAACCAGACGGTTGTGGCAATTGGTAACTTTTTAATGGGACCTAGCTTTTGTACTGTGTTTCTGTCATTTTTAATGCCAAGAGAATCATCATTGGCTGCATATATCACTTTCTGGCTATGTTAATGTGAAGAAAATATTCTTTGGAAAGAGACTGTATAAATTTCCATCCTATTTCAAGATTCCCCATTAACATCAAAGCTTAATAGGGCAAAGCTTGGCAACTAACAAAGAAAATGGAATGCATTATGTGTGCCTGTAGATTAAAGTAAAATTTAGTTCTAAATGCTTTTTATAACTTTGATTTTTTTTTTTTTTTTTTTGCTTTGCTTTTTTTTTATTTAATTTTTTTCTAAGAAAGTAAACCTTCAATCTTTTTATAGCTACTCAGTGGGCATCTTTTAAGTTTATTCATGTATTTTAATAACAATTTACCAGGGCATTATCATTTCTTAATGAACATAAGCTGAGTAAGCAAATCAATCCAACCATGGTTGAAATTCAAGCAAATTTCCAAAATTTGAACAAACCTGAGTATAATTATTTACACTAAAGTACATAATTAGCACACTTAAGGGTATTTGACAATCCAGTTCAAAAAAGTGTTTACAGTAACCTATAGTCTACATTTTTCATTTCTTTTTCATCTCAAATCAGAACAGTAGAAAATTGTTGTTTTCTAGTTGCCATAGGTTTTGAACTTTGCTAAGTGTTCTTTTACTTGTTAAAAATTGGCCTTATGAAGAATCTAAATATAGCCATAGCATGAACATATTAAGGAAATAATACTATAAAAATAATGGCTTGAAAATAGAGGGATTTTACTTTTTTTTCTTTGATCCAGAGATATAAATGGAGATATAATGGATTTGATGTCTATCTTTTCATGATGGCTATTTTGGTAGATCTTTTTTGAGCTGTTGCTCAGTTTCCAGATTTACACAGAAACCTTTATTGACAAGTGTAGGGTAGATCTTCCTGGCTGCAAATACTAAAATCTATAAATGCTACAAAGGTGTTTTTCCTAATAAGGAAAAGGTTTAGATACTCATCAATTTTGGGGAAACACAAATTCCTGACTTTCTTGGCTCTTCTTCCTTTTTTTGTGTCATGCCTTCTGCTTTTCTGTCATTGGCAGTGACTCAGCATGCTTAAAGAAATCCATAGAGACTTTGATTTAGGACTGGTAAGATTTAATAAAAATAAGTGACTTCCTTTAATCCTCTGCAATGAATAAAAACTGAACTTTTTTTTAAAGGCTAACAATGTATACTGCTTGTTTGGACATTTTAGTTTCCCTCTAAGAATGGTTTGCTTGGGAGATCACCAGCAGATGACCTCACTTTAAAAAGGAATTCCTAGCATACAATAATAGTTTACCTTGTTATTGTAAAACTATTCAGGGAATACCAAAATAACTCTGGAGAACTAAATGATCTTTTAACTTTAATAGATTAGCAGGGTGAGATTGGAGTAAAACAGTAATGGCAGCATGTAATCTAACATTCAAATTTTGCTTCATAGAAAAATCCATACGCTCAAGACTCTGGTGTCTTTAATAGCACATTATTATTGTGTTTTTGATTACTTTATCCCACTACTAATATACATTATTATCTTAAGCATTTTGGGAACAGATAAGGAGTATCCATCTCTAAACTGAACCTGATACTACTCATGTATATATACAGTATATATATATATATATTTTTTTTTTTTTTTTTTGTTACGGTACCTAAAGATTGAGGAGCATAGCTGGAGTTTTATGAAACAATCCTGCAGCCCTCAAACATTGCTCTCTGTAAGCTGGTTTTATGTTCATGCTTACAACTATGCAGAGACAAGGGGGAGAAGAGGAAGCGTAGCTTTTGAACTGTTTATCTTGTACTGGACCATTAGTATTTGTACTGGGTGCTATAAACTTTCTGTCTTACCAAAAAAATAGCACACTTTTGTGAAACCCTTAGGCTGGCCATACATGTGGCTTCTTTCAGGCATTTTCAGTTGGGATCAACCGGGAACTACTAATCATGCACTCAAAAGTGGTTGCCTAAACCCAAGCAATCTGTCACCTATGAGTTAAATCGTTCAGCCAAATCTGATTGATCATCTATGCTATAAAATGACATGTTCAAATACAGGTAATTAAAAGAAAAACTTTGGCAGATTCATTAAAAGTGACTGGGTTTGCTGTTCAAAGATCGATTTCCAATCATTGGAGATCCACTACACAAGGGTCTCAATGCTTTCTAAACAAATGGCCAGTTTCCTGTCCTGTAGACTTTGGGGGGGCAGACTTTGGCCATTGAGTAGAAAATGTCCTGATGTCAGAGGAATAAACAATGCATATTTGGTATTGGGGGAATAATGCCCCCTCGATGGTGTCACTGGGAGAAATAGTGCCCCAATGTTGATTTCAGCAGGAATTATGCCCCATTGTTGGTGTCAAAGGGAATAATAGTGTCTTGTATCAGTGAAAGCTAGCAGCTGATATAGCCTCCCTCCCATAGAATACAATGGCTCTGTGGGAGGGATTCCCCTGTCAACACTGTCTGTCCTGAGTTACAGGAAAGAAATTTGCTCCATGTACGGCCTGCCTAAGATTAACGAAAGGATGAACTCCTTCAATCATACATGGCATCTGTGGGATTGTTCGGTCTATGGTCTCTCAGAAGTATTCTTGCTTTACGAAGATGACACTAACTCATCTCACCCATGATAGCTGCACTTCTAGTTACTCAGCTTTTGAATCCTTATGACAAGAGTAACCATGGTCCTTAATCTGTGTGACATGTTTATGATCTTGTAATTCTGATGTGTCATATACTGTATATAGTGATCACTACCAGGATGTCTACCATGTCTATGTCCATTTGTTTTCATTTTTAATATCCTCATTTTTATATGTAAAATGCCCATGTTTATATTCTTTTTTAATAGCATTGTGAATAAAAAAAAAAAATTACAATTTAAAAAAAAAAAAAGTGACTCGATTTTTCTGTTAAGTTCGATAAAGGCAATTTCCTTGTAATCAATAAAAAACACTAATTTCTGTATTTCAATAGTTGATATCCAGCTTGACTGAAAGTGGATGAAATTGCTGGAAAGCTACCAAGTGTATGGCTACCTTTAAGCAAGGTATTGTTTTCCCATGTATCTGCATACTTTTACTGCAATAATGCAGTCAAAATATCCTACATCTAATTCTTAAGCAGCTATACTGAAAATAACCCTAATTACTGAAATTCAAACATATTGTCGACATTCTGTAAAAATATTTGAATAATGTGTAGAAAAATGCTGCAGTTGACATGAGCTTAGGCTTCTGCTGGTCTCCCCCCATTGTTTGTTCGTTTGCACAAATATTTTGTAGCCACTATATTTCAGTACAGACTACAGAGACAGCATGTTCACTCATACTATGAACAATTGTTAGACTTATTTATTTAGTGAATTCAATTAGAAAACAGAAGGAGACATTTCAAGACAGTAATGTAATGTTAACATTTTATTCCATTATTTCTCTTTGAGGGGTTGATATCCTAAAATACAAATGATCTGGTCCCATCTACACCTAAAGTAGAAGTAGGGTCAAAGTTCTTTTGGCCCTACTTCTTTAATGGATCACAGAAATGCAGTTAGTTCTGCACTCCTGTGACCCATATTCAGCCAACAGTGGACTAAAATGCACTGTTGGCTCACATGACTCAACCGGTTTAGGCACTGGATCGATCCAGATTTTACAGGTAGGATCCACCCAGATGCCTCGACTGACAGTTAACTCAGCTTCTTAGCTTCTGGGAGACTGAGCCAGCCATTTCCACCTCCTGCAAAGCTCAGAGTTCCAGGAAGTCCTGGGGGAGCAGAGCAGAGAGCTGGTGATTAACAGTCACTGGTTTTCTGCTCAGTGAAGACCAGTGAAGAACTGAGCAATCAGTGGTCTTTGATAGCTCAGTTTTCAGCAGTTCGGGTTCAACAGTGCTTCAGCTCCTCTCCCCCTCCTCCTCCCTCCCATCCAGACTATTTTCAAGCAGTCTTTGATTTCTCAGTTCAGCCGCTTTCTCCTTTCTCCCTCCTTTCTCCTGAGAGGCTGTCCAGAGAGGCCAGGCTGAGAGCTGATCTGTCACTGTGTCAATGACACAATCAAACAAAAGAACATTAGCAATGCTGAGCTTTCTCAGAAGTGCTTTACCTCTACAGAGTGGAGCAGGGAAGCAGCTGGAGAACATTTAATCATTGTTTTTTTGTACAGTACAGACTCCAAAAGTTCAGCATACTGTTATGTGTTTCTTGTTAACAGTGTGATCTCACTTTGCCATGGAAACAGAGGCATACGACAAGCAAGCATTTTCCAGCTTGTGGCTTGGTTCTGAGTCTGTGGGGAAAGCATGGCCAAATCTGAGAGCTGAAGGAGGAGAGAATGAGGGGGTGGATCACTCCAGAAGTAACTGCTCCCACTCTAAACTTACAAACCTGTAGTGGACTGTTACTTAGCCCTAACCAGAACCTGGAATAGGAACACAGCAAGAATTGAGCAACAGAGGAAAGAAACAATAGCTGTTCTGTAGTGGGAATAAATAATACTTTTTATTTGTACTATCCTATACTTATTTAACCACTTGAGCTCTGGAAGGTTTTACCCCTTCATCACAAGGCCATTTTTTCCTATTTAGTACTGTGCTACTTTAACTAGCAATTGTTCAGTCATGCAATGCTGTACCCAAAATTTATATAATTTTATTTCACACAAATAGAGCTTTCTTTTAGTGAAATATGACCGCAACTGGGTTTTTTTTATTTTTTTGTGTTAAAAATGAAAAAAAAAACAAAACATAAAAAAAATAACTGTATTTTTTACTTTCTGCTATAAAACATATCCAATTAAAAATGAAAATATTTATAAATGTTGGTCAAAATGTATTCTGCTACATATCTTTGGTAAAAAAAATCCTAATAAGTATATATTGATTGGTTTGTGTGAAAATATAGCATCTACAAACTATGGTATAAATTCTGAAATTTGTATTTATTTATTTATTTTATACTACTAATAGTGGGAATCAGCAATTTATAATGAGACTGCAATCACGCAGTGGGCAATCTGACACTAAGTAAAACTGACTGGAAACTGACTAACTGCCACTGACATTACCAGTGACAATGCTGTAATTTACTACTTCTTTAAAATAAGAAAAAAAAAAACTCTTTGTTTTCCAATATGGCTTTCTGAGTTTTGCAACAAAAGAAAGGTGAACTGATACATATTTTTATGCAACAGTTTTTATAATTATAAACTGATATTGCTGATGCCTGGAAATATTTTTCATTGACATTTCAAAAGGCTGAGAGAGAACTCAAAGCAAAAAATAGTAGGATAAGTAGCAGATTTTTATACAGCCTCAGGAACAGAATACAGAATACATGATGTATACTTATATTGCTAAGTTGATGATATTATTTCTGAATACAAGACGGAAAATGTATACCTATATTATTAAAAATTACACTAAATTTAAATATGAACAAGAGCAGCGAAAATACACATCTGTAACTTTGTGTTATGTTTATGGATCCCTGCCTTGTTGTAACGAAGGGGCTTGCGTAATTCAGTGAAGCTAAGAGCTATGCCATGTAGGCTCAGCCAAGACAGACAGGTCATAGCAGAGAGTTCTGACAAAATGTAATCCACTGGAGAAGGAAATTCTTGCCAAGAAAATCTCATGAACAGAAACAAAAGGCTAACAGATGTGACACCTGAAGGTGAGTCCCCCAGGCCGGAAAGGTGTCTAATGTGCTACTGGGAAAGAGCGGAGGGCAAATTCAAGTAGCTCCAGAACTAGGACTCTCAGCTGTGGATAGTAAGAGTGAATGGAAAGTCTGATGCTGTAAAGAAGAATACTGCATAGGAACCTGGAAAGCATGATCAAGGAATCAGGGTAAGCCTGATGTGGTCAAACAGGAGATGGCAAGTTTAACTACTTCCCGCCTGCCCTTTAGGCGATTGACGGCGGGAAAGTGGTTGCATTATCCTGACCGGACGTCATATGACGGCGGCAGGATAATGCGCTCTGCGAGCACCCTGGGGGCGCACAGAGCGGCGATCGGTGATGCGGCGTGTCACACTGACACACCGCATCTCTGATCTCGGTAAAGAGCCTACTGACGTAGGCTCTTTACAATGTGACCAGCTGTGTCCAATCATGGCTGGTCACATAGTACACAGGAAGAGCCGTTAATCGGCTTTTCTCAGTTCGTGCCTGACAGGCACGAGTTAAGGAGAGCCGATCTGTGGCTCTCCTGACAGGGGGGGGGGGGGGGTCTGCACTGGTAATCATATCATTGATTACCAGTGCAGACCCTCTGGGGGGTGCCACTAGAACCACCAGGGATGCCCACCCATGACCCCAGGGGTGCCCACTATGGCCACCAGGGATGGCAATCAGGGCTCAGGGAGCCTGCCAGTGCCCTCCCCATCAGTTCTGCCTGCCAGTGCCCTCCCCATCAGTGCTGCCCACCAGTGCCCATCATTGCCATCTATCAGTGCCACCCTCCAGTGCCCATTATTGCCCACCTGTGCCGCCTATCAGTGCCCATTAGTGCCGAACAGTGCTGCCTATCAGTGCCCGCCAGTGCCGCCTATCAGTGCCCATTAGTACCCATCAGTGCCACCTGTCAGTGCCCATCAATGCCGCCTATCAGTTCCCAGCAGTGCCGCCTATCAGTGCCCACCAGTGCTGCATATCAGGCCTACCTATCAGTGCCACATATCAGTGCTACCTATCAGTGCCGCCTATCAGTGCCCATCAGTGCTGCCTATCAGTGCCACCTATCTGTGCCACCACATCAGTGTCACCCCATCAGTGCCTCCTCATCAGTGGCTGTCAGTACAGCCTCATCAGTGCTCATCAGTGCAGGAAAATACATATTTATTTACAAAATTGTATAACATAAACAAAAAAACTTTTTTTTTCAAGCTTTTCGGACTGGAATGGGCGAATTAAACTCAGAGGACTACTATAGCTACTACTGTGGCCAATGACAGGATGATCTCAGTCCGTATCCAAGGCAAACCATTCAACATCACAATAATCCAAGTTTATGCACCAACCTCTGATGCTGAAGAAGCTAACGTTGAATTTACAAATGAGAATTTACAACAACTTTTAGAACTAACTCCAAAAAAAGAAATCCTTCTAATAATGGGGGATTGGAATGCTAAAGTAGGAAATCAAAGCTTATCTGGATTAACAGGTAAATATGGCCTTGGAGTACAAAATGAAGCAGGACAAAGGCTAATAGAGTTTTGTCAAGAGAACACATTGATAATAACAAACTCTCTGTTCCAACAACCAAAGAGGCGACTCTAAATATGGATTTCACCGAATGGTAAATACAGAAATCAGATTGATTATATTCTCTGTAGCCAAAGATGGAGAAGCTCTTAACAGTCAGTCAAAACAAGACCAGGAGTGGACTGTGGCTCAGACCATGAGCTTCTTATGGCAAAATTCATGCTTAAATTGAAGAAAGTGGGAAACACCACTAGACATTTCAGATATGATCTAAGTCGGATCCCTTGTGAATACTCAGTAGAGGTGATGTACAGATTTAAGGGATTATATCTGATAGACAGAGTGCCTGAGGAACTTTGGAAGGAAGTGTGTAAAATTGTATAAGACACAGCAATGAAAACCATCCCAAAGAAGAAGAATAAATGCAAGAAAGCAAAGTGGCTATCTGATGAGGCCATACAAATAGCTGAACAAAGAAGGAAGGCACAAGGCAATGGGGAAAAGGGAAAATATACCCAACTGAATGCAGACTTCCAGAGGATAGAAAGAAGAAAACCTTCTTAAACAATCAATGCAAAGAATTAAAGGAAAACAACAGAATGGAAATGACTAGAGAGCTTTTCTAGAAAATTGGAGATAGCCAGGGAAAGTTTTGTGCAAAGATTGGCACGATAATAGACAAAAATGGCAAGGACCTGACAGAAGCAGAAGAGATAAAGAAGAGATGGCATGAATACACAGAAGAACTATACAAAAAAGATCTGACTGTCCCATGTAACCACGATGATGCAGTCACTGACCTTGAACCCGAATATCCTGGAAAGTGAAGTCAAGTGGGCCTTAGAAATCATTGCTAAAAAATAAGCTAGTGGAAGTGATGGTATCCAAGTTATTTAAAATCCTAAAAGATTATGCTGTATATGTGCTGCACTCGATATGCCAACAAATTTGGAAAACTCAACAATGGCCACAGGACTAGAAGAGGTCAGTTTACATTCTGATACCAAAGAAGGGCAGAGCCAAAGAATGTTCAAACTTCCATATGATCACACTCATCAAACACGCTAGCAAGGTTATGCTGAAAGTTCTACAAGCTAGGCTTCAGAAGCATGTGAACCGAGAGCTGCCACAAGTACAAACTGGATTTCGAAGAGGCAGAGGAACTAGAGATCAAATTTCCAACCTTCTCTGGATCATTGTGAAAACAAGGGAGTTCCAGAAGAAAGTCTACTTCTGCTTTAGTGAGTACAGTAAAGCCTTTGGACATGGAACAACTTACTGGTTCAAAATTGAGAAAGGAGTTCAAGGATGTATATTATCAACCTACTTATTTAACCTATACGCAGAGTATATTATGGGATATGTCAGGATCACAAGCAGAAATTAAGATCACATTGAGAAATATCAACAACCTGAGCTATGCAGATGATACCACACTAATGGCAGAAAGTGAAGAAAAACGAAAAAGTCTCTTAATGCAGGGGAAAGAGGAGAGTGCAAAAGCTATCCTGAAAATGAAAATGAAAAAAACTAAGATCATGGCAACTGGTCCCATTACTTCTTGGCAAATATAAGGAAAAAAAATGGAACCAGTGACAGATTTCATCTTCCTAGGCTCCAAGATCACAGCAGACGGTGACTGCAGCCATGAAATTAGAGAGACGCTTGCTTCTTGGGAGGAAAGCAATGGCAAACCTAGACAACATTATAAAAAGCAGTGAAATCACCCTACCGACAAAGTGCCATATAGTCAAAGCTATGGTATATCCAGTAGTAACCTATGGCTGTGAAAGTTGGACCATAAGGAAGGCTGAACGCTGAAGAATTTATGCTTTTGAACAATGGTGTTGGAGAAGACTCTTGAAAGTCCCCTGGACTTCAAGAAGATCAAACCAGTCAATCCTGAAGGAAATTAACCCTGAATATTCACTGGAAGGGCAGATCATCAAGCTGAAACTTGAATACTTTGGCCACTTAATGCAAAAAGAGGACTCATTGGAAAAGACCCTAATGCTGGGAAACATGTAAGGAAAAAGGAGACGAGGAAAACAGAAAACAAGAAGGATAGATAGCATCATCGAAACAATGAAGATGAAGTTAAACACGCTCCCGGAGGCAGTGGAGGACAGAAAATATGACACTATGGTTCATGAGGTCACAAAGAGTCGAACATGATTAAACGACTAAACAACAACAACTTTGGCTCAAATTAACTAAAATAAAGTGTACAGCTTTCTTATTCTGCAATTCCTTTCCTATGAAAGCTGTTACTTGCATGCTGTTTGCATCTCCCCATGTTTGTGTGAATTTACTCCTCATGTCCTTTATTTTATAATTTATTTTATTTATATTTTTTTTACACTGTACCTTTTGATTTGTTTTTTGTTTTTTTAGTTCATCTTTATTACCATTACAAATTACAAAGGATTAGCAACATCCCTTGGGATAGCATGGGCCATGAAAGATCCTCTTTTTGGAGCGATCTGGGAAATTTTAGACCCTATATTTCTCCCCTAGCCTCCAAAGCATCTAATCGAACCGAGACCCGTTGATTAGATGCTGTACAAGCCAGTAAAAACTTGCAAACAAACAAACCAAAACCGGAAGTGAAAATCCTTCCCATTTGTGACATTAGAGAAAGAGGGAAGGAACTTCTGTTATTCCATTCTTCTCAGTGAATGTAAATGCACTAGTTGCATTAGCCCCAGGCTCCCTGTCAGGATGGGAGAGTCCAGGAAAGGCAGCAGTGGGAGAGTGGGGGACCCTCTTCTGCCACCTATAAAAGTGGGCAAGCAGCTGTATTGCCACTCAAATCCCTTTTAATAAAAAGAGAATCACCTGCTTTAGAAAAACATAACTGGATTATGGTTGTTGCTGCAAACATGATCCTGATATTAGCACCTCAAAACAAGGCCGTATATATACGTACGGTGGTACTGAGATGGTTATTGAACAAAATCAGAAGAACAATTGTTCTATGGACTTCCCAAGCTCTACTTTCATCAGATGAGCTGGATCTATCATGTAATGTAAAGACCAAGTTGAATTTCAGATTATCTCAGGAGAAACCCAACAGTATGCTGCACACAGGGTTGCCTTTGCTCTTGTTTAATGTAATGTGCCCTCAGATCTTCCGACATGGGGAGATTCTGTAATGTGTAGGCTTTCTTGATTGTTCTGACACACCCAGAAGCAAAGGTACATGCTGAGCCTGCTTAACCTTTCCTTAACTCATGTGGAATCGAAAACAGTTTCTCTTATTTCCAGAAGGAAGAAGCAGCTGCCAGGTAGGTTCTTAGGATAAGGTCCACTTTAAGAGGGTGTGGATCTCCTAACCCAAAGAAAAAAGGAGGCATATCTCAGAGTCTGAGGCAGTCACTAAGCCATCATCTGTATTTGTATATATGCAAAGACAAGGTAGAATTTAGTCGGACTTTACAGGCCAGAAAAGAGTACTCACAAGCAATGTGTAAAAACAACATTTATTTCAGATATATTAAAAAGTAGATGTCAACATGTATCTTCTCATATTTTGCACATGTTTCCATTTCCATAAATAAAAGTTGTGGCTATAAAGTAGGTACTATAAATGAAAAAAAAAAAAAAGGAGAAGAAAAAAAAAAGAAGGCAAAACAACTTCCTGGTTAAAGTTTAAAGTCGATGATACTTTGGAAATGAACTATTCCAATGGCTCCGGAACCACCCTATCCAGATAGAAAACTAAATAATGTTTTCTGTGGACAATGCTTACAATTCTGACACCCTTTTCACAGAAGTTATGGCTAGAGTTGAGCGGACACCTGGATGTCCGTGTTCGACGGGTTCGGCCGAACTTTAAAAAAAAGTCCAGGTCCGTGTCCCGGACTTTTGCCGAACTTTTCCCGGACACCAAACCCCATTGAAGTCAATGGGGACCCGAACTTTCAGGCACTAAAATGGCTCTAAAACACCAAAGGAAAGGGCTAGAGTGCTGCAAATGGCAGCAAAACGTAATTAAAAGCATGGCAAGTGCTCTGCAAACAAATGTGGATAGGGAAATAACTTAAAACAACAAAAAAAAAAAACAGAAAAATAAAACAATGCTCTTCATCTCTGAAGGACGAGGCCCATATGGAGTAGGAGGGAGGTTGAGGTGGTGGTGGATGTGGCGGTGTCATAGGCGTGCGCACAGGGTGTGCCGGGTGTGCCTGGGCACACCCTAATCACCTAGGGCACATAGCATTATCACTCTGTTTGCCAGTGAGGAGATGGGAAAGATCTCCCTCGGACCTGCTCTGCTCTATTTCTCTTTGCCAGCAGGGAGAGTAATGTATCGGGGCCATGTACATGTAGGCAAACACATGCATGTGTATTTAAACTTTGGGGTGCACACCCTAATGCAATAGGCTGCGCACACCTATGGGCGGTGTAGGTGGAAGCAGCGGTGGAGGAGGACCAGGGCCGGATTAAGAGCATCATGGGCTTGGTGCTGAGGATTTTGAAGGGCCTTAAGGGCCGTGCCTTGGCATGCACCCAGAGGAGGAAGGGTGCAGCCATGCATGCCTAATTCAACATGGGATGCTGTCTCTGAAGCCCATAAACACATCCATGCATCGGCAACTGTCCCTCCTTGTCCGGCCTTCGCGCTGTGTGGGGAGGTTCTAAGGGTGCTGCCTGGGGAAGCGAGCATAGAAGCCAGACTTCTGTGTTTACAAGTGACAGAAGAGCGGTAACAGTGAATATGGCCAACCCGGAGCCTATATAAAAGGTAGGGGCCTGGAGCTGCAGCTCCAATAGCCCCTACGTTAATCTGGCCCTGAGGAGGATGAGGTAGCCAACACTGCTTCTTTTCACAAATTTTAAATGAGGGTACACCCCAAAAGAGTGAGAAAGAGCAAAAATGGAACAATGGGTGTGTAAGGTCGGTATCCATTGCTATTCTGCACAAGGTACGGAAAAGTCCCGTGGGATCCATGCCTGGTTCATTTTAATGAACGTGAGCTTGTCCACATTGTCTCTGGACAGGCGGCTGCGCTTGTCTGTGATAACGCCCCCAGCCGTGCTAAATACCCGTTCAGATAATACACTGGCTGCAGGGCACGTCAGCACCTCCAAGGCGTAAAGGGCAAGCTCAGGCCATGTGCCCAATTTGGAGACCCAGAAGTTGAAGGGGGCAGACCCGTCATTCAGTACGTCTAGGCGTGTGCACACATACTGCTCCACCATGTTGGTAAAATGCTGCCTCCTGCTAAGACGTTCCATCTGAGCTGCTGGTGCTGCTGTTTGTTGTGGCTTGCTGACAAAGCTTTTCCACATTTCGGCCATGATAACCCTGCCTTCTGAGGTGCTGGCGGTGCCCTGGTTGCGTTGGCGACCTCCTCCTCCTCCTCCTCTGCCTTGTGCTTCCACTGTGGCCCCGCTGTCAGATGGGAATGCCAGCAGCATCGCGTCTACCAGCGTGCGCTTGTACTCGCGCATCTTGCGATCGCGCTCCAGTGAGTGAATTAAGGACGGTACGTTGTCCTTGTAATGGGGATCCAGCAGCGTGGCCACCCAGTAATCAGCACAAGTTAGAATGTGGGCAACTCGGCGGTCGTTGTGGAGACACTGCAGCATGTAATCGCTCATGTGTGCCAGGCTGCCCAGAGGCAACGAAAGGCTGTCCTCTGTGGGAGGTGTATCGTCCATGTCCTCTGTATCCCCCCAGCCACGCACCAGTGATGGCCATGAGCTGGCCTGGGTGCCACCCTGCTGTGAACATGGTTCCATATCCTCCTCCAGCTCCTCCTCCTCCTCATCCTCCTCATCCTCCAGAACTGTGGCCCTGCTGGGCAATTGTGTCCCTGGCGTTTGTGTGTGCAGGAACCCACCCTCGGAGCCCCTTGGGAATGACTGCCCTCTTCCATCATCGCCCGAATTGTTTTTTCAAGGAGGCATAGAAGTGGGATAGTTAAGCTGAGAACGGCGTCATCGCCACTGGCCATGTTGGTGGAGTACTCAAAACAGCGCAACAAGGCACACAGGTCTCGCATGGAGGCCCAGTTATTGGTTGTGAAGTGGTGCTGTTCCGCAGAGCGACTCACGCGTGCGTGCTGCAGCTGAAACTCCACTATGGCCTGCTGCTGCTCGCACAGTCTTTGCAGCATGTGCAAGGTGGAGTTCCACCTTGTGGGCACGTCACATATGAGGCGGTGAGCGGGAAGGCCGAAGTTACGCTGCAGCGCTGACAGGCGAGCAGCAGCAGGGTGAGAACGCCAAAAGTGCGCACAGACGGCCCGCACTTTCTGCAGCAGCTCTGACATATCGGGGTAGTTTTTAAGGAACCTCTGCACCACCAAATTCAGCACATGCGCCAGGCAAGGGATGTGCGTCAAACCGGCTAGGCCCAGAGCTGCTATGAGATTTCGCCCGTTATCGCACACCACCAGGCCAGGCTTGAGGCTCGCTGGCAGCAACCACTCATTTGTCTGCTGTTCCATGCTCCTCCACAACTCCTGCGTGGTGTGTGGTTTGTCCCCCAAACAGGCAAGTTGTAAAACTGCCTGCTGTCGTTTACCCCTGGCCGTGCTGAAGTTGGTGGTGAAGGTGTTACGCTGTCCGGATGAGGAGGCGGTAGAGGATGAGGAAGCGGAGTAGGAGGAGTTAGGAACAGGAGGCAAACTGAAGCGCCCTGCAATCCTCGGTGGTGGAAGGACATGCGCCAAATTGCTATCTGCCTCAGGCCCATCCGCCACTGCATTTACCCAGTGTGCCGTTAGGGAGACATAACGCCCCTGACCGTGCTTACTGGTCCACGTATCGGTAGTTAGGTGGACCTTGCCAGAGATGGCGTTGCGCAGTGCACACCTGATTTTTTTCCCCACTTGGTTGTGCAGGGAAGGGATGGCTTGCCTGGAAAAGTAGTGGCGGCTGGGCACGACGTACTGTGAGACAGCCACCGACATAAGGTTTTTAAAACTGTGCGTCTCCACCAGACGGAATGACAGCATTTCAAAGGCCAATAATTTTGAAATGCTGGCATTCAGGGCCAGGGATCGCGGGTGGGTAGGGGGATACTTCCTCTTCCTCTCAAGTGTTTGGGAGATGGAAAGCTGAACGCTTCCACGGGACATTGTGGAGATGGTTGTTGGTGACCCAGGTGGTGGTGTTGCTGACAGATCGTCTGTTTGCGGGGTGGCAGGTGACGGTATCACTACAGATGTGGCTGGAGCGGCTGAGACTGCAGCAGAAGAGGAAGCAGGATGAGCCAGAGACGTTTCTTGGTTTTGAAGGTGTGTACTCCACTGCAGCTCGTGCTTTGCACTTAGATGCCTGATCATGCAGGTTGTGCTCAGGTTGAGAAGGTTTATGCCTTGCTTCAGGCTCTGATTGCACAGGGTGCAAACCACTCGTGTCCTGTCATCAGCACATTTTCTAAAGAACTTCCACGCTAGAGAACTCCTTTGAGCTGACTTTGGTGCGCTCGTTCCCTTGCTGTGTTGGGCAGTAGCAGGCGTAGTGTCTAGGGCACGGCCGCTCCGCTTCTGCACCCTGCTCCCTCTTCTGCTGTGCTGGTGGCTCTGTGCGACCACCGCCTCTTCCTCCAAACTACTCAGGTCACCTGCATGACGTTCATTCCATGTGGGGTCGAGGACCTCATCGTCCTCCACACCATCTTCCACCCAGTCTTCACCCCTGCCCTCCTTGTTGGTCTCCACAATGCTGAACGCCGCAGCAGTTGGCACCTGCGTTTCGTCATCATCGGAGACGTGCTGCGATGGTCCTTGCATGTACTCATCTTGAGAAATAAGTGGTTGGGCATCGCTGCACTCAATCTCTTCCACTTCTGGGGCAGGGCTAGGTGGATGGCCCTGGGAAACCCTGCTGACAGAGTCCTCAAAAAGAAGAAGAGACTGCTGTATGGCTTGGGGCTCAGACTGCTTGCCTGATTTGCAAGGGGGTGAGGTGAAAGACGGTTGGACATCGGCTGCAGGTGCCAACTCTGATCTTTCTGCAGTAGACTGGGTGGGAGACAATGTGAAGGAACTGGAGGCACTGTCAGCAGCAAACCAATCTACTATCGCCTCTCTGTGTTCTGGCCTCATCACTTCTAGAGGCGCATGATGCCCTACCAAATACTGATGCAGGTTCTGTCGCCTACTCACACTTGAGGAAGGTGTTTGACTTGTGCGTGTAGCTGGCACAGATCGACCACGTCCTCTCCTTGCAACAGGAGCTCTACCAGCAGCACCACGACCCAGGCTAAGGCCCTTATTTGACGGTCTCCTCATATTTCTGTAATTTAAGATCTTGCCCTAGAAAGGTGTTTATTGAATAGCGGAACGAAACAACAACAGTATCGCACGGGTGTATCTCACAGTCAAATATGCAAACTTTGCCGCAATTTAATGTTTTTTACACCAAAAGGGTGTATATTGAATAGCGGAATAGGATAAAAAACTGTGTATCTCACAGGTACAAACACAGACTAGGCCCGATTAAAATTTTTTCTACCCTAAAGGGAGGATGAGGAAGAGGAGTAGGAGGAGTTGGGAACAGGAGGCAAACTGAAGCGCCCTGCAATCCTTGGCGGGGGAAGGAGATGCGCCAAACTAATTTAAAAGGTGTATCTCACACGTACCGATACAGACTATGCCGTCATTTAATTTTTTACACTCCAAAAGGGTGTATATTGAATAGCGGAATAGGAAAAATTTTATAATACAGTGTATCTCACACGTACAAACACAGACTAGGCCCCGATTACAATTTTTTGTACCCTAAAGGCAGGATGAGGAAGAGGAGTAGGAGGAGTTGGGAACAGGAGGCAAACTGAAGTGCCCTGCAATCCTTGGCGGGGGAAGGAGATGCGCCAAACAAATTCAAAAGGTGTATCTCACACGTACTGATACAGACTATGCCGTAATTTAATTTTTTACACTCCAAAAGGGTGTCTATTGAATAGCGGAATAGAAAAAAATTTATAATACGGTGTATCTCACACATACAAACACAGACTAGGCCCCGCTGATTACAATTTTTTGTACCCTAAAGGCAGGATGAGGAGTAGGAGGAGCAGGCAGACTGAAGCACCCTCAAAACCTTGGCAGTATGAGATGCGCCCCAAAAATCGGAAAGGTGTATCTCACACGTACCGACACAGACTATCCCGCAATTTAATTGATCCCCAAAGGTTTTTATTGAATAGCGGAATAGGAAATATGATCAAAAAAAGTGTATGTATCTCACACGTACACAACCACACTAGGCCCCAATTACTATTGTTTGTACCCCTAAAAGGATGGATGAGGAGTAGGAGGAGTATGGAACAGGCAGCAACCTCAAATCTTCAGAAGTATGAGATGAACCTCAAAAACTTGGAAAGGTGGATCTCACACGTACCGACACAGACTATCCCGCAATTTAATTGATCCCCAAAGGTTTTTATTGAATAGCGGAATAGGAAATATGATCAAAAAAAGTGTATGTATCTCACACGTACACAACCACACTAGGCCCCAATTACTATTGTTTGTACCCCTAAAAGGATGGATGAGGAGTAGGAGGAGTATGGAACAGGCAGCACCGTCAAATCTTCAGAAGTATGAGATTGTGTTCACTGTACCCCACAAAGATTGTGTTCACTGCACCCCAAAAGGATTTTGTTCACTGCACCCCAAAAAGATTGTGTTCACTGCACCCCAAAAGGATTTCATTCACTGCACCCCAAAAAGATTGTGTTCACTGCACCCCACAAACATTGTGTTCATTGCACCCCAAAAGGATTTTGCTCACTGCACCCCAAAAAGATTGTGTTCACTGCACCCCACAAAGATTGTGTTCACTGCACCCCAAAAGGATTTTGTTCACTGCACCCCACAAAGATTGTGTTCACTGCACCCCACAAAGATTGTGTTCACTGTACCCCACAAAGATTGTGTTCATTGCACCCAAAAAAGATTGTGTTCACTGCACCCCACAAAGATTGTGTTCACTGCACCCCACAAAGATTGTGTTCACTGCACCCCAAAAGGATTTTGTTCACTGCGCCCCACAAAGATTGTGTTCACTGCACCCCAAAAAGATTGTGTTCACTGCACCCCACAAAGATTGTGTTCACTGCACCCCAAAAGGATTTTGTTCACTGCACCCCACAAAGATTGTGTTCACTGCACCCCACAAAGATTGTGTTCACTGCACCCCAAAAGGATTTTGTTCACTGCACCCCAAAAAGATTGTGTTCACTGCACCCCACAAAGATTGTGTTCACTGCACCCCAAAAGGATTTTGTTCACTGCACCCCACAAAGATTGTGTTCACTGTACCCCACAAAGATTGTGTTCACTGCACCCAAAAAAGATTGTGTTCACTGCACCCCACAAAGATTGTGTTCACTGCACCCCAAAAGGATTTTGTTCACTGCACCCCACAAAGATTGTGTTCACTGTACCCCACAAAGATTGTGTTCACTGCACCCACAAAAGATTGTGTTCACTGCACCCCACAAAGATTGTGTTCACTGCACCCCAAAAGGATTTCGTTCACTGCACCCCAAAAAGTTTGTGTTTACTGCACCAAGATTGTGTTCACTGCACCCCAAAAAGATTGTGTTCACTGCACCCCAAAAAGATTGTTTTCACTGCAGCCCACACACAGCAAAATGGATGTGGATCACTGACACCTGCCTATCTCCTATCCCACACCACACAGCAATATCGATTGTAGTTTGTAGAACACACTTTCCCTAAAAATCAGCAAACTCTATCCCTAACAGGATTGATAAGAGATCGTAGATCGGGACTGAGTGCAGAGTGCAGACCCCACCCCACACAGCAATATCGATTGTAGTTTGTAGAACACAATTTCCCTAAAAATCAGCAGCAGCCTCTCCCTAAAATGCCTACAACTCGCCCTGCCTAAAACACTCCGACCTGTCCCTCAATTCTATCCGGACACAAATGTTTTTTTCCTGCCTGTCTGTCCCTAATCAGCAGCCAGCACGTTGATGTGTGCTCTCTCCCTGATCTAAGCAGCAGAATGACGCCGCTGCGGCGCTGCCTCGAACTTATAAAGACTTGGTCACATGCTTCAAACGGCCAATCACAGCTACTGATACATTTGCAGGCATGGCTTGGATGGCTTAGGCACACCAGTTAAACGCTTGTTGATTGGCTGTTGAAAGCCCGCCATGAAAAGCGTGCCAAAGCATGCAAAACCCGGAAATAAAACGACCGAACACGGATTTTTACCCGAATATACAGTAAAGTGTCCGTGTCCGTGTTCGGGTAACAAAAATTCAATTATTCGGTACGAACACGAATAATACAGTCCGTGTTCGCTCAACACTAGTTATGGCCACTAGGAAAGTCACTTTCAAAGTAATAACTCAAAATAAAAAAATGGTGATTTCAATAGACTATCCAGGATCATAGATACATTCCATTTGGCAAAGGAAGATTTCCTTGGTGCTTTGTTGTTCCTTTCTCTGGATGAACTGTGGATAAAGAATTGTGTATAAGGAGGTTTTCTTTATATATTGTTCTGTTGGTTGAACTTGATGGCCTTATGTTTTTTTTTTTCAACCCAAGTAACCATGTAACTATATATATTAAGAAAGCTGTGGAGAAGCTGAGAAATGTCATTTAGCTGCAATTTACATTATATTTGTTTCCCTTGCAAATGTCACTTGTGCATTAGCACATCCTAGACATTTGCCCCTTCACGGGCAGGTTCAAAGCACCTCTAAATATGTTACCTAAATGAATTGTGCATTTTTATTGCTTCACATCAAACCTTAATAAAAAAAAATCTCCTCCTGAAAAATTATAATTTTACATTTTTTTTCAAATTGGCAGTGCCCAGCTTTTTTTGCACTTTGTTTCACAATTCCTTCCTTATTCACCTTGAAAATGAAGAAAATTGATTTTCAAGACTCATTTCCCATTGAATTCAATAGGGTTCTCATTATAATTCACAGTTTATGGATTTTTTGCCCATTCTTACTGGAATGTGCCCATGAATCAAACCCAGACAGATATGTCCATCGCTATTTAACTCCTGTATATAGTCCTTGTTCTGAATAAGTCATTTTGTTTTGTACTCTTTTTTTTTCCCAAAATGTTTACTGAAGAAAATAATGGTTAACAAACAATTAACAAACATTATACAATGAGTATGATGTTGTAGATACCAGAAGGTAAAAGTAATAGCATTAAGTATGTGTTATAAAACATGTAAGATAAAGTTCAGATAAATGCAATAATATTCAGTTCATCAAACAACAAAGAGTAATTCAATGGTATTGGGGGTAGCTTTATTATATTGCAGAATATGATGTAGCCTGAGCGGGGGTCAAGGAGAGGTCCCTGTGACCAGCATAGGGACAGTAGAAGAGAAAGAAGAGAGGGGTAAGAGAGAGAGAGAATAGAGCAAGGAAATAATGGAGAGGGGGTGGGAGGGAAGGGGGAAAGGGAAGGTCGCCTTTAGTGTGTAGTATAATTCTGTGAAAGGAAAACCAAGCATAATGCTATTTATTCGTCATTTCTGTTGACGAGTTGGCTGTACTCTTGTGAATGCTTGAAGATAATCCAATCTTCCCAAGTTTTAGTGTATCTGTTTGGAGAGTCATGAATTGTAGAAATGAGCTCTTCCATCTCTGAGATTTTGTTGATTTGCAAGAACCAAGAGGTAAGGGATGGGGTTTTTGAGGTGCCCCATAGCCTTGGTACACATAATTTGGCAGCATTGATCATGATCATAGGAAGAGATTTTAAGTATTTAGGGTAGGGTTTGGAATAAAAGTGGAGCAGAAATTGCGCTGGGTGTAGTTGCAGATCTAGAGAAGTGACTTTGTGAATGTATAGTCTGACCATGCTCCAAAATGGCTGTAAACGAGGGCAGAACCACCATATATGCATTAAATCAGCATATGATTGCTTGCACCTCCAACATTCATCTAGTATGTTTTTATTAAATTTGTTGAGTATGTACTCTTAACAATCTACTGGATCACCATGCTGGAAGATGGAAGCCACCACTGCTGACCTTCTGAAAATGCTTTCCCACTTTTCATATTTTATAAGTTGTTGACTCAAAACAGGCATGCATTATGAATTTTGGACTCTGCAGAATGCAGAGCTTGTATACATGTATGTTTTAGGTCAGTGAAATTATTACAACTAGGACATTTTGTTTGTGATTATAAAGACTCAGACTGTATGACCTATAGAGAATTTTTTTTTTTAAGGGAAAGGTCCTTCGCATTTTTAAAAATGTATGTATTTAAAAATATGTCAGCAGGAGAACATGTGTTCTCAGGTTTTAAGGGGCTTGACTGGTCAGTTTTTTTTTTTTTCAGTGTTCAGGGTATTAACTAGTAGTTTTCCACTTTAACCACTTTACCACCGGAGGATTTTGCTGTCTTCCGTCCAGGCCACTTTTTGCGATTCGGCGCTGTGCGACTTTAACTGACAATTGCGCGGTCGTGCGATGCCGTACCCAAACGAAATTTACGTCCTTTTTTTCCCACAAACAGAGCTTTCTTTTGGTGGTATTTGATCACCTGTGCGATTTTTACTTTTTGCGCTATAAACAAAAAAATAGCTTTTATTTTGAGAAAATAACAATATTTTTCACATTTTTTTATATGAAATTCCCCCCAAAAAAAATGTAAAAATCAAATTTTTTTTAAATTTTTGGCCAATTTTTTTTATGCTACCTATGTTTAGTAAAAAAAATCGCAATAAGCGTATTTTGATTGGTTTGCGCAAAAGTTATTGCGTTTACTAACTAAGGGAAAGATTTCTGTCATTTTTGGTGTTTTTTTTTTTAACGCGTAATGGCGGTGATCTGCGATTTTTTTTGCGGGACTGCGACATTGCGGCGGACAGATCGGACCCTTGACTGACATTTTTGACACTTTTGGGGGTACCAGTGACATTTCTACAGTAATCAGTGCTATATATATGCACTGTTACTGTAAAAATGACACTGGCAGGGAAGGGGTTAATTTTATTGGAGAGGGAGGGGTTAATGTATGCCTGGTGCTTACTGACGTGTAGGGGGGGAGGTGACTGTGTGACAGAAGGACAGATCAGATGTCCAGCTATGCTGAACACTCCGATCTGTCAGTCCCTGTCACTATGGAGATCCGCCCGCTGTGTTTACACACAGCGGGCGGATCTCCAGACTCGATCCCCGACGATCGGGGCAGAGCAGCGGCAATCGCCGCTGCTCCTCCGCTGGCCCGACTCCCGCTGTGAATGAGCCTCCGGCGGCGCGCGAGCGCCGCCCACAAGGGGCGGAGTCCAGCGACGTAGGTCTACGTCGCTGGACGGGATCGCGGCACTTTGCCGCAGTAGCCTCAATGTAAGCGGGGCTAAAGTGGTTAATACTGGGCACTTTCACCACAGGCCAATTTTCAGCTTTCACACTTTAAATGACAATTGCGCAGTTATGCAATGCTGTACCCAAACTAAATTTTTAAATTTTTTTTGAGACAGATAAAGCTTTCTTTTGTGTTATTTAATATGTACTAGATTTTTTGTTTTTTGCTAAACAATTGAAAACATTTTTTTCTTTGTTTTGCCTATAACATTCTGTAAATAAGTATGTTTTCTCCTTCATTAATGGGCAATAATGGGGCTGTACTGATGGACACTGATGAGGTGGCACTGATAAGGTGGCACAGATGGGCACTCATAAAGGAGGCACTAATATGCGGGACTGATGGGCACTGATATGCAGCACTGATGGGCACTGAGATGCTGTACTAATATGCATCACTGATAGGCACTAATAGGCAGCACTGATGGGAACTAATACGCAGCACTGATGGGCACTGATCAGTGGCACTGATAGGCAGCCTTAATGGGCACTGATAGGCGGCAATGATGGGCACTGATAGGTTGCACTTATGTGTACTGATAGGCGACATTGATGGACACTGATGGGCAATGATGGACACTGAGCGATGGCACTGATAGGCAGCACTGATTAGGAGGCACTGACAGGCATTACTGATGGGCACTGATTGTTATTACTGGTGGGCATTGCTAATGGGGCACTGGTGGGCATCGCTAATTATCAGTGCAGACCCCCCATCAGGAGAGCCACTTATGGGCTCTCCTCTACTCATGCCCTGTGAAGCTCTTTACCGTGATCGGAGATGTGGTGTGTTGGAGCGACATGCCACACTACCAATTGTTGCACACATTAGATGTTGTTCTGCTGGATGTCATATAACTTCCAGTCAGATTGGGAGAGCCACCACCTGGCCAACATTGTGCTATAGGGTGGGTGAGAAGTTGTTCAAGAATTTCAAAACTCTAAAAAAAAATGAATAAATTAAAGCTTACCTTGCAAAGGCATATGGCACTTTTCCACTGCAAGTACCGGCTCGGCTCTACTCGGCCCTGCTTGACCCTGTTGGTTTTCCACTGCATGGTACCACATGGTACGGTGTTGGAACGGTTCGGTATGGTTTGGTATGGTTTGCTTTTCCACTAAAGTAGTACTAAAGTAAGTGGGTGGGATAACAATGATTCTCTGACTAATCAGTGGCTAGTAGTGACAAACAGTCAAGGCTGCATGCAAAGAATTGTGGGATATGGTACCGGTACGGCCCTGTTGGAACCACAACTGAGGTGGTACTGTTTAACTTCTTCCGGTCCGTGCTATAGCCAAAGTATGGCTACAGCGCGGACTCGAATTTCCGGTAGGCCGTCTTTAAACGGCCTCCCAGAAACAGGCTCCCTGCGCGCTCCCGCGAGCGCGCATTGGGGAAAATCTGTGTCAGCCGTGTCCCTTGGACACAGCCAATCACAGATCGTGGTAAATGGCCAATCACAGCGGCCATTTACCACGTGATCGGCCCATGCAATGAGAGATGATCTCATATGTAAACATATGAGATCATCTCTCATCGCCAGCTCTCCTTCCTCACACAGAGACTGCATGTGAGGAAGGAGCAGAGCCGATCAGCCGTTCGGGGACACAGAGGAATGTAATCAGGGCACTGATCACCAGTGCCCTGATTACACAAGGTAAATAAAATACACTAAGTGCCCACCATCAGTGCCCACAGTGCCTGCCATCAGTGCCCACAATCAGTGCCCATAGTGCTGCCAGTCAGTGCCCATCAGTGCTTGCTCATCTAGGCACTGATGAGCACTGACTGGCAGCACTATGGGCACTGAGTGTGGGCACTGATGGTGCTGCCCATCAGTGCTCATCAGTGCCACCCGTCAGTGTCCATCAGTGCCACCCATCAGTGTCCAGCAGTGCCGCCTCTCAGTGCCCATCAGTGCTGCCTGTCAGTGCCGCCTCTCAGTGCCCAGCAGTGCCACCTCTCAGTGCCCATCAGTGCTGCCTATCAGTGCTCATCAGTGCCGCCTATCAGTGCCGCCTATCAGTGCTTATCAGTGCGGCATATTAGTACCTCCTCATCAGTGCCACCTCATCAGTGCCCATAAGTGCCACCTCATCAGTGCCCATAAGTGCCACCTCATCAGTGCCCATCAGTGCAGCCTATCAGTGCCCATCAGTGCTGCCTCATCAGCGCACATCAGTGAAGGAGAAAAATTTATTTATTTTCAAAATTTACTCGCAGAAAATAAGAAAAACTTTTTTTTTTTTTTTTTTTTTTTAATTTTCTGTTTATTTCTTTTTTTTTTGTAAGAAATAAAAAACCCAGAGATGATTAAATACCACCAAAAGAAAGCTCTATTTGTGTGAAAAAAATGATAAAAATTTCATATGGATACAGTGTAGCATGACCGCGCAATTGTCATTCAAAGCGTGAGAGCACTGAAAGCTGAAAATTGGCCTGGATAGGAAGGGGGTGAAAGTGCCCGGTAGGCAAGTGGTTAAGCGAGCCGTACCGTTCGGTTCCATGTAGTGGAAAAGCACAGCAGTACCGTACCGTACCGAACCGTTCCTACACCGTACAATGCTGTACCAGCAGTGGAAAAGCACAAAAGCGAGCCGAACCGTTCGGTTCCATGCAGTGGAAAAGCGTCAATAGTGACTGCATTCATTTCCTTTGTCCTATGTTTTCATCTGGTGGTAGTTCCAACAAAACATATTGTCCTATGGTGATAAAACTCACTCATTTCTCTGCATATATGCTAGGCTGTTCTCTTGATTGAATCACAAACATCTCTCACTTCCCTCATCTCCATAACAAAAGGAGAGTTGTCTACAGAAGATAGCTAAAATATAGATAACATATAGATAACATACAGAATGTAACAAGGACATTGGATTTCTGGAAGGATCAACAGGTATATTTCTATACTTGCAGAAAATGCACTTTGCCTAAATGAAGAAAACTACTAGAACAACCACATCAAAGGACTGGTAAGCTAGCGTTAATTATATTTTTGTTCTTTGGATAGATATACTTCAACTCTACTTTGTTGGTTTCCCAACAAATCAGATCTTTGTTAGACCATCAGTAGCGATTATACAGCCTACTTCATTCATTTTTAATTTAGGGATTTCTGTATTCTGTAATTTTAACTTTGTAATTTTATTTTTAATTGACAGAAAACCTTTATCTTGGCAGACTATGATGCAGAATCTGCTCAACTGGATTTATATGATTAGTGCTTGAAAATGCCTATGTTTTAATTACAAAATGTTTATTAAATTTTGAAATTTTAAAAATGTTAAGATGATGGATTGCTTTTACATTTTTTCTTTGATAGTTTGAGTCAACGTTGCAATTACTTTTCTGAAAAGCATTTATCATGCACATTTTAAACACATTACTAGCTTTATTAATATTATGTTATTGAAGGTCCACACCAAAAGAGAAACATCTTGTGTGATGGCAGTTAGAAAATGTGTAAATGGGTATACTCCATAAAATTTTAGCAAGCTTGCATTAGGAGCTCAGCAGTTGTGTATATTTGTATCAGAGACACTGTAGGGGCACCATTTTTATTTAAAAGAATAGATATAAAGAAAACAAAATCAGCTATTTATTTATCTATTAATGTCACCTTATAATAATAATTTTATACCTAGATGAATGGGGTCAGGTGCGTAACTATAATTTATGGGATTTTCAATGTTGTCTCCCGGCGACCTCCCTACTGTCATTGAATTTACCATAAAATATGTCTAAATTGAACACAGATAGCTGGACAGCTGTCAGTATAGTATAATACTATGGACCAGAGCTATGCACAGACGTTGACAGGGAAGAAAAGGGGCAATAGTGCAGGGAATTCCCTTTTAGCATTACATTTCCAGATAACTACCCTTGTCCTCAGTAGCTTACCGGAATTTTTCAGGATCTAAGATATCAAGACCTCAGTGTAATGTCTAAGTTCTTCAATCCCATCCACAGTCACAGTAAGCAATTGCTGAAAGAGGTGAAATTATAAAAAAAAAAGACAAGAGTTGTGGCACCAATAACAATGATTATAACAACATTTCATATTATGATATACTGTAAATGGTAATACTTCTGTAAATGGTAGTAATTCTGCACACAGTTACCCTATAACCCAAATACAAATGTATTTTTTATAGAGCTACAAACAACTGTCAGTTTTTAGCTGAGGTGACAGTCTGGGATTTTTAGAGCCTAAGAAAGGATGTGTTAGGCATACAATCATAATTTCAGTGATGACTAGGATTAGGGATGAGCTCAAGGTTCAGTCTGAACACAAATTCAGATGAAAGCTGGCTGTTCAGGCATTTGGACAAATGCCATAACATTTCCTGTTAGTTGGGAGATGAACGATGTGTATTTTAGTGGTATTGTTATCACTTTTATACATGACAGCTTCCCATTGTCAAAATGCATGTATGCATACCCTTTGGGGGAGATTTACTAAAACTGGTGCACACAGAATCTGGTGCATCTGTGCATAGTAACCGATCAGCTTCAAGGTTTTTTTGGTTAATTGGTTATTATACACAGCTGCACCAGATTCTGTATGCATCAGTTTTATAAAAAAAATCCCCCCTTTCATGGTCCTCTGAGACCACTCATGTCAAGGGGATCTCTCTTATTCGCTCCGTTATAAAATCTAAAGACAAATTCCTGAAAAGTTTCTCCCTGGCAAAATGGAAACAGAACTTAGGTACTACCTTTTTAGATAAACAATGGCTGCAGGCTATTCACTCTAACTCCAAAACCAGCAAATGCATACACTATTGGAAATTATGCCAAAAAATTCACCAAAGATGTTATCTGACTCCAGCCCAACCAGTCAAGCTCCCTGAGATTGATGCTGTCAAGGGAGGGGAACTCTGCTCCATTTTTTCTGGGAACATTACTGGAGCAGAGTTTTAGCCGAATTCTCGCCTCAGTACAGGGTGTCAGTTATTCAAATACTTTTTGCTGCCAGATTATTAATCCTTAGAAAAAGGAGAGGGAGTTTATCTCCTAATGTTTCAGATGTCAAGCTTCAATTAAATGTGATTGAAACATTGATGAACATTGTATAGCCCTCCATTTACACACGCTTCAACAAATTCACGGTATATGGGATGCATGGTTGGCCAGCCACGCCTAACATTATGAAATACACTGTTACTTTAACTTATGCATTTGTTATAACCTCAGTGATCTAAAGGTATAAATATACTTTTTCTTTATGTACTCAGCTAAATCTGTAACTGAGGTATCATTCTAATGTACTGAATGTCGCCCTCACAGTTTTGGTCGGATGTAATGGTTTCTTTTTTTTACTGTCTGTAACAATATAGACAAAGTATATCTTCTCTTTGTTCAGCTTTTTTCCTGTAATTTGAAAAAGTACAATAAAAAGTTATGCTGATGAAAATCCCCCCTTGCATTCTAGTATGGTTTTAAGGTGGTACCTCACACAAAAAAACAATGTATGAGGGCCCCCAGAAAATTCATGACAGAGCTTGCTGGTCTAGTACAGATTTGAAGGGGGGTGCTACACAAAACAATTAAAAAAGTGTGAGGTCCCCCTGAAAAACCATGCCAGACCCTTATTTCAATCATGCAGCCTGTCTGATCAAGAAAAGGAGGGGCAGTGTGTGTCTCCTCCTCCTGAACCATTCCAGGCTAAATGCCCACTATATGGGGGGGGGGGGGTCCTGTCCCCAAGTTGATGAGAACAAAGGCCTCTTCCCCATATCCCTGGCATGGTGGCTGTAGGGGTCTGTGGACAGAGGGCTTAACCGAATCTGGAAGCCCCCTTTAAGAATAAGGGGCACCCAGATACTGCCCCAATTTACATGAGTATGGGGTACATAGTTCCCCAACTCATTCACAAAAAAATGCAAGTATTAAAAGTCCTTTAACCACTTGCCGACCGCCAGCAGTACATATACTGCGGCATACGGCGCTGTCCCGCGAAACGACATAACTGTACGTCGTTTCCCAGGACCTCTAGAGGGGGTATGCACGCAATGGCTACAGGGGGAGCAATTGGCTACAGGGGGAGCCAATCAGCCGTTCGGCGGCCGCCATTGCCGCCGGGCACCTTAACCGGTCCCCGTGGAGATAGAACTGCGGTCTGCCATTGTAAACACAGGGATCCAGTGTTCCTCTTATTTAGGAACACAGGTCTCTGTGTTCATGCAGCAAGCCCATCCCCCACACAGTTTGAAAGCACCCCCTAGGGACACATTTAACCCTTTGATCACCCCTGGTGTTAACCCCTTCCCTGCGAGTGTCATTAGTACAGTAACAGTGCACATTTTTAGCGCTGATTACTGTAGTAATGTCACTGGTCCCCCAAAAAGTGTCTAAAATGTCAGTTAGGTGTCTGATCTGTTCGCCGCAATGTTACAGTCCTGCTAAAAATCGCTGATGACTGCCATTACTAGTAAAAATATAAAAAATAAATACAAATGACATAAATCTTCTACCTAGTTTGTAGATGTGATAACTTTTGCACAAACCAATCAATATACGCTTATTGGTATTTATTTTACCAAAAATATATAGCGGAATACAAATTGGCATAAAATTATGAAAAAATTTGATTTTTTATTTTTTTATTGGGAATATTATATAGCAGAAAGTAAAAAATATTGTTTTTTTTTCAGAATTGTCGCTCTTTTTTTGTTTATAGTGCAAAAAAGAAAAATCGCAGAGGTGATCAAATACCACCAAAAGAAAGCTCTATTTGTGGGAAAAAAGGACATCAATTTTATTTGGGTACAGCACTGCACTTAACTATCAGTCACATCATCCAGCAATGTAGATCTGCATCAATCATGCTGACTTGATGAAAGAAGAAAAACACCACCAATGAGACACATCTGGCCAATTAACTTGCCTCCCACTGAATGTCAGATCCGATGGATAGCATTGAAGTATGCCTGCATAATGGTAATAAGCTAAATTAAATAACAAGATTCTTTGGCGATTGTATATCTGTTAAAGGATAAGTATGGCCAAAGCGCTTTTGGCCATACTTCTTCTGTGGGTCACTGAAGACGTCTTCTGAAGATGTCATACGGACTGACGAACCGCGCGTCAGGTGGAACGCATGCTGCACGTCACAGGAGCCTGAGTGGAACACAAGCTGGTTTTCACCGCTCTCCACTCACGGGCACCTTTTTGCTGACGAGTTTGCGTTTTTATATGTACTGCACATCGTTTACTATATTAAAGGAATTTTTTAACGGTACTATACTATCTGGAGCTTTTATTCTTTTACCCTGATTGGACCATGAGGACCTAGTTCAACCAGGAGAGGGACCCTGGATCTTTGTGGTACTACAAAGCCCAGCAGTATCCTTCCTGGCCCTGGCAGCCATTAAGCGCTTATACTGTAGGTCTTAATGCCGTACGGTATTTAAGACCCACTACGTCTGGTGAGTGCAATCTCCTATTATTTCCTCACGGTAACACCATAAGTACCAGCATTGGATTACTGGAGGATTCAGCACAGAGCACCTGCACTTTCCTTATTTGACACCCAAGATCTATTTATTTATTCAATTTCACCCTAGTCACTAAATGAACTTTTATCTGGACTATTACTATTTGCACATTTGCAACTGCACTTGAAGCACCATTAATGTCCTTTATTTATTTGATTATAATTTATGTCATTTATTTACACATTTGCACTTGAAGCACTATTAATGTCCTTTTATTGTGACAGTATTTATTTGATCATATTTTATGCTATTTATGCCATTTGACTGTCATCCATCCATTCACGTCAATATTTATATGGTATTTCTTAACACCATTTAACTTATTTAATAGCACGTAGCACTTTATTGTTAAGCCTACTTTTCTTCAACCTGGGACACTGATAGGCCACTGTCCACCCCTGGTCCAACCCCAGCAAGCAGGGCCGATCCTAGGGTAATAGACGCCTGGGTGCAGAAATATTTATGGCGCCCCCTGTGTGGGCGTGGTCATCTTACTAACTCCCCCCCTTTCCTAATGGGACCTGGAGGGGGTCTCTCCAAGGAACACAGAGAGGGCCTCTGTTAGAGAGTCTGTTAGAAAGAGCCTCCACCAGGCCCCATTAGAGACTACAATGGGGTTGTATCATGGGACCTGGAGGGGGGTCTTTCGAACAGAGGTCATCTTTGTGTGCATTTTAAAGTCTATGTTAGAAAGACCCCCCACCAGGCCCCATTAGAGACTACAACGGAGTCTAATGGGACCTGGAGGGGGGTTTATCTTACAGAAGCCCTCTCTGTGCCTATTGGAGAGTCTCTGATAGAAAGAGTCCCCTCCATCCCCGATGAGAGACTACATTAGAGTGTCACCGAACAATAGAAAAATAAACAATATTATATTTAATAGCACTTTGATGCCCAGGCCCAAGACTAGAAGACTTCACTTATCTTAAATAATGGGTACTGGGGCTGGCTGCTGATCCTGGGGCCTGGCTTCTGGGGCTTTGCTGCTGGTCCTAAGGTCTGGCTGCTGGGGCTTTGCTGCTGGTCCTAAGGTCTGGCTGCTGGGGCTGGCCTGCTGGTCCTGGGGTCTGGCTGCTGGTCCTCCTGATTCCTGGCTGCTGGTCCTGGGGTCTGGCTGCTGGTCCTCCTGATTCCTGGCTGCTGGTCCTGGGGTCTGGCTGCTGGTCCTCCTGATTCCTGGCTGCTGGTCCTGGGGTCTGGCTGCTGGTCCTCCTGATTCCTGGCTGCTGGTCCTGGTTTTTGGGGCTAGGCTGCTGGTCCTGTATTCCGGCTGCTGGTCCTTGGGTCTGGCTGCTGGGGCCTTGGGGCTGGCTTCTGGTCCTGATTCTTGGCTGCTGGTCCTGGGGTCTGGCTGCTGGTCCTGATTCTTGGCTCCTCTGTGGTGTGCCGGGCTCTGTGGTGTAAAGCTCTTGTGTGACATCTCAGCGGGGCTGCGGATGTCACTGTGAGAACGGCGCCTCCATAGTCCTGGCTCACAGGCAGAGTGACATCAAATGCACTCCGCCTGTGAGAGGAGGAGCCGTACAGAGAAAGTAGGCGGCTGCTGTAGAGAGCAAAGCCATTGCTTCCTCTGTATGGCTCCTCCTCTCCAGGGCTGGTGCAAGGATTTTTGGCCCCTAGGCAAAATAAAAATTGCTGCCCCCCCATATGCTCGTGAATGTGCGGTACAATGCGCATTATTAGTACACATACACTTCCATAAGCCTAAAACGTTTTACTATGCATTAAACTTCAGTCTAAGTTACAGTCAGAGCATGTAATGTAGTACACTACACATACACTTCCATAATGGTAATGTGACATCACCGTCATGTTATGGAAGTGTATGTGTAGTGTACATTACATGGTCTGACTGTAACTTATCAAACCCAGTGATCACACTGTGATCAGCCCAAACACAGGCAGGCACTTTAATTCATCTGTCAGTGTGGGACTGAGATTTGTCCCCTGGTAAAGTCTGCCTCCCTCCCAGGCTCTGCTAATCAGTGTCACAAACTGCCAGCACACACTAAAACTTCAGCAGGCTCAGGCTGTGGGATCGCATGGCCGAGTCACACTCACACACATGCCATGAGACTTCTTCCTCCTCAGCTCCGCATGGGAAAAAGGGGCTGGACTGGAACTCTCTGAGCAGCCCCCAGCCTGCTTGCAGTAACAGACAGAGGAAGATTGTAAGGAGAGGCAGCTGCTACATTACACTCAGCGATCCATCCATCCCATCAATGTTTACACCTCCCACCTCACCTGATCATCTGTCATTGTCATGTGCTTGCCTTTTTAAAGCTGGAACTCTCACCTGGCATCTCCCTCTGTCCTGTCTTCCTCCCCCACTGTCGCCCCTTCCCTCAGCTCACAACTACAAACATAGGCGTGCGCAGCCCAATGGCGTAGCGTGGGGGGTGCAGGGGGGGCCGGCCGCACCGGGCGCAACATTTGGGGGGGCGCATCCGCAGTGTCACTCTGTCTGTCTGACTCTGACATACACAGTTCACACACTGTCTGCGGCTGCCTCCATCTTTAGGCTGGGAGATGTCCAGCGCAGCCGCCCTATGGCTGAAGATGGCGGGTTGGGCGGGGCTGGACTGTGCCTCACCTGTCCATTGGTGTAGGGTGGGGTGGCGTGGCGTTGCAAGCTAAGCCCCACCTATACTGACTCTCCTCACTGCTCAGTCAGTTTAGCAGCGAGTGAGTCAGCAGCCTGGCGCTGTAACAGAGTGGGTTTTTTTTAAATCACCTGATTAGAGCCAGAGGCTCTAATAGACTTCAAAAAAGGGTGGCCCAGGGGTGCAGAGCAGTGCGCCCTGAGCCCACCCATTGTGTGACAATAGCGAATGAAAATTCGCTATTGTCACACGGATCCTCCTCCTGGCCAATCAGGAAGCGGGTCCGAGACCCGCTTCCTGATTGGCTGAAAGGCGAACGCATGCCATTGGCCGAGGAGGAGGCGGGAGGACTCGAGGAGACGTGGGGAACTGAGGAGAAGCCTCTGCTGCAGGTAAGTCTCTCTGCATTGAAAGGGGGGCACGATGATCTCTCTGCATTGAAAGGGGGCACGCTGGTCATTCTGCATTGAAAAGGGGCACGCTGGTCATTCTGCATTGAAAGGGGGCACACTGGTCATTCTGCATTGAACGTGGGCTCGCTGGTCTCTCTGCAATGAAAGGGGGCATGCTGGTCATTCTGCATTGAAAGAGGGCACGCTGGTCTCTCTGCAATGAAAGGGGGCACGCTGGTCATTCTGCATTAAAAGGGAGCACGCTGGTCATTCTGCATTGAACAGGGGCTCGCTGGTCTCTCTGCAATGAAAGGGGGCACGCTGGTCTCTCTGCATTGAAAGGGGGCACGCTGGTCATTCTGCATTGAAAGGGGGCACACTGGTCATTCTGCATTGAAAGGGGGCACGCTGGTCACTCTGCATTGAATGGGGGCACGCTGGTCTCTCTGCATTGAAAGGGGGCACGCTGGTCTCTCTGCATTGAAAGGGGGCACGCTGGTCATTCTGCATTGAAAGGGGGCACGCTGGTCTCTCTGCATTGAAAGGGGGCACGCTGGTCATTCTGCATTAAAAGGGGGCACGACACGCTGGTCTCTCTGCATTGAAAGGGGGTACCTTGGTCATTCTGCATTGAAAGGGGGCACGGCACGCTGGTCACTCTGCATTGAAAGGGGGCACGCTGGTCATTCAAACTTGTATTTAGATACATTTTACTTTAATTACATCAGTATTTTCATAACAAACAGTACATGTGCTTAGGGGGTAAGGGTTTCTTTAACTAATCTAGTGGAAGAGACTCAAATGCTAAAATCCCGTGGGTTAGGGGGCGCAAATTACTTGCCTTGCCCCGGGTGCTGACAACCCACGCTACGCCACTGGCGCAGCCTATGGCATTAGGGTGTGCACCTCAAACCAAAGCTCAAACACACACAGTGTATACACACACAGTACACAAACACACAGTATATACACGTATACACACACACAGTATATACACGCACACACACACAGTATACACATACAGTATACACACACACAGTATACACATACAGTATACACACACACAGTATACACATACAGTATACACACACACAGTATACACACACACACACACACAGTATACACACAGTATACACACACACACAGTATATACACACACACACAGTATACACACTGTATATACACAGTATACACACACACAGTATATACACACACACAGTATATACACAGTATACACACAGTATACACACACACACAGTATACACACTGTATATACACAGTATACACACACACACACAGTATACACACAGTATACACACAGTATACACACACACACACAGTATATACACACACACAGTATATACACAGTATACACACTGTATATACACAGTATACACACTGTATATACACAGTATACACACTGTATATACACAGTATACACACAGTATACACACACACACACACAGTATATACACACACACACACACACAGTATACACACACACACACACACACAGTATATACACAGTATACACACAGTATACACACACACACACACAGTATACACACAGTATACACACACACACACACAGTATACACACAGTATATACACACACATACACACAGTATACATACACAAAGTATACACACAATATATACACACAGTATACATACACACACACAGTATATACACACACAGTATATACACACAGTATATACACACAGTATACATACACACAGTATACATACACACACACACACAGTATACATACACACAGTATACATACACACACACTATACACACAGTATATACACACACAGTATACACACACACAGTATACATACACACAGTATACATACACACAGTATATACACACACACATACACACAGTATACACACAGTATATACACACATACACACACACACAGTATACATACACACAGTATACATACACACAGTATATACACACACACACTATACACAGTATACACACACACACACAGTATACACACTGTATATACACAGTATACACACACACAGTATATACACACAGTATACACACACACACAGTATATACACAGTATATACACACACACACACACACAGTATATACACACACACAGTATACACACTGTATATACACAGTATACACACACACACACAGTATACACACAGTATACACACACACACACACACACACACAGTATATACACACACACAGTATACACACACACACACACACAGTATATACACAGTATACACACACACACACAGTATACACACTGTATATACACAGTATACACACACACACACAGTATACACACAGTATACACACACACACACACACACACAGTATATACACACACACAGTATACACACACACACACACACACACACAGTATATACACAGTATACACACACACACAGTATACACACACACACAGTATATACACAGTATACACACAGTATACACACACACACACACAGTATACACACAGTATACACACACACAGTATACACACACACATACACAGTATACACACGCACACACACAGTATATACACACACATACACACAGTATACATACACAAAGTATACACACAATATATACACACAGTATACACACACACACACAGTATATACACAGTATATACACACACAGTATACACACACACACACACACAGTATATACACACACATACACACAGTATATACACACAGTATACATACACACAGTATACACACAGTATATACATACACACAGTATACATACACACAGTATACACACACACAGTATACACACACACAGTATACACACACACAGTATACATACACACATACACACAGTATACATACACACACAGTATACACACACACACACACACACACACATACACACAGTATACATACACACAGTATACATACACACAGTATACACACACACACAGTATACATACACACACATACACACACACACAGTATATACACACATACACACAGTATACATACACACAGTATACACACACTATACACAGTATACACACACACACACATACACAGTATACACACAGTATATACACACATACACACAGTATACATACACACAGTATACATACACACAGTATACACACACACACACACACACTATACACAGTATACACACAGTATATACACACACACACACACACACACTATACACAGTATACACACACATACACACATACACACAGTATACATACACACAGTATACATACACACAGTATACATACACACAGTATACACACACACACACAGTATATACACACATACACACAGTATACATACACACAGTATACACACACTATACACAGTATACACACACATACACAGTATACACACAGTATATACACACATACACACAGTATACATACACACAGTATACATACACACAGTATACACACACACACACACACACTATACACAGTATACACACAGTATATACACACACACACACTATACACAGTATACACACACATACACACAGTATACACACAGTATATACACACATACACACAGTATACATACACACAGTATACATACACACAGTATACACACACACACTATACACAGTATACACACACACACATACACACAGTATACACACAGTATATACACACACACACACAGTATACACACACACACACACCAGCACTTTCCATCTAAATATCAGCCTGCCTGATTGAACACACTGCTGCTGCCTCCATTTCCTGGCATGCTGGTATTTGTAGTGCTCCAGCAGTTCACAGACATTGCATGTGGTAATGCAGAAGAGAGGGAGGTGGTCAGGCATGGAGTAGTGAGGTGTAGCAGAGATTGGAGGAGAAGGTTAGAGCATATCCTCCCTCCAGAAGCAGTGCACTGCTACTCACGCAGAAAAAACAACAGACTCAGAGACAGGAAGAGAAAACACAGCCCTCCCCCCTCCTCAGCAGGGGAAGCACTGACAAGAATACATTTAGTTTATTTTCCCCAGCTCACCTTCTTCTATAAAGGCTGCAGCCCGTCCCACACTGCAGGCTGTGTACTCTCCTCTCTTCTCCAGGTCGGCATCTCCTGCTGAGATATCAAACAAGGCGCGCTGGGGAAGGGGGCGTGTCCACTGTGTTCCCATTGGCTGAGGAGGCAGCAGAGAGGCGGAGCAGCTATAACCAATGTATTTTTTCAGTGAAAGGCGAGGCTGCAGTGAGAGACTTGCAGCCGGGAGAGGATAGTGCGCCCCCCACCTTGCGGCGCCTGGGCGCACTGCACCCTAAGCACCCGCCTCGGACCGGCCCTGCCAGCAAGCGCTAACACTGGCCCTATCCCCCCCTGGGGTCTTATTCCTACATACTTATTATTCCTTATAGCAGCTGCATTCCTCACCTTTACCCCTTCATCCACCCCTTGGAATATCCTAGGCGCGAGGGATATACATACCATTTATTTGGAGTATATATACTTTCTCAATGTCTGCTGTTGGCTGAAATCACAGGGCTAGTCCAGGCTTTGCAGGACCCAACATTATTGTCCACCCAGATGCTTAACTAGCAGCTGGCTATGTCTCTCAGCGTGCCGCTGAGAGCTTGAGACAGCTGCTCCCATCCCCTCCCCAGCCCAGCTCTCTAGTGAGCACTGGAGGGGCAGCACACAGAGCTGGTGACTAACTGTTACCACTCTGTGCTCAAAGAGGACGAAATATCTGAGTGATCAGCAGTTTTTGATTGCTCAATTCTTGGTGCAGAGCTGGCAGGGTACAGCTGCAGCATCTGATCAATGTTGCAGCCATTTATGTGATTATGTACTGTATGTTTGTTTGTTTTCTTTTTGACATCCCATAATTCTCTTTTAAGGTATTTGTGCCCAGAGTTGGTCTTTAAGTTTTACAGAGAGGTGAAAATGTAGGGCTCATGGAAGACTTGTAAGAATTTACACTTGCTATTGGTACTGAAAGCTCAAAAACGATCAGTACCTGTCTCCTATCACAGTACTGTACTGTAGAACTATTTCCATTATTATAAAAAAAACTGTGTAAGTAAAATTAAAGGTGGAGCAGCTATTTTTACAAGGTCCATCATTTTATCAAAAGATCAAGGGAAAAAACAGGTCAGTTGCTGAAAATTTATAAAAATAATAATATAATAAGTTATATTCATAAAATAGAATAGAGTATACAGAGTTCTTTGAACATAATTAAAACTATAAGCAAATAAAGAAAAACAAGAAAGTATATGATTAGATCAATCTTAAGTTTTCACATATTACATACGTGTAAATCTAACAATGCAAACAAAAGAGTGAAATCAATTCAGATACTGTATATCATACATATTTTGTTTACCAATATAAAACACATTTCTGTTTGTATTTTCTGTTGATTCATATATCTGTCAGGCAATTCAATTTGTGGCTTACCATGATTAATGTACTAGTAACACACTATGTTTATCTATTCTATTGTAGAATTTCCAAGGCTTATCCTATATAGCTTTAAATTGTATTTATTCAACATAAAATCAATAATGCAGAGATTGAACAGAACCAAAATTTGGGTGTGGCATTACAAAAGAAAGTTGTACTTTATAACCTTTTTGGAAGAAGTCCTGAAAAATCTCCTAGTCACGTCATTGCGATGACTACAAACTTAAAGTGTAACTAAAGGCAAAGTAAAAAATAAATAAATAAATATTCTAAATTTTAGGTTGACAGCAGAACACTATATTACACATTGGGATGCTCTCATTTTGAAGTGATTTCCTCTCACTTCCTGTTATAACCCTCCCTTACTCTATCCAAAATGAAAAGGCTTTACATGGTGCAGAAGAGAGATCACACACAGTTGCTGTCCATTTTCATTGGGGATACAGGCCTGCATGGCTGGTGTCTTTAAAACAGAAGTCTAGCTTATTTATTTTGTTATGTATATTTTTATATTCCATTACTTCAGTACTGTTTAGTCCAGAAGGATGCCAAGGATAAGGAATAAAGGCTTGTTACTTAGACTTGTCTGAAGACTTTAGGAAAAAAATGTATGAATATGATATGAGTTTAAAAAAAAAAAAAAATATGGGGGCAGGAATGCTTGTGATGGGGACCCATAGCTGGAATTCCCCTTTAAAAACAGATGATTTACATTTTTTAATTTTACCTAAAAAAAATAAAAAGGTAAAAAGAAAAAGCCTATAGAACTAGGTCACTATGCTTATTGTGAGTCATTCTGATCAACTTTGAAACTTGAACTGAAATAACATTTTCGTTACATATTTGGAATTTTTTCAGTGCATTATTATATTTATCTTTCACACCTATTAATATAAAACATATTTTGTGAATGTATTCTTAGCACTGCTAAAGATGACAGCATACCCTCTGGCTGATTGTTAGGAAGTAGTCAGCCACTGGTGTCCTAAAAACTATGACTCATCACAACCCTTCCAACTTAGGTTTCAGCCCAGGATTCAGCACTCTGTCAGTAGAGTATAAAGAGAAAAAAAAGTGTAGGGTGGAGTCCCCTTAATTATTTATACCAGAGCATGCATATCACGTATGGATTTTAAGAGGGGATTCATGCAAAAAACAAACGGCACGTCATTCCCTCCATTATTCATACCACACCCTTCAGTCCTTGTATGGATTTTATTGGGAACCCCATGTAAAAAAAAAGCATAGTGCCCCCCACCCCCCCACACCAGACACTGATTTGGGCATGCAGTCTGGCTGTCCAGGGAAGGGGGAGAGCATGAACCACATAAGGCCACATGCCTGCGGTACCTTTTCCCCATATACACGTCCAGTGTTTGTGGGGGTCTGTGTAATGTTCTGGTACCTCTGGTACCCTTGTTCCCTATTTCTCTCTTACTAAATTGCGTCCCATCTTGTTATCCAAGAGACGCATACACCTTTAAGACCGGATGACATCATTGCCGAGCGCCGCTATGAGCGGCTATTTCAATCACCGGCTTTCTCTCACTCATTGCTCGTTCAAACCACATGTTCACCGCACCTTCTCCTGTAAAGTCGGAGCTGCTGACATTTGCCTTTGCTGAACTGAAGCCGGAACCTCGCTGCTGATCCGTATCTCGCTACGGGATCATCTCTCTCTAAGGACACTGTTACTGTTACAGGGGATTCTTACTAACCAATCTCCTACTGTCATCTACTGCAATTACCAGGACTATCTGTATCTATCTATATACTGTCATCTACTGCAATTACCAGGACTATCTGTATCTATCTATCTACTATCATCTGCATAGACAGTTAGCTCTTGGGACTACCTTCAACTATCTTTGCACTAGGTTACTCTGTCTAAGTATACTCCATCTGTGTCCTCTCACCATCTGCACTATACTTGACATCAGAACCTATCTGCTTACCATCACCTGCAACTCTCCTAATACTACTCTTAGTGTTCACCATACAATTGCCTGTCTCTCGTCTATACATTCTCATATATTCTATCCCTCCATTAAACATCTGATTGAGTATATGTATATTGCATAACAGGCTGTGCACGGTGATGAAGTCCTGAGAGTTGGATATGTTGTTCAACAGAATATCTACAAGGCTACTGAGTGTAATAATTCTGCAGCTGTAAATCCATCCACTAACAAAAACGCATGAACGTTACAGATTGAACGAGCCTTTAAATAAAATATGGATTCAGCAGAATTACCCACTCATGTACTACAATTAAAACAGCAAGTAGATGCATTGATCCTTGCGCTCACAGAGGTAAAAAACGAAAATCAGACCTTGAGACAGCAGGTTGGCCGTCTCACACAGCTTTCTGCTGCTCAGCCCCGTGAGCCTAAGATAAACCCTCCTCTAGTGTTTTCTGGTGATCGGAGCAAATTTCGTGAATTTAAAAACGCATGTCGTTTGCTTTTTTTGTTAAAACCTCTAACCTACACCACTGACCAAATTAAGGTTGGTACCGTCATCTCCTATTTAACGGGTGAACCCCGGGCCTGGGCAGACGCTCTCTTTGAAAAGGATGATCCACTCCTTAATTCTTACCCTTTATTTCTAGCACAACTCGCTAGTTTATATGAAGACCCCAATAAGCAGAGTACCGCTGATACCCAATTACGGGCCTTAAAACAAGGAAGGAGACCTGTTGAAGATTTCGTGGCAAATTTTAAAAGATGGTCCCCTGATTCAGGGTGGAACGACACATCTTTGAGAACGCAGTTTAGACTCGGCCTATCTGAGGCCGTTAAAGACGAGCTCGCCCGAGCGGATTTACCTGGCACTCTAGAGGGACTGATACAGACCAGTATCAATATTGACAGACGACTACGAGAAAGAAAGGCTGAGAAGATGGGCTCACCATTTTCCAGTCCTTCTCGGATGTTGCCTGCTGACCCTACTCCTATGGAAGTAGGAATGATACGCCCACCTCTGACCCTTTCTGAACGTGCCAGGAGGAAAACCGAACATCTTTGCATGTACTGCGCATCTCCGAATCATTTGATAAGCGGCTGTCCCCTTGTCCGCAGGAAAGAGGGTGAGTGTTCAAATGTCTTGCTAGGGGGACTCACAACTTCCTTTTCTAATCCTTATCTTTTTGTTCATTTAACATTGCAGTGGGACCAAACTAGGATCACCACCAAGGCTATGATCGACACAGGATCTTGTGGAAACTACATTGACATTTGTTTTGTCTCCCTTAATAAAATACCTATTGTTTCTAAACCCAAACCAGTCTCCGTTGGTTTTATTAACGGTACCCCTTTATCCTCTGGTCCTATCACCAGTCAGACACAGGCACTCCTTGTAACTGCTGACGAGTCTCATGTGGAGACCACCACCTTTGATGTATTGACTTCACCACATTTTCCAATCATTTTGGGACTTCCCTGGTTACACATACATCAACCAATCATCGATTGGAAAACAAGAACGCTAGCCTTCTCTTCTCACTATTGTGAAACGACGTGTAATCTCCCCACATATGATAGGATACTGTCTGTAGTGCCGGATGACATTATACCCAAGTGTTATCAGGATTTATCGGAGGTTTTCCTTGAGAAAAACGCTCAAATGCTACCTCCCCATAGGGACTATGATTGTTGTATCGATCTACTCCCTAATAGCAAGTTGCCTTTCGGACATGTTTATCCTCTCTCGCAGGATGAACTCTCTCATCTTAAGGAGTATCTGGATGAGAACTTGGCAAAAGGATTCATCCGACCTTCTACTTCCTCCACTGCTGCTGGACTCTTCTTTGTCCGCAATAAGGATTCTAGCCTTAGGCCTATCATTGATTTCAGACAATTAAATGCCATTACAATAAAGGATCGTTATCCTTTACCTCTTATTCCTGAACTTATCGAACAGGTGCGTGGAGCTTCTTTCTTTTCAAAATTGGACCTAAAAGGGGCATACAATTTAATTCGAATCCGTAAAGGGGATGAATGGAAGACGGCATTCAGAACCAGATACGGACTGTTTGAGTACCTTGTAATGCCATTTGGGCTATGTAATGCTCCCGCAGCCTTCCAACGGTTTATAAATGAGATATTCAGAGACTTGCTTGATGTTTGTGTCGTAGTATATTTGGACGATATACTTATCTATTCTCATTCCTTACCTGAGCACATAAAACATGTGAGACTTGTGTTGTCAAGGCTACTTGCACATAACTTATACGTTAAATCAAAAAAATGTTTGTTTCATAAAGAGGAAGTACTATTCCTAGGATATATTATATCTAAAAATGGAATCAAAATGGACATGAGCAAAATATCCTGCATTCTGGATTGGCCTGTGCCAACCACTCGCAAAGCATTACAAAGGTTCCTAGGATTCTCTAACTACTATAGGAAATTCATTAAGAACTTCTCTGCGATTGTGAAACCTCTCACACAACTCACAAGCACAAAGAAACCTTTTAACTGGTCAACAGAAGCAAATGGAGCATTCTGTCTGCTGAAATCAAGCTTTACTACTGCCCCCATACTATGCCATCCAGACCCATCCCTTCAATACATCTTGGAGGTAGATGCGTCAAATATGGCAGTAGGAGCAGTTCTCTCACAACGACCAACAAACACCTCACCTCTTCACCCAGTTGCTTTCTTCTCAAAATTATTAAGCAGCCCCGAGGTGAACTACCCAGTAGGTGAGAAGGAGTTACTAGCCATAAAACTGGCGTTAGAGAATTGGCAACATCTACTCAAGGGCACTCAATTGCCAATCCTGATATATACTGATCACAAAAACCTTCAATACCTTCAGACTAATAGAACTCTTTCCCACCGACAGGTACGGTGGTCGTTATTCTTTCTGAGATTTAATTTTTTAGTGACTTACACGCCCGCAGACAAAAATAAAAAAGCGGATGCACTTTCACGACTAACCGAGAAGGATTGTACCGAGGTTCCCTCAGTTCCTATAATACCACTTGAACGTATTATCGGTGTCATTCGCTCCCTGAAGGAAGAGATTTTGCACAGCATAGGACTGGACTCCCCTCCACCACAACTAACTACTGACGCAGAAGGCTTCCTCTACTACAACGATAAATTATACATACCCCCTACTATGCGAACCAAGATCTTGGAATTGTCGCATGATGTACCTATGGCAGGACATATGGGTATGACTAAAACTTTCAATCTACTTACTAGGTAGTTTTGGTGGCCAGACATGAAGACAACCGTAAAAAAGTTTGTTTCATCTTGTGATATCTGTGCAAGGTCTAAAATTGACAACACGAAACCATCGGGGTTACTTTGTAGTTTACCGATACCCCAGGTTCCGTGGGAAGTGGTATCCTTAGACTTCATAGTGGAACTACCACCTTCCAAAGGATTCAACACCATCTTGGTGTCAGTGGACCATCTGACCAAGATGGCACATTTCACTCCTATCCGAAAACTACCTTCATCCAAACAAACAGCGGAATTGCTTGTGAAACATGTCTTTAAGTTACATGGTATTCCAAAAACACTGCTGTCTGACCGTGGTTCACAATTCATCTCAAAGTTTTGGCTAGCTCTATGTCAGATACTACGAATAGAGCGTAAACTTACCTCTCCCTACCACCCTCAGACCAACGGACAGACAGAGAGAGTTAACCAGTGCATTGAACAGTATCTGCGTTGCTATACTTCATATCTACAGGACGATTGGGCAGATCTCCTCCTGCTAGCGGAATTCGCCTATAACAACGCGACTCATAGCACTACTAAACAAAGTCCATTTTACCTAAATTATGGGTTTCATCCCACACTCCTTCCTCCACGTATCTTGCCATCAAGTAATCCAGTGGCATCTGATTATCTTGCCCAGATAAAGGATTCTCTGGGATTACTCAACAATACCATATCCCATGCTCATAGCCAACAAAAGAAGTACTACGACCTCCGTAGGAAACCCTCTCCCCAATATGCCATTGGGGATCTTGTTTGGCTTTCTACAAAAAATCTGAGATTGAAAATCCCTAGTAAAAAACTTGGACCTCTATTTCTGGGACCTTTCCCAATAGAGAAGCTTATTGGAAAAGCTGCAGTACAACTCACATTACCAACGGACCTCAAGATACATCCCATCTTCCATGTGTCGCTACTGAAGCCCCATGTTCCTAACCAAGGAATAAGGCCTACTATCTCACCTCCACCTCCTGTACAAGTGGAAGGTGGAGAAGAATTTGAGATAAAAGAAATTTTGGATTCCCGTTTCCATAGAAGAAGACTCCAGTATCTTGTACAATGGAAAAACTATGGGCCCCAAGATGACACCTGGCTGGATACCTCCGATATACATGCCCCTAGACTGATTCGCAATATACACTCGAAATATCCAGAAAAACCAGTTCTAGAGGCCTTCCGGAGTCGGCCTTAAGGGGGGGGTACTGTAATGTTCTGGTACCTCTGGTACCCTTGTTCCCTATTTCTCTCTTACTAAATTGCGTCCCATCTTGTTATCCAAGAGACGCATACACCTTTAAGACCGGATGACATCATTGCCGAGCGCCGCTATAAGCGGCTATTTCAATCGCCGGCTTTCTCTCACTCATTGCTCGTTCAAACCACATGTTCACCGCACCTTCTCCTGTGAAGTCGGAGCTGCTGACATTTGCCTTTGCTGAACTGAAGCCGGAACCTCGCTGCTGATCCGTATCTCGCTACGGGATCATCTCTCTCTAAGGACACTGTTACTACTAACCTATCTAAGTGATAAGTACCCCACAGGGGATTCTTACTAACCAATCTCCTACTGTCATCTACTGCAATTACCAGGACTATCTGTATCTATCTATATACTGTCATCTACTGCAATTACCAGGACTATCTGTATCTATCTATCTACTATCATCTGCATAGACAGTTAGCTCTTGGGACTACCTTCAACTATCTTTGCACTAGGTTACTCTGTCTAAGTATACTCCATCTGTGTCCTCTCACCATCTGCACTATACTTGACATCAGAACCTATCTGCTTACCATCACCTGCAACTTTCCTAATACTACTCTTAGTGTTCACTAGGGATGATCGAACTTTTGAAAAGTTCGGTTCGACCAGAACACCCGAACTTCACGAAAGTTCGGTTCGGATTTCAGAACCCCATTGAAATCAATGGGACCCGAACTTCTGTAATCAAAAAACACAATTTTTAAGCCCTAAAACCCAATAAATGCCCCTAAAAAGTGCCTAGGGTTCTGGGTCATGCCCCAGGGACTATTAATCACACAAAAAAAGTTCTTAAAAATTGTCGTTTTTGATAGATAGCCAATTATTGAAAAAATTAAAAAAAAAAAAAAAAAAAAAGAGATTTCTTTGGATTTAGTGTCTGGGGGTTCTAAAAGGTGTACCTGTGAAGTTTCAGCTCTGTAGCATGTCCAGAACCAGAATTACAGCATACTAAACCTTCAAAAATGACTTTTTTGCTTAACCGCACCTTTCTTTTGCTCCTAATCAACGGCTCAGCCAATGTGTATGATGGGGACATAATGCAGTGCACTGGGAACAAGATTAGAGGTTTTTTTGGAAAAAGGTGCTGTCTCTTTAAATGTGCATATAATTAACGGGTGTATTTCCACAATGGGGCTATTATTACCAAATGTTTCAAGAAGTCCAAAGATGTATGTAATTGCACTTTATTTCATGTAAAATGGTGTTTGGTGCACTTTAACTTGAAATCTCACAAGAAACAGACATATATGCACGGATACATTGAGGGTTAGGGGTAGGGGCCACAATGTAGTGCAGAGTGAACAAGATTAGAGATGTTTTGGATGAATACTGTTGTCTCTTGACTTTGAATAGAAGTAAAGGATGCTTAAAAATTGGGCATTTGGTGGTGCGGACGATGCCTTGACACCATATCCCTATGAAAGTGCTGGTAATGAAAGCAATAATTGCCTTTGTAAGGAAAAAAATTACAATGATATGCATCTGTGTGACAGGTGCGCAAAAATTGTTGTTTGGGTGTTGGCGGAGCCATACCACTGTAAGCCCAAAGAGCTGGTGTTGAAGAAGGCTTAAAAATTATGAAGGTGTGCACATGTGGAACAGGTGCGCAAACATGCTAGTTTTGGTGTTGGCGGAGCCTCCCCACCATAACCCCAAAGAGCTGGCTTTGAAGGAGGCCCAAAAATTGTAAAGGTGTGCACCTGTGGAACAGGTTCGCAAACATGGTAGTTTTTGTTTAGCATAGCCTCCCCACCTTAACCCCAAAGAGCTGGTGTTGAAGGAGGCCCAAAAATTGTAAAGGTGTGCCCCTGTGGAACAGGTGCGCAAACATTGTAGTTTTTGTTTTAGCATAGCCTCCCCACCTTAACCCCAAAGAGCTGGCATTGAAGGAGGCCCAAAAATTGTAAAGGTGTGCACCTGTGGAACAGGTGCGCAAACATTGTAGTTTTTGTTTTAGCATAGCCTCCCCACCCTAACCCCCAAAGAGCTGGTGTTGAAGGAGGCCCAAAAATTGTAAAGGTGTGCACCTGTGGAACAGGTGCGCAAACATTGTAGTTTTTGTTTTAGCATAGCCTCCCCACCTTAACCCCAAAGAGCTGGTGTTGAAGGAGGCCCAAAAATTGTAAAGGTGTGCCCCTGTGGAACAGGTGCGCAAACATTGTAGTTTTTGTTTTAGCATAGCCTCCCCACCTTAACCCCAAAGAGCTGGCGTTGAAGGAGGCCCAAAAATTGTAAAGGTGTGCACCTGTGGAACAGGTGCGCAAACATTGTCGTTTTTGTTTTAGCATAGCCTCCCCACCTTAACCCCAAAGAGCTGGTGTTGAAGGAGGCCCAAAAATTGTAAAGGTGTGCCCCTGTGGAACAGGTGCGCAAACATTGTAGTTTTTGTTTTAGCATAGCCTCCCCACCTTAACCCCAAAGAGCTGGTGTTGAAGGAGGCCCAAAAATTGTAAAGGTGTGCCCCTGTGGAACAGGTGCGCAAACATTGTAGTTTTTGTTTTAGCATAGCCTCCCCACCTTAACCCCAAAGAGCTGGCGTTGAAGGAGGCCCAAAAATTGTAAAGGTGTGCACCTGTGGAACAGGTGCGCAAACATTGTCGTTTTTGTTTTAGCATAGCCTCCCCACCTTAACCCCAAAGAGCTGGTGTTGAAGGAGGCCCAAAAATTGTAAAGGTGTGCACCTGTGGAACAGGTGCGCAAACATTGTCGTTTTTGTCATAACCAAAATGAGGTTCTGTGAACGTAAAGAGAATGAGAGGAGGGTTTGAGGGTGGCACCATGGTCCAGGCTTAAACTGAGGCTCAACTGCCACATCACAACGATAGCCTAGTCTACAAGGTCTGCATCAGGTGCATCAAAGCTTGATATCCACGACTGATTCATCTTAATGAATGTCAAACGGTCGACTGAGTCGGTGGAGAGTCTCGTTCGATGGTCTGTGACGAATCCTCCTGCTGCGCTGAATGCCCGTTCCGATAAGACACTGGAAGCAGGGCAGGCCAACAACTCCATGGCATACTGGGCCAGTTCTGGCCAGTGGTCTAATCTTAAGACCCAGTATGCCAGTGGATCGGATTCGTCACATGAAAAGCCCTCTGTGTCACTTTGTGCCCTCACGTAATCGTCCACCATGTGATGCAGACGGTGTCGATGCGATGTGGCAGCTGAGAGGCCTGGGCGGTGAGGACTAAAAAAAGACCGAAAGGCATCCGTCAACCGCACGCCTTCTCCAACGCTCCTCTCGTGACCACCAGTAGAATCCATGGTAGGTTGTCCCCGCCCCTGCACCCTACGGGAGTCGGGGAACATGTTCACCAGATTCCTCTTGAGACTGTCCTCAAGGGATTTGATCCTGGGGACTCTCTGGGTGGATGGGAAAAGCTCCGAGACTTTACACTTGTACCGGGGGTCAAGTAGGGTGGCCAACCAATAGTGGTTAGTCTCTTTAATGGCCTTGATTCTGGGGTCCTTTCGCAGGCTCTGGAGCATGATGTTTCCCATGCGTCGCAAATTAGCGAAGGCCTGAGAAGCTGACTCCTCGGGGTCACTCATAACGACATTATCTTCAACGGGCTCCTCCTCCTCCCAGCCACGTACTACTCCAAAGTGTCCCGAGGGAGTCAAACTAGGCCTTGCAGATTGCCGCATGTCTTCCTCCTCCTCCTCCTCAAACCCTGCAAAAGTTCCCGCAGAATCGTCCTCCTCCTCCTCTTCCACCCCTGGATCCTGCTCGGGCCTCTGGGAGCTAGGCATAATGGGGTCAGGATTCTCAGGATAAAGGGGGCCTTGAGAGGCAAGGAAGTGGCCTCCTCAAATGGCGAGAGGACAGCGCATGCATCCTTAATCAAAAGCCACTGCCGTGGGGAAAAGAAGCCCAGGCGCGCAGAGCCAGTGCTGGTACCGTACTCACATAGGTATTCATTGAGGGCCCTCTGCTGCGTGTACAGGCGCTGCAGCATAGCCAAGGTGGAGTTCCAGCGGGTGGGCATGTCACAGATGAGGCGGTGTACCGGCAGGTGAAACTCGCGCTGCACTTCGGCCAAACGTGCAGTGGCACTGTACGACCGCCTGAAGTGACTGCACACCCTTCTTGCCATCCTTAGCACATCCTGCATTCCCGGGTACGAGTTCAAAAACCGCTGTACCACGAGATTCAGGACATGCGCCAGGCATGGCACATGGGTTAACTTTCCCTGACGAAGGGCGGCCAGGAGGTTTGACCCATTATCAGTAACCACCATCCCTGGCTGCAGCTGGCGTGGTGTCAACCACCTCTGGGCCTGTGCCTGCAGAGCCCCAAGAATCTGAGGGGCAGTGTGCTGCCTGTCCCCTAGACACACAAGCTGCAGCACTGCGTGACACCTTTTGGCCTGAGACATAGAATAGCCCTTTGAACGTTTACGTGGTACCTCATCATATTCAAAGGACCATTCTGCAGAGGAGGGCATGGAGGAGGTAGAGGAGGAGGAGCAGGAGGGGGTAGAAGTGATCGATCTACCCGGATCAGCGACACCACCAGCTGTTTGCAGACGTGGGGGCAACACTGGCTGCAGCACCGAGCCCTGGCTACAATCCCTTCCGCTGGCAAGCAGTGTCACCCAGTGAGCAGTGACAGAAATGTACCGTCCCTGCCCATGTTTGCTTGACCAAGTGTCAGTCGTCAAGTGTATCTTACGGCTGACTGACTTGGCCAGGGACGACACTACATTGCCTTCCACATGTTGGTATAGGGATGGCAGGGCCTTACGGGAAAAGTAATGCCGACTTGGCACCTGCCACTGTGGAACTGCACATTTTGCGAAGTCACGGAAGGGAGCAGACTCTACCAGGTTAAATGGTAATAGTTGCAGAGCCAGTAGTTTAGCCAAACTACTGTTTAGACGCTGGGCATGTGGGTGGCGGGGAGTATACATTTTTTTTCGTTCCAGCATGTGTGGAATCGAAGTTTGGCGTCTAGATGTTACAGCTGGTGGTGTGCTGGAGGTAGATGCGACACTGCCTGCTATATCATCATCCCTGCCAGTGGAGGCTGCCAACAGGTGACGAGTGACTATAGCAGGGCCAGGAACAGACTGATGTGCAGGTGGAGCAGGTGGAGCAGATGGAGCATGAGGAGGAGCGCGAGGAGAACTAGGAGGCCGACTGACCGATCTTTGGCCCTTTTGTGGGTTCTTTAAATGCTCCTGCCAACGGGCCGAGTGGTGGGTTGTCAAATGCCTGTTTAGGCAGCTTGTACCCAGGTGGTTGACATTTTTGCCACGTTTTATACCCTTCTTACAAATCTTGCAGATCGCAACTGTTTTATCTGCATGGGATGTCTCAAAAAAGGCCCAGCAAGATGAGGTGTGTATAGTGGCCCGGGAGACAACAGGTGCGGCCTTAGATGGAGTAGGCCGTCTGCTCTCCCCTCTTGCTTGCTCTGCCTCCTCCTCAACCTCAGACCCAACATCTGACTCCATCAAAGACTGAGCATCAGGCCTGGCCTGGGAGACAACAGGTGCGGCCTTAGATGGAGCGGGCCGTCTGCTCTCCCCTCTTGTTTGCTCTGCCTCCTCCTCAAACTCAGACCCAACATCTGATTCTATCAAAGACTGAGCATCAGGCCTGGCCTGGGAGACAACAGGTGCGGCCTTAGATGGAGCGGGCCGTCTGCTCTCCCCTCTTGTTTGCTCTGCCTCCTCCTCAAACTCAGACCCAACATCAGACTCCATAAAGGACTGAGCATCAGGCTGGAGTAGATGGCCAACACTGTGGTCAAACAGCTCAGCTGACTCCTCTGCCATGTCTGAAGTTGGGTCTAAGGGAGGACATGAGGTGGACATGGACTCATCTGTATTTGTTCTGACAACTGCAGAAGACTGACCACTTTTCTCTGCCTGGGTCACTGTAGTTGCAGATGATGCCGATGATGAGGGTTTGTTCATATAGTCCACCACCTCCTGTACATACTGTGGACGTATAGCTTGGCCACTGCCGGAGAACAATCCAAATGGTGGCCTGGCTGAGGACTGACCACCACGTCCACCCCTGCCTCTAGACACCCTAGAAGCTGTGCCCCTTTCCGCAGCAGGGCCACGTATGCCTTTTCTTGGTCTACCAGGCATATTTCTCACTGATGCGTTGGCAACTGTGTGTGGTGAAAAACGCACACTGCTATGCGACCCACAGTTATCGCTGGATACAGCACAGCAGATGTGTCACGCACAGTAGCAAAGCCTTTTGCACAGTGGACCTAACACTTTGAACAACAGGCGTTAGGTTGTCACTGATGCGTTGGCAACTGTGTGCGGTGAAAAACGCACACTGCTATGCGACCCACAGTTGTCGCTGGATACAGCACAGCAGATGTGTCACGCACAGTAGCAAAGCTTTTTGCACAGTGGACCTAACGCTTTGAACAACAGGCGTTAGGTTGTCACTGATGCGTTGGCAACTGTGTGCGGTGAAAAACGCACACTGCTATGCGACCCACAGTTGTCGCTGGATACAGCACAGCAGATGTGTCACGCACAGTAGCAAAGCCTTTTGCACAGTGGACCTAACGCTTTGAACAACAGGCGTTAGGTTGTCACTGATGCGTTGGCAACTGTGTGCGGTGAAAAACGCACACTGCTATGCGACCCACAGTTGTCGCTGGATACAGCACAGCAGATGTGTCACGCACAGTAGCAAAGCCTTTTGCACAGTGGACCTAACGCTTTGAACAACAGGTGTTAGGTTGTCACTGATGCATTGGCAACTGTGTGCGGTGAAAAACGCACACTGCTATGCGACCCACAGTTGTCGCTGGATACAGCACAGCAGATGTATCACGCACAGTTGCAAAGGCTTTTGCACAGTGGATCTAACGCTTTGAACAACAGGCGTTAGGTTGTCACTGATGCGTTGGCAACTGTGTGCGGTGAAAAACGCACACTGCTATGCGACCCACAGTTGTCGCTGGATACAGCACAGCAGATGTGTCACGCACAGTTGCAAAGGCTTTTGCACAGTGGACCTAACACTTTGAACAACAGGCGTTAGGTTGTCACTGATGCGTTGGCAACTGTGTGCGGTGAAAAACGCACACTGCTATGCGACCCACAGTTGTCGCTGGATACAGCACAGCAGTTGCGTGTCACGCACAGTTGCAAAGGCTTTTGTACAGTGCACCTAACGCTTTGAACAACAGGCGTTAAGTTGTCACTGTATTTTGCTGCCTAGCAAGCACGTACACCTGCTGTGATAGAGCAGCACTGTGCCACGTGCTCACTAAACAGAACCCTCACACTTTCCCTACAGAAACTAAATTTTCAAATCTAACTAATGTAGTACAAAGTTCCCTAACTACACTAGATATCCCTTTCCACTAAATAGAAAGCTCCATACAGCAGAAGACTGACACTGTCCCTTAAGTTTTTTTTTTTTTTTTTTGTAACTCTAAGAACCAGCACAATCGCTGTATCTAACTACACTGGCTGTAAGCTAAATACAATTCTGCTATATGGAGCTTTAGAACCACTCGATATATAGGAAATGTAGTGTAGCAAGCAGGAGTCAGACAGAACTGCTTCAACTCTCTTCAACAGGCTCTGGATAACTGTGCTAGGGGTTAGGCGGGGCCATCTTATATAGTGTGGGGCGTATTCACTCCTGATTGGCCTCTGGTCCCCGTAGTCACTCCAATCACGTTCCTAGGAGACTCCTGCCCCCTCATTGGCTTTTGCAGACGTTTCTGGGCCAATCACGGGCTTTTAAAGCCCAGTTCCTGTCCCAGTGCATTTTGGGCGGTTCTGGTGGCCGAATACCGAACTTTTGCCGCAAAAAGTTCGGTATTCGGCCGAATATCGAACATCCAATGTTCGGGTCGAACCGATGGTCGACCCGAACCGTTCGATCATCCCTAGTGTTCACCATACAATTGCCTGTCTCTCGTCTATACATTCTCATATATTCTATCCCTCCATTAAACATCTGATTGAGTATATGTATATTGCATAACAGGCTGTGCACGGTGATAAAGTCCTGAGAGTTGGATATGTTGTTCAACAGAATCTCTACAAGGCTACTGAGTGTAATAATTCTGCAGCTGTAAATCCATCCACTAACAAAAACGCATGAACGTTACAGTCTGCAGGTGAGGGGCTAATCATAATCTAGAAGCCCTCTTAACCAAGGGGTCCCAAGATACCGTCCTCCCTACGGGAATGAGAAAGAGATACATAGCACCTCTTAAAGTAAAGTAATTAAAAACACTGACACAGTCTTTGAGAAGTTCTTTATAAAAGAAAAATACAACAAATTCCAAGATGTAAACCCATTGTCAATCACGTCATTCAGTGATGAAGATCCTCATCAATGATGTTGGGCATATTTGATCAATGCTGACACCCAGAAGATCGATCCTGCTCCTTTGTTACTTTTAGTGTCGGGGACTAGCAGATGTTTGGTGTGGTGAGTGAGGGATGGTGGCAGATAGTGCTGGCGGTTCATGGGTTCCTTTATTGTTCTTTATTTCAATAATTTATTGGGATTGACCTGGATCTACATCACTGGCTGACTTAATTGATGATGGATCTACATTGTGAGACATTTATTTTTTTAAATAAAGGACTTGTAAAAAACTGTGACTGGGTCCTTTCATGCAGGCATCATCATTTTACTAATTTTGCCCTAAGAAAAAAATGATGAATATGGATTCAGGGTACATTAGTTTACCTCAGTTTGCACATACATTTTCAGTTCACTTCAGTTCATATCAGTTAACATCAGTTTGCACATCTGTCTTCAGCTCCGTTAATTTCAGTTTATATCAGTTCTGTTCCATTTTGTTATTTTGTGGACATAAACAGACTCAGAAGTAAGAGGATGTAAATTAATATACAACATCTTCCTTTACATTCACTCACCCCTAAAAATACATTGTATTTCAATCTGTGTGTTGATTTATTTTCACAGTTTTTTTTTTTAGAATAAAAATTGGTATTGTGTACTCCTTACATATAAGAGCCGGTCCACACTAGCGCGACTTGTCAGGCGACTTGTCAGCTCCCATTGACCGCTACAGGACCCATTCTAATAGGAGCAACACAAGTCACTCCAACTTTGAAAAAGGGTCCTGTACTACTTCGGGGCGACCTCGGAGCGACTTGCATAGACTTCCATTATGTGAAGTCGTGTCACCTTAGTGTGAACCGACTCTTAATATGAGTAGGGCCATATAACCCCCTCCCCCCCATGTTGGGAGCATAAGGCCTGGTATGGCTCAGGAGGGATAGCTGCCTGCTTACCCCCTCTTTCCTGGGCAGCAAAGCTGCATGCTCAGATAAGGGTCTGGTGTAAAAGTTGAGGGTTGTGGATTTTTTGTTTTGCTTTTTTTCTTGTTTCTTTTTCTTTTTCCTTGGGCTTCCTCTTTAAAATCCCCTTTGACATCCATACCAGACTCCCATCAAGGATAAGTGTCTGGTATGTATTTAAAGCTAGTTTTGTTGCAGTAGGTTGTATATATCATACATATGCACCATTTCACAGGCACCCATAATGTCACCCCACATTGGCGTCTCCTGCGTGACTCACAGAGCGTGCACTGGAAAGCCTGGAGATCCGTGTGTGGTCATATACCATCTGATTGCTGTGTCCAATCACAGCAATCACATAGTACTCAATAGAAACTGAATGTAAACATTGGTATTCTTATTATTATTATACAGGATTTATATTGCGCTAACAGTTTGAGCAGCGCTTATTCCCTCAGCTCTCACCAGATCGGCTGTGAGAGCAGAAAGAACCAATACAGCAGCCTGTGAGTGTACAACAGTCTGTCAGACTGCATGTACTCACAGACTGCAGTGCCAGTCTGGCCCAGTATCCCTGATCACTGCCCCAGTGTCCCAGATCACTGTCCCAAGTGTAGTAATAATAAACAATGCAACTAGCCCCTGTCACCTGTCCCAGTGTCACCAGTGCTCACAGTTACATCACTATGCACCATACCAACATCCTGATCAGTGCCATACTAGTGTCCTGATCACTGCCATACACCATACCAGCGCCACAATTCCGCCATTCACCTTACCAGCGCCACGATCCCCACCATACCTCATACTAGCATCCTAATCTCCACAATATGTCATACCAGCATCCTGACCACTATCATATGCCATACCAGCATCCTTATCAACGCCATACACCATACTAGTGCCCTGACCACCTCCATACATCATACCAGCATCCCGATCACCACTACATCATCCAACGCCTTACCCCATACCAGCTCCCAGATCCCTGCTTTACCTAATAACAATACTCTGATCATTGCCATACACCATACCAGCATCCTGAATCACCACTATAACCCATACCAACACCCTGATCACTTCCATGTAAAGCATAGTAATCATTTTAAAACATAAGGTATTTGTTTTTTTTTTTTTGTTTTGTTTTGTTTTTTTTTTTACTTTTAATTTATTTAGAAATTGTAAATGTTGGTGGTGAATAATAGGAATATCATTATCCTATAGGTTTTTGATATAAGGCAAAGCAGTAACTTGGATACATGACAAGTTAAGCATGCAAATCTCCCCCACAGGAAATCTTGTAATCCCTACTCTTATGTCTTGTACAGATAAAATGTACAGGTTTGATAAATGCTGCCTGCCTGTGAGTAAATTAGGTGCTTTAGTATCCATGCTGACTTTGAATGAAATAGATGCCTTGTGCTCCCTCAAATCCATTTATCAGGAGAATCTCTATGCAATGACAAAAGGTATAAACTGTCTCATGGAAGGCAGTGTCAAAAATAGTACATAGGAAAAAAAAAATTGTAAAAGATTTAGTAGATGACAATGGCATATGAAATTCTATACATTTTTCTACTACCTAAAAAATATGGCAGTGTACTTTTCTTGCCATACTAGTATCTTATATTCAGTTCTCACTAGTAATAGTATCTGCCCAGAGTTTGCAACACACCAAAATCAGAGGTCAGGACTAATTACAAAAGCCTAAGTAATGCAGAGAATTCAGGAATCAGGATTAAGTAAAGCAGAGAAGTCAGAGGTTAGGATTAATTAATGCAGAGAGTTCAAGAATCAGAATTGAGCAATGCAGAGAGTACAGGAGTCAATATTACGTAAAGCACAGAGATCAGGAATCTGGAGTAAGTAACACATAGAGTTTGGGGGTCAGGATTAAGTAATGCGGAGAGTCCAAGGGTCAGGAATAAGTAATGCACAAAGTTCAGGGATCAGGATTAAGTAACATACCAAATTCAGAGGTCAAGATTGAGTAATGCAAAAACTTTAGAGATCAAGAATAGGTAATGCAGAAAGTGCAGGGATCAAAATTAGTTAAGAATGATTTCTGAATTAAGGGTTTGTTACTCCAACACTTCATATTCCTGATATGTGCCTGCTGTGCCATGTATTTGTATGAGAAAGTATCCTGTTTCTCTTTGTAGTGCGTGCTTCCTTTGTGTGAAATTCCTGGTTTTCCTGCCAGTCCCTCTGCTTTCCTATTAAAAACTGACCATACCAAACAGGGGAACACATCATGGTCAGTTCTATAGTTATATTGGGAACTCAGTGTGCTCTTTTCCAATGATCAGACTTGTCCCGACATGCCCCCACTGCACAGCCATTCACTGAGAAGCTCAGTGTGCTGCTACTTCTCCTCTCCCCAGCTCTTATGCAGCTAAGAACAGAGGGAATGTGATCACTTAAAAAAGGTATTTATAGCATATTTTCATTTCTTTGTAGCACTACTCCCAATGGAGCTGCTGGTGACGGGTTCCCCTGGGTTACCATTAGCAACAGTAGAACATTCGGGCATGTTTCCAAGTGTTTTTACCTTAGACAAGGACCAATCCAGTTTCTTTGGTTTTAGGTTTTATTAGGAATTTGGATAGGAGAAGGGCGAGTGGGATACTCCAACTGAACTAAACTATGCAAATTAGGCTGGGATGACTTGAATAAATGCTTGTTAACGCTGGTTAATGCTGGTTAACGCTGAGTAATGCTGAATACACTAAAATTGAGCTAGCCACAGCTAGGCCACTGATTTACTTTGCCCTTGGCTATGAAAGGTTCTCTTTAAGTTTCCTGAGGTAATTCTGTCCTAAGGCACACTGCTGCTTGTCGGCCTAGGCCTAGGGCGGCACTTTGTGGGGGGCGGATTTCCGCCCCCGCATGAAAAGAAACCCCCGATCTGCCGCTAAAACCTAAAAAAAAAAAAAAAATGGCCGCGGCCGGCCCGACATGTGCACTGCGCATGCGCCGCCGCCACTCGGAAAGCCGAACACGCTCGGCTATTTCCGGGTAGGCGGCGCATGCGTGGTGACGTAATGGCGCCGGGCGGCGCCATTTTTAAATGGAAGGCGTCTCAAGGTAAGTGAGACTCCTCCACAGCAGGTGCTGCGGGCATGGTACAGGAGATTCTCCTGTACCATGGCATGCCCGCAGCACTGAATCTCGTGTACCATGCTGCCCACACAGCCCTGCATTGAGTGTACCATGCTGCCCACACAGTCCTGCATTGAGTGTACCATGCTGCTCACACAGCCCTGCATCGAGTGTACCATGCTGCCCACACAGCCCTGCATTGAGTGTACCATCCTGCCCACACAGCCCTGCATTGAGTGTACCATGCTGCCCACACAGCCCTGCATCTAGTGTACCATGCTGCCCACACAGCCCTGCATTGAGTGTACCATGCTGCTCACACAGCCCTGCATCGAGTGTACCATGCTGCTCACACAGCCCTGCATTGAGTGTACCATGCTGCCCACACAGCCCTGCATCTAGTGTACCATGCTGCCCACACAGCCCTGCATTGAGTGTACCATGCTGCCCACACAGCTCTGCATCTAGTGTACCATGCTGCCCACACAGCCCTGCATTGAGTGTACCATGCTGCTCACACAGCCCTGCATTGAGTGTACCATGCTGCTCACACAGCCCTGCATCGAGTGTACCATGCCCGCAGCACCGTATCTCCTGTACTATGCCCACAACCCCTGCATCTCCTATACCATGTCTGCAGCCCCTGCACTATGCCCGCAACCCCTGCATCTCCTATACCATGTCTGCAGCCCCTGCATCTCCTGTACCATGTATGCAGCCCCTGCACTATGCCTGCATCTCCTGTACCATGTCCGCAGCCCCTGCCCCATGCCCGCAACCCCCGCAGCCCCTACACCATGCCCGCAACCCCTGCAGCCCCTGCACCATGCCCACAACCCCCGCAGCCCCTGCAGCTCCTGTACCATGCCTGCAGCCTTGGAAGATTTTCACCCCTAATGACCAGGCCATTTTTTTGTGATTCAGGACTCCATTACTTTAAAGGACAATTGCACGGTCCTGCGACGCTGTACCCTAAAAAAATGAATGTCCTTTTTTCCCACAAATAGAGCTTTCTTTTGGTGGTATTTGATCACCTGTGTGGTTTTTATTTATTGCGTTATAAACAAAAAAAGAGCAACAATTTGGAAAAAAAAATATTGATTTTTCACATTCTGCTATATAACATTCCCACTAAAAAATTTAAAAATCAATTTTTTTCATTCTTTTAGGCCAATTTGTATTCTGCTACATATTTTTTGTTAAAAAAAATTAAAATAAGCGTATATTGGTTGGTTTGCGCAAAAGTTATCGTGTCTACAAACTGGGGGAAAGATTTATGTTGTATTTATTTTTTACTAGTAATGGCGGTGATCTGCGATTTTTAGCGGGACTGCAACATTGCGGCGGGCAGATCGGACCCCTAACTGACATTTTTGACACTTTTGGGGGGGATCAGTGACATTACTACAGTAATCGGTGCTAAAAATATGCACTGTTACTGTAATAATGACACTGGCAGGGAAGGGGTTAACCTGGGGGTGATCAAAGGGTTAAGTGTGAGCCTAGGGGGTGTTTTCTAACTGTATGGGGGAGGGGCTTGTGAAATTAACATAGAGACCTGTGATTCTAAATAGAAGGATCACAGGCGCTCTGCTGTGTTTACAACATCCGACCGTCCTTCTCTCTGTGGGGAATGATCGCGGGTGCCCGGTGGCAATTGCGGCCGCTGGTCCCGTGGATTGGCATCCCCGCTGCCGAGTGGGGGCCCCCCAGGAGCGCTCCCACGAACCAACGTACCCATACAAAACAACAAAATATACAAGTAGGCACTTTGTACCCACTTTTAATGTACAGAGAGGAAGAGGTGGGGCCTAAAGAGGAAGGGGTGTGGTTTACAGATGACAGGGCGGGTCTGAAACAGGAAAGGGTGTGGCCTTGACAGGAAGGGGTGGGTCATAGGTAAATTAGGGGGTGCACGAGTTTAGTCCGGCCTAGGGCAGCACAAAACCTAAATACACCACTGCTAAGGCAAGCTATTCCTTGAGTTAGACTGTACTGCTGAACAACTTTAGGGCCCTTCCTTTATCCCTAATCTTTAGGGCTTAACAACTTGGCACCCCTTTACTGTAACACTCTGGGTTAACTGGCTCCTTGATCCCTTTGACCTCTCTGGAGTGGTCCCCTCTCTTAGGCAGACCCCTGGGCAGATCCTTGAGTACTCACAACACTATTTTTCCTGAAGTCCTCTGCTCAGCAGCTCCACTCGGTCAGCACACTGGATTTTGTCAGCTCAGCTCAACCCCTGGTACCTAGGCCAACTACCTGGACCACCTTCCTCACTTCAGCAGGAGGAGAGACAGCCGTCCACCTCCACCTGGAAATTTGCTCCTGCCAAAAGACACCCTCTCACATGCCCCCCTCGGATTTATTCCCAATCCCAGGATGCATTGCAGCAATGCCCACCCACAGGGACAGTCATAAACCCTGGTGTGCTATTGGATATGTTTCCTCCACTGTCCAACAAAGTCACTCATTGGATAAAGTGGGGAGACTCCCTAGACTCAACAGGTCACACCTGGAAGCATTTAACAGGCTAACTAGCAGATCAGACCCTCCTGATAAGCAAAACAAGGCCACATATATGCTTTGCCTAGAACCTACCTAGGAGGGTGCTACATCTATATAAAAATGTTTTGCCTTTCATTTCTATTTTAAACTGAATGGGTTGTTTTACTAGATGATCATTTTCAAACACTTTAAGTAACGCGCAGAGTTCAAGAATCAGGATTAAATAACAACCTGACTTTAGATGTCTGGATTAAAAGTTCAAAATTAGGTCAACAGCAAGCTATTCACAAATTTCTGAGTGTGTCTCCTCAGGGCCTATCATCATTCCTAACAACTGGATAGTGTAGCGTAAATTTTTCAATGCGCAGGCCTAAACTCATTACACTGTGCAAGCGTCAATCCAAAATGCCATGGCTGGTGTGGTCTGCATATCCATGAATCACTGTGCAGGTGCAGAGGGCAATAGCAGTGCTATTTTTGAGTTGATACTGGTGCAGTGTGACAAGTTGGAACTTGTACACTGCATAGCTTTGGTGTCTTGCTACTGGTGATAAATAGGGTTGAGCGAACACGGACTGTATTATTCGTGTTCGTACCGAATAATTGGATTTTTGTTACCCGAACACGGACCCGAAAACTTTACTGTATATTCGGGTAAAAATCCGTGTTCGGTCGTTTTAGTTCCGGGTTTTGCATGCTTTGGCGCGCTTTTCATGGCGGGCTTTCAACAGCCAATCAACAAGCGTTTAACTGGTGTGCCTAAGCCATCCCAGCCATGCCTACAAATGTATCAGTAGCTGTGATTGGCCGTCTGAAGCATGTGACCAAGTCTTTATAAGTTCGAGGCAGCGCCGCTGCGGCGTCATTCTGCTGTTTAGTTCAGGGAGGGAGCACACATCAACGTGCTGGCTGCTGATTAGGGACAGACAGGAAAAAAAAAACATTTGTGTCCGGATAGAATTGAGGGACAGGTCGGAGTGTGTTAGGCAGGGCGAGTTGTAGGCATTTTAGGGATAGAGTCTGCTGATTTTTAGGGTCAGTGTGTTCTACAAACTACAATCGATATTGCTGTGTGTGGGGGGGGGGGGGGGTTTGCAGTCACGTGGGATAGGAGATAGGCAGGTGTCAGTGGTCCACATCCATTTTGCTGTGTGTGGGCTGCAGTGAACACAATCTTTTTGGGGTGCAGTGAACACAATCTTTTTGGGGTACAGTGAACACAATATTTTTGGGGTGCAGTGAACACAATCTTTTTGGGGTGCAGTGAACACAATCTTTTTGGGGTGCAGTGAATACAATCTTTTTTGCCCACTGAGGAGGAGGGAGAAAAGTATTTTTCTATCAGGCACTGTGTGCAGCATTTTTCCTTCAGCTGTGCTGTGCTGAGTGACTGATCATACACTGCTGTGTTCAGTTCACATGTGCTAATATTGAGTGGTTTCAGAAATCATACACTTTGTTTCTATTCCACTATTCAATATACAGCTTGGGTTAAAAAAATTAAATTGTGGCCTGCAGCAGAGCTGAATGATATTTGGGGTTTTTGGGGTTCATCTCATACTTCTGAAGATTTGAGGGTGCTGCCTGTTCCATACTCCTCCTACTCCTCATTCAGCCTTTTAGGGGTACAAACAATAGTAATTGGGGCCTAGTGTGCTTCTGTACGTGTGAGATACATACACTTTTTTTGATCATATTTCCTATTCCGCTATTCAATAAAAACCTTTGGGGATCAATTAAATTGCGGGATAGTTTGTGTTGGTATGTGTGAGATCCACCTTTCCAAGTTTTTGGGGTTCATCTCATACTTCTGAAGATTTGAGGGTGCTGCCTGTTCCATACTCCTCCTACTCCTCATTCAGCCTTTTAGGGGTAAAAACAATAGTAATTGGGGCCTAGTGTGCTTCTGTACATGTGAGATACATACACTTTTTTTGATCATATTTCCTATTCCGCTATTCAATAAAAACCTTTGGGGATCAATTAAATTGCGGGATAGTTTGTGTTGGTACGTGTGAGATCCACCTTTCCAAGTTTTAGGGGTTCATCTCATACTTCTGAAGATTTGAGGGTGCTGCCTGTTCCATACTCCTCCTACTCCTCATTCAGCCTTTTAGGGGTACAAACAATAGTAATTGGGGCCTAGTGTGCTTCTGTACGTGTGAGATACATACACTTTTTTTGATCATATTTCCTATTCCGCTATTCAATAAAAAGCTTTGGGGATCAATTAAATTGCGGGATAGTTTGTGTTGGTACGTGTGAGATCCACCTTTCCAAGTTTTAGGGGTTCATCTCATACTTCTGAAGATTTGAGGGTGCTGCCTGTTCCATACTCCTCCTACTCCTCATTCAGCCTTTTAGGGGTACAAACAATAGTAATTGGGGCCTAGTGTGCTTCTGTACGTGTGAGATACATACACTTTTTTTGATCATATTTCCTATTCCGCTATTCAATAAAAACCTTTGGGGATCAATTAAATTGTGGGATAGTTTGTGTTGGTACGTGTGAGATCCACCTTTCCAAGTTTTTGGGGTTCATCTCATACTTCTGAAGATTTGAGGGTGCTGCCTGTTCCATACTCCTCCTACTCCTCATTCAGCCTTGTAGGGGTACAAACCATAGTAATTGGGGCTTAGTGTGGTTTTGTACGTGTGAGATACATACACTTTTTTTGATCATATTTCCTATTCCGCTATTCAATAAAAACCTTTGGGGATCAATTAAATTGCGGGATAGTTTGTGTTGGTACGTGTGAGATCCACCTTTCCAAGTTTTTGGGGTTCATCTCATACTTCTTAAGATTTGAGGGTGCTGCCTGTTCCAAACTCCTCCTACTCCTCATCCAGCCTTTTAGGGGTACAAACAATAGTAATTGGGGCCTAGTGTGCTTCTGTACGTGTAAGATACATACACTTTTTTCAATCATATTTTCTATTCCGCTATTTAATCAAAACCTTTGGGTATAAACTATTAAATTGCGGGATAGTCTGTGTCGGTACGTGTGAGATACACCTTTCCAATTTTTGGGGCGCATCTCATACTGCCGAGGTTTTGAGGGTGCTTCAGTCTGCCTCCTGCCTGTTCCGAACTCCTCCTACTCCTCATCCTGCCTTTAGGGTACAAAAAATTGTAATCGGGGCCTAGTTTGTGTTTGTAAGTGTGAGATGAACCGTTTTGTAAAATGTGTCCTATTCCGCTATTCAATATACACCCTGTTTGAGTGTAAAAAATTAAATTGCGGGATAGTCTGTATCGGTACATGTGAGATACACCTTTTTAAATTTGTTTGGCGCATCTTCTTCTACCGCCAAGGATTGCAGGGCGCTTCAGTTTGCCTCCTGTTCCCAACTCCTCCTACTCCTCTTCCTCATCCTGCCTTTAGGGTACAAAAAATTGTAATCGGGGCCTAGTCTGTATTTGTACGTGTGAGATACACCGTATTATAACATTTTTCCTATTCCGCTATTCAATATACACCCTTTTGGAGTGTAAGAAAATTAAATTACGGCATAGTCTGTATCGGTACGTGTGAGATACACCTTTTAAATTTGTTTGGCGCATCTCCTTCCACCGCCAAGGATTGCAGGGCGCTTCAGTTTGCCTCCTGTTCCCAATTCCTCCTACTCCTCTTCCTCATCCTCCCTTTAGGGTACAAAAAATTTTAATCGGGGCCTAGTCTGTGTTTGTACGTGTGAGATACACCGTTTTTTTATCCTTTTTCCTATTCCGCTATTCAATATACACCCTTTTGGGGTAAAAAACATTAAATTGCAGCATAGTTTGCATATTTGACTGTCAGATATACCCGTGCGATACTGTTGTTGTTTTGTTCAGCTATTCAATAAACACCTTTCTAGGGCAAGATCATAAATTACAGAAATATGAGGAGACCGTCAAATAAGGGCCATGGCCTGGGTCGTGGTGCTGCTGGTAGAGCTCCTGTTGCAAGGAGAGGACGTGGTCGATCTGTGCCAGCTACACGCACAAGTGAAACACCTTCCTCAAGTGTTAGTAGGCGACAGAACCTGCATCAGTATTTGGTAGGGCATCATACGCCTCTAGAAGTGATGAGGCCAGAACACAGAGAGGCGATAGTAGATTGGTTTGCTGCTGACAGTGCCTCCAGTTCCTTCACATTGTCTCCCACCCAGTCTACTGCAGAAAGGTCAGAGTTGGCACCTGCAGCCAATGTCCAACCGTCTTTCACCTCACCCCCTTGCAAATCAGGCAAGCAGTCTGAGCCCCAAGCCATACAGCAGTCTCTTCTTCTTTTTGAGGACTCTGTCAGCAGGGTTTCCCAGGGCCATCCACCTAGCCCTGCCCCAGAAGTGGAAGAGATTGAGTGCAGCGATGCCCAACCACTCATTTCTCAAGATGAGTACATGCAAGGACCATCGCAGCACGTCTCAGATGATGATGAAACGCAGGTGCCAACTGCTGCGGCGTTCAGCATTGTGGAGACCGACAAGGAGGGCAGGGGTGAAGACTGAGTGGAAGATGATGTGGAGGACGATGAGGTCCTCGACCCCACATGGAATGAACGTCATGCAGGTGACCTGAGTAGTTTGGAGGAAGAGGCGGTGGTCGCACAGAGCCACCAGCACAGCAGAAGAGGGAGCAGGGTGCAGAAGTGGAGCGGCCGTGCCCTAGACACTACGCCTGCTACTGCCCAATGCAGCAAGGGAACGAGCGCACCAAAGTCAGCTCAAAGGAGTTCTCTAGCGTGGAAGTTCTTTAGAAAATGTGCTGATGACAGGACACGAGTGGTTTGCACCCTGTGCAATCAGAGCCTGAAGCGAGGCATAAACCTTCTCAACCTGAGCACAACCTGCATGATCAGGCATCTAAGTGCAAAGCACGAGCTGCAGTGGAGTAGACACCTTCAAAACCAAGAAACGTCTCTGGCTCATCCTGCTTCCTCTTCTGCTGCAGTCTCGGCCGCTCCAGCCACATCTGTAGTGATACCGGCACCTGCCACCCCGCAAACAGAGGATCTGTCAGCAACACCACCACCTGGGTCACCAACCATCTCCACAAAGTCCCGTGGAAGCGTTCAGCTTTCCATATCCCAAACACTTGAGAGGAAGAGGAAGTACCCCCCTACCCACCCGCGATCCCTGGCCCTGAATGCCAGCATTTCAAAATTCTTGGCCTTTGAAATGCTGTCATTCCGTCTGGTGGAGACGCACAGTTTTAAAAACCTTATGTCGGTGGCTGTCCCACAGTACGTCGTGCCCAGCCGCCACTACTTTTCCAGGCAAGCAATCCCTTCCCTGCACAATAAAGTGGGGGAAAAAATCAGGTGTGCACTGTGCAACGCCATCTCTGGCAAGGTCCACCTAACTACCGATACGTGGACCAGTAAGCACGGTCAGGGGCGTTATATCTCCCTAATGGCACACTGGGTAAATGCAGTGGCGGATGGGCCTGAGGCGGATAGCAATTTGGCGCATGTCCTTCCACCACCGAGGATTGCAGGGCGCTTCAGTTTGCCTCCTGTTCCTAACTCCTCCTACTCCGCTTCCTCATCCTCTACCGCCTCCTCATTCGGACAGCGTAACACCTTCACCACCAACTTCAGCACGGCCAGGGGTAAACGACAGCAGGCAGTTTTAAAACTTGCCTGTTTGGGGGACAAACCACACACCGCGCAGGAGTTGTGGAGGAGCATGGAACAGCAGACAAATGAGTGGTTGCTGCCAGCGAGCCTCAAGCCCGGCCTGGTGGTGTGCGATAACGGGCGAAATCTCATAGCAGCTCTGGGCATAGCCGGTTTGACGCACATCCCTTGCCTGGCACATGTGCTGAATTTGGTGGTGCAGAGGTTCCTTAAAAACTACCCCGATATGTCAGAGCTGCTGCAGAAATTGCGGGCCGTCTGTGCGCACTTTCGGCGTTCTCACCCTGCTGCTGCTCGCCTGTCAGCGCTGCAGCGTAACTTCGGCCTTCCCGCTCACCGCCTCATATGTGACGTGCCCACAAGGTGGAACTCCACCTTGCACATGCTGCAAAGACTGTGCGAGCAGCAGCAGGCCATAGTGGAGTTTCAGCTGCAGCACGCACGCGTGAGTCGCTCTGCGGAACAGCACCACTTCACCACCAATAACTGGGCCTCCATGCGAGACCTGTGTGCCTTGTTGCGCTGTTTTGAGTACTCCACCAACATGGCCAGTGCCGATGACGCCGTTCTCAGCTTAACTATCCCACTTCTATGCCTCCTTGAAAAAACAATTCGGGCGATGATGGAAGAGGATGTGGCACAGGATGAGGAGGAGGAGGAGGATGAAGAGGTAACATTTCCAAGGCTTTCAGGGCAGTCATTCGCAAGGGGCTCCGAGGGTGGGTTCCTGCACACACAAACGCCAGGGACACAATTGTCCAGCAGGGGCACAGTTCTGGAGGATGAGGAGGAGGAGCTGGAGGAGGAGATGGAAGCATGTTCACAGCAGGGTGGCACCCAGACCAGCTCATGGCCATCACTGGTGCGTGGCTGGGGGGATACAGAGGACACGGACGATACACCTCCCACAGAGGACAGCCTTTCGTTGCCTCTGGGCAGCCTGGCACACATGAGAGAATACATGCTGCAGTGTCTCCACAACGACCGCCGAGTTGTCCACATTCTAACTTGTGCTGATTACTGGGTGGCCACACTGCTGGATCCCCGTTACAGCGGGGCCACAGTGGAAGCACAAGGCTGAGGAGGAGGAGGAGGAGGAGGAAGAGGTCGCCAACGCAACCAGGGCACCGCCAGCACCTCAGAAGGCAGGGTTAGCATGGCCGAAATGTGGAAAAGCTTTGTCAGCACGCCACAACAAACAGCAGCACCAGCAGCTCATATGGAACATCTTAGCAGGAGGCAGCATTTCACCAACATGGTGGAGCAGTATGTGTGCACACGCCTAGGCGTACTGAATGAGGGGTCTGCCCCCTTCAACTTCTGGGTCTCCAAGTTGGGCACATGGCCTGAGCTTGCCCTTTACGCCTTGGAGGTGCTGGCGTGCCCTGCAGCCAGTGTATTATATGAACGGGTATTTAGCACGGCTGGGGGCGTTATCACAGACAAGCGCAGCTGCCTGTCCAGAGACAATGTGGACAAGCTCACATTCATTAAAATGAACCAGGCATGGATCCCACGGGACTTTTCCGTACCTTGTGCAGAATAGCGATGGATACCGACCTTACCCAGCCATTGTTCCATTTTTGCTCTTTCTCACTCTTTTGGGGTGTACCCTCATTTAAAATTTGTGAAAAGAAGCAGTGTTGGCTACCTCGTCCTCCTCAGGGCCAGATTAACGTAGGGGCTATTGGAGCTGCAGCTCCAGGCCCCTACCTTTATATAGGCCCCGGGTTGGCCATATTCACTGTTACCGCTCTTCTGTCACTTGTAAACACAGAAGTCTGGCTTCTATGCTTGCTTCCCCAGGCAGCTCCCTCAGAACCTCCCCACACAGCACGAAGGCTGGACAAGGAGGGACAGTTGCCGATGCATGGATGTGTTTATGGGCTTCAGAGACAGCATCCCATGTGGAATTAGGCATGCATGGCTGCACCCTTCCTCCTCTGGGTGCATGCCAAGGCACGGCCCTTAAGGCCCTTCAAAATCCTTAGCACCAAGCCCATGATGCTCTTAATCCGGCCCTGGTCCTCCTCCACCGCTGCTTCCACCTACACCGCCCATAGGTGTGCGCAGCCTATTGCATTAGGGTGTGCACCCCAAAGTTTAAATACACATGCATGTGTTTGTCTACATGTACATGGCCCCGATACATTACTCTCCCTGCTGGCAAAGTGAAATAGAGCAGAGCAGGTCCGAGGGAGATCTTTCCCATCTCCTCACTGGCAAACAGAGCGATAATGCTATGTGCCCTAGGTGATTAGGGTGTGCCCAGGCAAATCCGGCACACCCTGTGCGCACGCCTATGACACCGCCACATCCACCACCACCTCAACCTCCCTCCTACTCCATATGGGCCTCGTCCTTCAGAGATGAAGAACATTGTTTTATTTTTCTGTTTTTTTTTGTTGTTTTAAGTTATTTCCCTATCCACATTTGTTTGCAGAGCACTTGCCATGCTCTTAACTACGTTTTGCTGCCATTTGCAGCACTCTAGCCCTTTCCGTTGGTGTTTTAGAGCCATTTTAGTGCCTGAAAGTTTGGGTCCCCATTGACTTAAATGGGGTTCGGTGTCCGGGAAAAGTTCGGCAAAAGTCCGGGACACAGACCCAGACTTTTTTTTAAAGTTCAGCCGAACCCGCCGAACATGGACATCCAGGTGTCCGCTCAACTCTAGTGATAAATCCTTTCCGAGGACAGGCCCCTCACAACATGGATTGTCCTGGGGAAATAGGGATGAATGGTAACCTTAGGTTAAAGAGACTTCCTTATTTTTATATTTTGACTAAATAATTGTATCTGGATACATTTTTTTTTATATTTCAATGGAAGTATTACTTTTGCATGTTATTTTCACATAAAAGGACGATTTGTGACACACAAGTTTTACGTACCTCTGAACCGCATTTTACAAAGGGTTTATTAGGATTCTAAGTTTCAAAAAGGCATTCAGAAAGTGTACAGGCAGACACACATAGCGTTAATGAGCATCAAGATAAACAATGTATAGTGAAAGAAAATAAAGAAGGTACGGGGGGGGGGGGGCAAATGCTGCATAGAGTGTCAGTATTTGGTAAACCAAGTATAGACTGGTGGTTTGAGAAGAAAAATGGCTATTCTGATTTAAAAATCAAGTATAGACTGGGGGTTTGAGAAGAAAAATGTCAATTCTGATTTAAAACAAAGTCATACCAATTGCCCTATGTGCTAGGGATCAACTTACCTTGTGACTAACCATGGTCTACTGTTTTCATTTTGGATATACTCCCCTATTTGTCCTGGAATCTCTCTTAATATAATAAAGGGGTCACTCTGCTTCTATTTGCATACAGGGCTATTATTCTAAATCTGCCTTTGAATGTGACCCATTTACTTCACCCCCTCAATCCCTTTTTTTACTCACTCTCCCACCATCCTGAGGTAATCTCACCAAAACGCTCAAACTATTTTTTTGCTTGGGCTCTGTGAGTTCAGTGCGTACCTCAACATTTAAATATACTACCTCCACATGTTTATTCTGTTTAGGATATTAAAAGGTTGTCCTTGCTGGGATCAGACTTTCTAACTCATACCTCTTAAATGCAGGGAGTGGCAGGGAATTACTTCACTGGGACCTTCCATGTCAAAACTGTTGCTGTTAACTATTAAAATTCTTCTGGTTTTCAGTAGTGCTGTCTTTTTGCATACTATCTCTGCTTTCATTGTTGCTTACATATGTATCACCTATAGGATACTCCTTCCTTTGCACTCCCCAATCTTTGGTAGGCACAACGGGGGCAGTCAACCACTTCTATTTAGCTTACATTACCCAGTTTTCACCCTACTTACTTTTACCCTTCTTTCCCCCATCTCTCCCTTTCCCTACTTGCTCCATGCCCACTATGTCCCTATGACCCCCCCCCCTCCCCCACTATTTTTTCATTTTTCTACCCTACTTCTCCCTCCCAGTCTATTGCCAGGTCTGTGCTTGGGGTGTGTCCAGTACCACCAGTTCCCCACTACTAGTGATAATTTCTCATTCCCTATTTAGCCTACTGTATTCAGTGCTAAAGCCAAGACTGACATTAGGCTTGTGTCTCTCAATGTTAAAGACCTCAGTGCTCCGGAAAAGAGCACCTGTGTGTTGAATGAGCTTTGATAACCCAGAGAATGTATAGCCTTTATACTGTAAACTAATTTTCAAACTGACAAAGTATCTAAATATTCTTTCCTTTCCCCTGCTGCCTACCCCAGTACCAATTCCCAGTTAACACCAATAGGGTTAGTATCCTGCTGTCCAGAACAATTGAATGGCAGTTGCTTTCTCAAAAGTCCAATGACAATAGGTGCTCTCTCTCCCCAAAAGTGACTTAAATGGCAAGGGGTCACCTTGGCATTCCCCTATCTCTTAAACAAAGATCAGCTTAGGTTTCTGAAAGAACGTCTTACTCTCCTTACAGACTTTACTGGTAAAAATTTGCTGGTGAGGGTGACCTCAACCTTGCCCTTGACCCAGTGCTCAACACCTCCAAATCCTTCACCCACCTCTCTTATCCCTGTCTTCATAGAACAAAAACATGTACTGTGGTAAAGGTCTGGCAAGTACCCCATTCTGACAGCAGGGATTACACTTTATGTACAGTTCCACCCAATATATATTTGCAAATTGATTATCTCTTAGTTTCACAAACTACACTCCATCAGATCACTTTTTTTTTTTCATTTTGAATAGAGTATAGGAGGTTTATAATCCCTGTCAGATTTTTTTTTTTTAACATCTGTGTCCCATTGGGGAGATTTACATTCACTTCCTGTCCCATAGCCAAAACAGAAAGTAAGATAAAATCCTTGCATATTAAAGGACTTCCTTGGGGTCCTCCAAATCACTAGAACTAGTGTCCCCATGGGAAGATTTCCCATTTCTTACTTTTCTGAGAACATTCTGGGATTTTACTTTATTTTTACTTTCAATGATGACGATAAACAACAAATATAGACGGTGAATCTCCCCAACAGGGGCACAAACAGCAATAAAAGCCTAATAGGTATTCTAATCCATCGCCACTCTATTAAAAAAAAATTAAAATAAAAAATAAGCCTTTAGTTATACTTTAAAACCCCATTGGCTTCTGACCATGCTCTGATCATCATGTCACTAAATTAGGTGCTATATCTCTTGCATGTCATTTAAGATTAAATGATTCCCTTATTCAAGAAGGCCCCCTAAAGCTGAACTATTTAATAGACTTACACAGTACTTGTCAGAAATTCAAGACCCAATAATTCCTCCCCCATTTCAGTGGGAAAAGCTTATTTAAAAGCAATGAGAAAAGCTTAGTTTTCTCTTTAGCCATAAAAGCAGAAGCAAATAGCTAAAACCGAATTTGTGTTTTTTTTTGGCTTTTGGTCAGTTCCCTAAGAGCAATGTCTCTTAGATGTACATATCCCTTTTAGGTTGTGGTAATGGGAAAACATTTGCATTCCTCTGTAGAAACTAACACTTGCTTTAGGGACTACTTCTCTTTTCTATAAACATTTTAAGGAGTGCACTAGTTATTTTTGAATTCCATCCCTAGAAACATTAAAATAAAGGAACATATGATTTATTGGATGAAAGCCCACAGTGGCACTATAGAATAATGAGGCTATTTCCCCTTTCTTCACTTTTTTCCAATGGGACTTAGCAGGACTGTCACCTGTTACCACTCATTTTATCCTTACAATTGAGTTTATTCTAAAACATATATCCCACAACATTAACATCATGGGTCTTTCATTACAAAATTTGCCTTTGTGGCCTTTGTAGACAAATTCCTTTTTTTCCTCTCCTGATATATTCCTTTTAAAACCTCATATAAATGAATAGATATGGTGAAATATCTAATTTCAATATTAATTTTAATAAATCTGAAGCTCTAAATATCATTTTACCACCCATCAGACCAATGTCAGCCCCAACTCAGGAGTGAGTAGACATAATTACTAAAAAGCATGTTTCCCTTTATTGGAGGTAAGCCTAACACAAACTTTTCCCCTTAGGTCCCACAACAGTTAGCAAGGTGTGAGTACAGTGATATGGTCTAAACAGTAGATAGCTAAAATAATCAGTATAACAACAGTTAGAGAAACATGTATCTGGAATCTGGAATAAATCCATTATATAGTTCCTATATAAATACATTGCTTATTTTTTTTTTTTTTGTAATAAAGGACTTGTCCAAAAGGACTTGTCCAAAAAATCACTGCTCCTGTAAAAATAATTGTTTTAAAAAATTTTTTTTGCATTGATTAATGTCCCCCGGGGCAGTACCCAGGTCCCCATACACTTTTTTGGGCCAATAACTTGCATTTAAGCCTTTACAATTAGGACTTTTGATTTTTCATGCTCGTGTCCCATAGACTTTAATGGAGTTCGCATGTTCGCTAGAACATTTCCCCTGTTCGAGATGCTCTGGTGTGAACCGAACAGGGGGGTGTTCAGCTCATCACTACTTACAAAATAGCCAGAGATAGAGAATGTGTAATAAATTCCTACTTCGCAAGGTTATTACTCACAGGGACACAGTGTCATTTGACCCTATAACTAGTGTGTAGTAAACATGACAAACAGTTTGCTTGGCCAATAATACTAAACTCAAATCCAAACTGTGTGGCAATTTCAAAGAGTGGAGTGGTAGTAGAACACCTGGCAGGTGTTTTTTATTGTCTGTGCCACCTGTATATTTAGTAGAAACATTACCTCTGCTAGGTATCTAAATGTATATATTTTTAAGCCAATTAACATCTTGGGTATAACGCATGGCACGTACCCTGGGAAGCCTGTGTTGATGGACTGTCATGCATCACAGGTGTGTATTTAAATCTTATCCTATATGTTTTAGGGTTTGTGAAAATAAGAGACATGTTTAAATAACCTGCTCACTGCAGTGGTTTGCAAGAGAACATACAGTACATGACCCTTTTTTTTTTCTTGTGTACTGACGCTGGAGTTCCTGGCCCCTACCTCCCATCAAGTGCCCCCAGAGCAAGCATCTTGTTCTGTGGGGACCCAAGCAACCTTGCTCATGAGCCACTGCTGTGTATTCCCCTTCTCACACAGTCAGAACTTTGCCCCCCCCACCTTATACAATTGGAGCCAATAGCAGCCATTGCTTTCGGAGGAAATAAGGAGGGAGAGTACTCATACAGCCAAGGCTCTTGTGCCCATTAGTGGATCATGATGGGGCTCATGTAAGTGTTGGAGTGGCTGGGGGGGCTACTGGTCAGAGAATGTTTTCCACTTTCATACACAAAAGGCATGAAGGTACAAACACCTATGCCTTGAGAAAAAAGGAAATAGGTCCAAAATGTATAACTTCACTCCTGATCTACAAAAGACTGAAACAAAAACTCGAGCTAGCCTGCACTAAGATGTGATTGTCATGATGAAATGTCACTTATCCTTTGATCTCATTTTACAGGAGTGGTCCTGCTTGCGGTTCAAGGTGGGAGAAAGCCATCTTCATGTCCTCCACTCGCCTTCATTAGTGTAAAGTGGCTATTTTTTGAGACAGGGCAAGAACTGGCATCCAGAACCTGTATAAACACCCTGGCACATCAGGGACAGTTTGGAAGCTGAACAGCAACCTGGCCATGCCTTTCCTGTATGCTGCTGGTGGAGTTAAAACACATAACAGATACATAACTATAAATAAAAAATACATGTAACCTTACAGAATAGCAGACATTACACTGTAATCATCATTCAGAAAAGCATTCGTCAGCAAAAAAAGAAAACAAACTATACACAATAAACAAATAGCCGCATACGAGATAGAACACATCCCATATAACAATGGCTTATTGGCATACATATACACAAATAATCATAGCTGAATAGGAATTGCCATGAATTGCCAGTTATGGAACCGTGATCATGACTATGCCGATTCAAAATTTCCTATTGCATCTGTGCGTACTTCTACTCACTTTCTCCCTTCGCATGTTCACCTAGTTGAGGTCTCAATTACTCTAAATGGGAGTAATTAAATGTAGAGCGACAATTTCTTCTCCTTCTTAGTGATTTATCCCCTTACTCTCTAGAAGCCCTAAACAGAGCCCTGTTCTATCTCTCTCCACGTCGATATCACACAACAAATGGTCGCTATTAAAATAACATCTTTATAGTGTGGGGTGGGAGTAAGAGCAATGAGCCATGGTTGAATAGAGTCATCATTACTTTCTCCAATCATGGCTCTGACAGTGCTCTGTGCCCTGATTTGGCAAAGCTTTCTTGGCTTTAGCCAATCAGGGCTTCCAATGCACTGTGCGACGGTGCATTGCATCGTGGTAATTTGGTGGGCCAAACAAACTCCCCTCGATAATTTGGCTAAACCGTACGCCTATCCCTAATATTCATCTAAGATTACCTATTCAGAAAAAATACTGTTGTGGTAATGCTAGTGATAGACTGCATCATATATGATTTTTTTAAATTATTATTTTTCCTATATTTACATTTTAATTTCCTTCAAGTGATATAGAATGATGTGATTGGTTTTACGAAGTTAATTGTTTTGTTCAGGGAAGAAGATGAGAACACAAACAAGGCATCCTCTTATTTATAAAGTTCAGAAGACTTTAATTGAGAAAGGACCAGGGGGCAGGGCCAAGCCATGCTCTGTGTGTCTATGGACACACAGACCCGGCTCGGGAGCGAGCCCGCATGAGTGCCCCCAATAGCAAGCGGCTTGCTATAGTGGGTACTTGAAGGGGGAGGGGGGGGTCAGGAATGCCATGGGGGACCCAAAAAGTGGAGGATCTTGACTGCTTTGTGCAAACCAATTGCACAGGGGAGATACATATGATGTGTTTGTTATTTCAAAAAAATAAATAAAGAAAGATTCACAACCATTTTAATTAAACCTCTGTCTACAACATCAAGTGCTTCATAAAATGTCATTCCTATCTACACAGTAGATACTATCTTTTTCAGCAAAGTGTAAGTATATATGTACCATCCTTAGTAAATCATTTGAAGTCATCTCTCCCTGATGTGATTTTGGAGAATTGTATTCACTCATTGTCCTTGTCCTATGAGTGATACTGTATACCTTTACCTCTTCCTTGCACTTACATAAAAAATTAAATCATGTGTTTATATTCATGTATGAAGGCAGGAGAGTGTTTAGTTTTAAACACACTTATCTATGTGTTTCCATTCCACAAATTCTATTTGTGCTCTCCTTGGGTGTTGGACATGTCTGTGGATGTAACAAATGTGGGCTTGTTCAGTCAAGCAGAAACAAAGCAAAACCAAAGTGCAGTATCCATAGCAAGCAACCAGAACTTATTTTGTCTGCCTTGTTATGGAATACAGTAAGTTTTACTTTGTTATTTGCACTGTTGAGTGAATAAGCCTATTAGTGGAGATTTCAGTACAAGGACAAGAGATGTGTGCTTCAGAATTATCACTTCAAGACCGAAACTAGATACAGTAGGTGATTTAATCTTTTGCTGCTGAGCAAATTAATCACTTGTTGACAGTGATCTCAAGAAATGTATTTTAATCAGATATTTCTATTAAAATCGCTGTTGTATTTTTTCCTTGAAGTGCATATCACAAGTTAGGGAACAAAAGTCCTTGCATTTTTATTGTTTTTCACCTTCTCCTGAAACACTCTTTTGAACTCTTTATCATTTTTTTTAAGTTAAGACTTAATGGGCAACTGATTTACATTATGCATATGTATTCTACTTCCTACAAAAAGTATTCTACTTTATACTTTCTACAAAAAATATTTGTATCCAGCGACTAAAGGCAGCCAGTCCCAAATACGTTTTAGCAGCTTAATAAGGAAATCCTTCTTCTAACTGGTGTGATTACTGTGTCTACCACTGTTTTTTAAATGATTAAATTAAAGGCAAGGTCGGCCAAGCATATCATCCTTTCATTTTTTTTATAAACTGAGAACTGAGATTGTTGTGGAATTTTTCCTCAGGTACAAAATACCTGTTACCTGTTAGTCAGTGATACCAAATCAGACAATATATAGCTATATATATAATGAGATCAGACAAGACTCAAGATGGCTGAATCATAGTGACCTGATTTATTACAACATTGCTGGAGTTTAAATATACTCAGAAATGGGTTGTTATTAACATCTTTTGTCCAATCAAAGTTAACAACTAATTATAGTAAGCATTATGTCAATCTAGATCGTGATTCTCTGTCATAAAGGGAAATTCCTTGGTGACACACAATAAAAGTTCCAAAGGGGCTTTTTTTAAGATATTATTGGCTTTGTGGTCAGCTGTCCAGACAGAGTTGATATTCTGAGAGATAGGGAATTTCCACTGTTTCGATCATCTGATATATTCTTAGCCTTTGCAAGCTCAGTGACACATGTAAAGAAATCAAAGTAAAATGAGATTAACTCGAAAGACATTTTGTTTAAGATAACCATTCTAAATGCCAGTCAAGGCATCCTGTAAAGGCCAATAAGGTATCCAGAAAATGCGAGATAGGTATGCCACGACATCTCTCTCCTCTTGAGAATTTATTGATCAGGCTAACTAACTACCTATTCCGCTTATCAGATTCATCCAAGGGAGCAGCCCCTTACGCTTGGAACACTGGCCCAGAGGGCAAACCTCAGTGGGGGGTGTCCGAGTCTTGGTAAGGTTCTGAGGCGGAGATTACTTCATACATGGGGGTTTGAGGTGACAGATTTCTCATTACAGCATACTCAGCATCATCAATCACTTCTCATTTCCGTATAGAGTTGAAATAGGTTGTCTCCGTGGCCTTGGTAACCTTATCAACCAAACACATAATTATTTTAATTCAACAGATAACTAGAGATCATAATTATCATAAACATCAATATAAATACACCACTTTCATTATTTTAGGAGATAAGGCAAAACCTCCAAAAGACTGTGTTCATTTGGATGGGCGGACACCATTGGAAATAAAGAGGTTGTAGTACCTGTTACTGTGACACACCGAGGAAGTAATCTATGGGCCTTATTGACACAGACATAATAGATTCCCAACCCCGAATGTGACCACCCTGGGGTGAAAATGGGTATTAATAACTTTTCTGCATAATACCCCAGTTTCTGTCTGAACAACAGAAACCTGAGGGCTTCTCCTAGGTGAGAGATGTCCATATTGTCATTTAATATGGCTCATATTTTATGTTTAACAGTTTCATTTCTGTAATGCATGCATGTTTCATTTCATGGGCTGTTCACGGTCAGCTGTGGGCAGGATATGTTTATCAGTGCTTGTGAACAGTCCACCCTCCCTACATCAGTTTTATTTCCATAGAACTCTATACACACTGTAGGATTCTTGAAACCTGCGACTTTTGGGGGAATTAACATGTCCTTTTGTGCACTGGTAATGTTTCTATAGGATTTTGAAAACTCTGTCTGATTTAGATCCTCTAATGCAAGTGGGTTTACTAGCACAGGTATAGTCTGGGACTCTGGGTGTAATTGTGGACATATCTAGCACCCTGAGTACCCTGACTTCCTGGCTACCTGGTATTTAAACTTAACAGTACATTGGGCCTTAGGTTGTCTGTCTCTTTTATACCCAACATTCCCATACATATTAAAAATTAAAAGAAAATCATTGTACCACCTTTTTTCAATGACTGGCGTGAATCCATGTATCCCTTCTACCTTGAGGGATGTTGGTGTAACCAATTGCACTCTTAGTAGCCTTACTTTATGACTTAGTATCCTCATTTGGATCTGGTAGGGATGAAAACACACTATTATGCATTTTTGTCAATTGCTTTTAAAGCGCTGCAACACATCTAGTGAGATCTGAGTGTGCAGCTTGCAATTTCTGTGGTAAATAGAGACCTGCTTCAGGTATCCACACCTCTCTTGGGAGTGTTCCTGACAAAGGAAAAAACGTAAAACAATCTACTTGTTTCTGCAATTTTTTTACTCAACTTGTGTTTTTTTTTTTTTTTTCATACAACCTTTTGTACCTTTCCGCTACTCTGTGAGTGATATGGAGTGTGAAAGGCTTTCTCAATATTTAGTGCGGATAGGATCTCTTGTAGAACCCTTCCTTTAAAGTGAGTACACCTGTCACTTTCCATAGGTTTTGGGATTCTATACCTGCACATTACCTGGGGCAAAGGCCTTTTTCCTGTGGTTTGTACTTTACCCCTAGAGACTGGCCAGGCCTCAGGCCATCCTGGAAAATGTCTATACAAACTAAAACATGTGCATAGGGACCAGACTGTGGGAAATCAATGTAATCTATTTGAACTCCTTGGAAAGGACAGTCTGACTTAGGCGGTGCTTTTATGGGGTGCTTACAGCTCTACCATCATTGTACCTAGCACAGGTAAGACAAGAAGCAGTATATTTTGCAGCTACTCCAGGAAAACCTGGTGCTAACCAGTGTTGCATTACCAAGGTGGTCATTAGAGTCTTTGAGATATGACACGATCCGTGAGCTGCGGCTGCCACCCTCGGGTATAGGGCCTGAGATCAGACAGAAATGCTCCTCCATCCTCCAGCAACCAGTTACATCCTGTGTTGCACCTTTCTTCCGCCACTTCTCACGCTCCTGTGAGGGGGCTTTTTCTGCAATGATATCAAGATTGCCATACTTACAGGAGTTGGTTGCTTTCCTACGAGTGTCAGTACCCGGATAGGGACCTGTTCCAGTGCAGCCTTCTTCGCTGCTCTGTCGGCCCTTGCGTTTCCTGCAGCTTCTTCTGTGTCCTCTCTTGCATGTGCCTTGGTTTTTTAATAAATGGCCACCTTGGTGAAACACTGGAAGACTAAGAACAGTCTCTATTATATCTGCATGCTTTTTCTTGGCTTATCAGCTGAGGTCAAAAAGCTACAAGCTTTCAAAAATATGACCAAAATCATGTGAATGTGAATGTTAACTCTTTAAAATTCACAGGCCTTTGCCAAAACCATCAGCTGCTTGTGCTTAGAACTTTAAATTTAATGCCTCTGCATTCTTTTTGTTTATTTATTGCTGTTACTACTGCATACCCAGTTACAGGCTTACCCTCCTCTGTTTATAAACATGATACATCTACATAAAGGGTCTCATCAGGGCTCCAGAGAGGAGCCTTTTTGGCAGGGCTCAACAATTCAGTTCTGCCATCATCAGCTCAAAAACAGTCATGGGGGATATTTAACAAACATTTTTTCCCCTCCCCCCTCTAGTGTCTGCTCCTGTACTGGAGATAAACTGGCTTAAATACATTGCACCTGTTTTACCCAGCAGCTCTTTTGCAGGCTGTGGCCCGCACACAGCTGAGGATCCTTTTATCACTGGGTCAAGCTGGCAAGAGACATATGCTACATACTGGATTAATGGGCACTTCATCTGAAACTGAACACTGAAATTTTAACTCAACACAAACATTACTTTTTTTTTTTAAATGACTTCCCCTTTTCCTTTGAAGCCAGGCAGGAAACCACTCTCACCCTTGCTACTGTTATTCCTTCTGTAAACCTTTCGGACGCTTCTGATGGGGACATGCGGACACAGGTTAGCTGTATACCTTATTTACTGTCTATCTGGGGGAGAGGGGCTGGCTGCAATTCTTTGCTCTAATGTCCTGTCTTTACACTATTTGTAGTAGGTCACTTTTTATACACCCATAATGACAGGAAGTAATGTACTTTTATCTTTCAAACAAATATCCTCTAAAACTTTGTCCCGAATTTCAAAAATCTTATCAGAGGTTCCCCTTTGGTTACGGAGGGTGCCCCTGAAATACCACTTAATAGACCATAATTATATAAAAAAGTTATTCTATTTTAAAACTTTTGGCTCAGTGCCAATAGGGTTCAATGGTCATGTTAATTGCGGTAACCCTTTAATGTCTAAACGAAGATTCCTGGTTTAAAGGGCAACATATTATTTTTCATCTTAGGTTAATTTAATACAAAATAACCCCAAAAATATCATATGCCGTTCATTTATCATATAAAGAAACAATCTTTTTTTTTTCCTCTTTCTCCGAGCTCACGGAGAAGGAACCTCTTTGGCTACTTCCTCTTTTTATATTAAAGACACAGCTTCATACAATCTGTCTCAAAATAAACAACAGGCTTTTGAATTAAAGGGCAACGATCATCCTTACATTCTTCTTATGAATACAAGATTTGCTGTATTTTCTCATGAAACAATTCAACACACACCAACTCATTTATAATAATATCAATACTCATTCAACTTCATACTCTCCTGCTTCCATATTTCTGCAACTGATTTTAAGTTTGTTCTTGCCAAATCTGTTTCATACACTTTACAAAAATCTGCCATATCCTATCTTATCTTATCCTACAACTAGGATTATTAGCTGTCCAACTACAGAACACTTTAATTGGCTGTGTATCCCAAAAACTATGCTCCCAGAGCTTTTAATCTTCGAATGCAAACTCCCTGGTTTGCCCCATTTATCTGGTAACCCTGTTACCCATACACTCTAAGGCCATGGTCCTAATGACCTTTCTCATCGACCCCTGGTCGGTATCTACGGAAACCCAGTTTCCCATTTCACTGTTATCCAAAAAAATGGAATAACTACCTCTAACTTCCGAGTTCTCTGTGACTTGGAATTACCTCTAACTTCCGAGTTCTCTGTGACTTGGAATTACCTCTAACTTCCGAGTTCTCTGTGACTCGGAATTACCTCTAACTTCCGAGTTCTCTGTGACTCGGAATTACCTCTAACTTCCGAGTTCTCTGTGACTCGGAATTACCGCTAACTTCCAAGTTCTCTGTGACCTGGACTTAAAAACAGCCTATTACCATATGCATATGTTTACATATATACTATAACATAGAGATAGAAACCTTTACATGTATATGAAATGTCAGGCTAAAACAGTCATATACATTCAATGCTTGCTACGTCTCAAATGGACACTCCGAAATGAGACCGCTTTACCAGAACACAACTGGGGGTCACGTTCCTGCGTGTCCAAGACACCCACAGCGGTGAGGGTTGACCCAACCTCACCTTTCGCAACAATATATACACCGACTAAGGGTTTAGGTTCTTTAAGAGGGTATTACGTCAAAAATAAAACAGAGTTACCTGGACGTCATTGGATGGACTGAAAAACATTGTAAGCAGACAATGGGCTTACCTGGCCAGATATTTTCAGTGTATCCAATGCAGTCCAGATGTCTCACTCCGTCCGCAGATGACGTCACCTCTCCTGGGCTCAAGCTCGCCAAATTGTTGTGGAATTTTTCCTCAGGTACAAAATACCTGTTACCTGTTAGTCAGTGATACCAAATCAGACAATATATAGCTATATATATAATGAGATCAGACAAGACTCAAGATGGCTGAATCATAGTGACCTGATTTATTACAACATTGCTGGAGTTTAAATATACTCAGAAATGGGTTGTTATTAACATCTTTTGTCCAATCAAAGTTAACAACTAATTATAGTAAGCATTATGTCAATCTAGATCGTGATTCTCTGTCATAAAGGGAAATTTCTTGGTGACACACAATAAAAGTTCCAAAGGGGCTTTTTTTAAGATATTATTGGCTTTGTGGTCAGCTGTCCAGACAGAGTTGATATTCTGAGAGATAGGGAATTTCCACTGTTTCGATCATCTGATATATTCTTAGCCTTTGCAAGCTCAGTGACACATGTAAAGAAATCAAAGTAAAATGAGATTAACTCGAAAGACATTTTGTTTAAGATAACCATTCTAAATGCCAGTCAAGGCATCCTGTAAAGGCCAATAAGGTATCCAGAAAATGCGAGATAGGTATGCCACGACAAGATAAACTGAGAAAACCTGTCAGGGTTTGGGTTGGTGGGCAAACATGTAATGTGCTACAGTTCAGGGACAATTTGCCATCAACATAATGAAGTTAATAGCTCTTATTTTATTTTGTGCTAAAAGATCAGTTTTGATATAAATGAAAAAAAAAAAAAAAGTCCTACGGTAATCATGATGTATGGGTTATACTTACTAAGTAATGAGTTTTCAGCACTGAGTTCAGTAATAAGTGATTATAAATAATGATACCTAGAGGGATATTTGCAAAGGATCAAATGGCTTTATATGCCACTTTGATAACTTTTTATTTATTTATTTTTTATAAAAGCATGTTTAATGGTCTTGTTCACCAGGGAGCTTTGCCCCTTTTTAGGTTTGACGCTTGCTAAATATTTTCTGTGTTTGGTTATGTTTTTATAATATTTTATTAAACTAAATATATTACAAGGCATACATGTACCATAAGGGCAAAACATTTACATGATTTGTATGGCATTATGGCAGGGGAGAATAGAAGTATTTGTAATATAGGCATTTTCTCCTCTTCTAAATTCAGCAGATTAATTTTAGGTTGTTAGTTATTTTATCAAAAATACAGTACTTTTTTTTAAATATAAAACTTTCCATCAAAATTGCAAATGTTTTTTTTTTTTTCCAGTATGCTAGGTACCTGTGTGATTCTTTTAAATCTAGAGAAAAGCAGTACTGCAAAAAAAAAAAAAAAAAAGGCCTGTCATGTCTTGCCTGGTCTTCTTATAATGGTGATTCACCAATGGCACAACAACATAGTTATTGGTATGGTGAGTGCAATTGTAAGAGACAATCCTATAATACATGTGGTTACTTTAATTATATATAGAAGCTAACACAATTGCACCTGTGGTGTGATATTACATATCAAATGTTTCTAAATCTCTTAGCATGACAGATGTATGTGTTGATTATTTGCATTTGTTTCAAGGAATGTTGGCTAATTGAAGTGGATGTCTTGCATGCCTTGCCTTATGTTTTGTTTTCTAAGTGACAGCTTTTGACATACACTTTCACAACTTTTATTATTATTAATATATAGGATTTATATTGCGCCTACAGTTTATGCAGCACTTGTTCTCATTGGCAGAAATAAATGCATTTTAGTTTTTAGTGTAGATTTTTTAAATGATTTTCACAGATCATGTGACTAGTATTGACATTGCTAAGTTTGTAGCAACCCTGGGTGCCTCGTGCTATATTTAAATTTCTGCAGTGCCAGGAATGTGTCATTTGTCAGCAGTAATATGTTGGGTATAGACTGTAGTGTCACAGAAAATCATGACTGATGTGGCTTACATCACTGGACATCTTAAGCTTCCTTGGAATACATTAGGGGACATTATCAATCTTTTTTCTTTCTTTATTTCAATCATAGGACTTTTTGAAAATGTCTGGAATTTCTTTATATGTAACACCTTCTTGATATCAATGATAAGGGGTACTAATGAACTGTTTATTTATTTCCCTCTGCGTTGGGAGAAATCAGCCTCCCCCTAATTCTAAAATGGTTGAAATATGGTGCTCGCGTGTAGCCCTCATCCCAAGAACATGTAGCATACAGAATATCCTCTAAACCACCAACACGAACAGTAAAAGAATGATTTTTATTTATACAAAAGCCTAAAAGACAGTCTAAGACAGTATACTGTTAGACACATATAGTTGATGATGGCATAAATATGCCAAAAACGATCCTAAATTAAACAAAAAAAAGGCACCTGACATGTTTTGAAGTCACCTTCTTCATCAGGAGTGCCATATATAAGTACCATGTTTATCGGCATAAAAAACACATGTTTTCCCCCTGAAAATAGGGAACAAATCATGTGTGCGTGTTATATGCCGATATTGTACCTGACTGCCTCAGAGAGGAAAGGGGTGGGGCGAGTACCTGATCTGTGCCCATATGCAGCCTTGCCATTGCCCAACATTGCAGCCTGATCTGTGCCCAAATGCAGCCTTGCCATTGCCCATCATTGCAGCCTGATTTGTACCAGATTACACAGAGGGATCTCCTGTTTACTCAGCTCTCGCAGTCACACACAGTCTCGCCTCCTGGACTGGCTCTTAGGATGGATGCAACATTTCCCAGCATTGGGCCAGTGTTCTGTCTATCATAAGAGCTGGCCAAGGAGGCAGGACTGTGTGTGACTGCGAGCGCCGAGTAAACAGAAGATCCCTCTGTATAATCCGGCACAGATCAGGCTGGAATGATGGACAATGGTAAGGCTGCATATGGGAACAGATCAAGCTGCAATGAGGGCCAATGGAAAGGCTGCATTTAGGCACATATCCGACCTGCATATGGGCACAGATCAGGCTGCAATGATGGGCACAGATTAGGCTGCATACTGGCACAGAGCAGGCTGCAATAATGGACAATGGTGAGGCTGTTGATGGGCACTGTCCCTTATTTTGCTTCAAAGTTCTTTATTTAAAATGTAAGGTTTTTTCCTGAAACTTCCCGCTTCAAATTAAGGTGCGTGTTATACGCCTGTGCATGTCATACGCCGATAAATACGGTATACAAGTAAACCAGAGTTAGAAAATACATATAATTAGCATGGTACAGAGATGGCTCATAAAGACAAATGTTCATTGGTATAACATCACAAAGCATCAATACCGACTAAATATGTAAAGGGAAAAGAAATAGGGCTCAAAGATTGAAGGGGACTTTGCAATAAGGGTGCTGGTAGAACAAATATAATGGTACAACTAAAGTATCAAAAAATATTAATTTTATTAAAGAAAACAAATCATTAAAAGTTAGCGTACTGTATTCAAACAGATACACAGCATCAATAAAAAACATTTACCATTTCAGACCATGTTCTTATATGCAGTTTAAATACCATAAAGTGTACAACAATTTCTACAAAAGGGTAAACCGTGTAGGGATTTATCCTGTACCGCAGAATATTGATGTTTTGTGCGGAAATGTGGAGATATCCACACGTTTAACCCGACATGTTTCACGGCCGGTAGCCGCTTCCTCAGGGGTATTATTTTACGCACATAGAGAAGGGAATATTTGTTACACACAAATTTTATGGTAAGAACACTGAAGTGGAAAAAAGAGAGAAAAAAAAAAAAACATTGGGTAAGTATAAATATTCAAAGAATTTCTCATAATGTTAATGGTGTAGATATTAATACATTACAATGCAACATAACATTAAGTATTTTACAAATATGTCCTGCTGAGATAAATTGATCAAATATGGAAAAAAATAGTGTATATCACACCTGTCTGGTATATGGTCAGTCACCAGAGTGGTATCATGTCAGGGCCGCAAGGTAAGGGGGAGGACCCCCCCGGGGCGGATACGGGAGCATAGCCAAAGAGGAGGGCAACACTGCTGGGGTAAGGACTTATATGTCTAAAATTGAAGAAAATTGTGTAAAGAAACAGATATTGGTATGGATCCTATATGGTATATAAGGTTCCATATATTAATTTGCACAAATATCTAAATATAGGACTTTAATCATAATCTTACCAAACTGCTCCCAAGAAATTGAATATGGGCAGGGGCGGGCAAAGATATGGTAACAACCATACGTATAGAAGGTAAGACAGGCAGGTTCTTATATTTTGCCACCTGGAAATAAATGGGACGGGTAATGTCACATAGTATAACAGTTCTATAAAATAGAACACACACCATGTGCTCCACCCATCATGCAGTGGTTGTAAACATAGTGAAAAAGTAGTCCAGCCTGGGTGCTTGGTGGAACCCTTAGTATGATATGTAATCACATGAAGTATCAATGTGGAATCATCTAGTAACATATATAATAAATTGTGATGCAGTATTAGAAAGTAGGGATCCATCAAGCACATAGTATGAAAAGAGGGGAAAAATGTGACCGTGAAGGTATCCAAGAAAGTTATGAAAGAGCAAGGAAACAAATAGACTTGGTAAGATGAATAGGTAGACCAAACATCACAGAGAGTGGTGTCTTGGTCCAAGTGGTTTAAAACCAATCGTAGGATTACCTGCAATGATGTGTCGACGAGGCGTCCCGACCCTGCAATGCAAGGAGAGACGCCCGCGTCGCCGCCTAAATGGTGAAAGCTCCACCCAGATGACGTGTAATGCGAGCGTGTCGCCGAGTCATCTGGGCTGGCGCCGGGAAGTGCGTGCGTGCGCGTCATTCGCGCCTGCGCACTGGCCAGCGGTCAAAACGTCATTGCCGTGCGACTGCAAGATACATGGAAACAACAAAGCCATGTCAGCAAGTCGGGGCGTGACGGAGACAGCCGGCGCATCACTCCAAAAACATAGGAATGATGCCCGACGTCACGTACCCGCCATAGGGGGAGGCACCCAAAGCGATCCTAAAGACATAGATAGCTCTCTTTTTTTTCAGTAATTTTACTGTGAATAATATTGATCTCTGTACACATTATTGTCCCCTGAGATATTGGATCGTTTTGGGAATTTTTTCTTTGTCTTTGGTCTCTATCACCAGAAGAGAGCTATCTATGTCTTTAGGATCGCTTTGGGTGCCTCCCCCTATGGCGGGTACGTGACGTCGGGCATCATTTCTATGTTTTTGGAGTGATGCGCTGGCTGTCTCCGTCACGCCCCGACTTGCTGACATGGCTTTGTTGTTTCCATGTATCTTGCAGTCGCACGGCAATGACGTTTTGACCGCTGGCCAGTGCGCAGGTGCGAATGACGCGCACGCACGCACTTCCCGGCGCCAGCCCAGATGACTCGGCGACACGCTCGCATTACACGTCATCTGGGTGGAGCTTTCACCATTTAGGCGGCGACGCGGGCGTCTCTCCTTGCATTGCAGGGTCGGGACGCCTCGTCGACACATCATTGCAGGTAATCCTACGATTTGTTTTAAACCACTTGGACCAAGACACCACTCTCTGTGATGTTTGGTCTACCTATTCATCTTACCAAGTCTATTTGTTTCCTTGCTCTTTCATAACTTTCTTGGATACCTTCACGGTCACATTTTTCCCCTCTTTTCATACTATGTGCTTGATGGATCCCTACTTTCTAATACTTCATCACAATTTATTATATATGTTACTAGATGATTCCACATTGATACTTCATGTGATTACATATCATACTAAGGGTTCCACCAAGCACCCAGGCTGGACTACTTTTTCACTATGTTTACAACCACTGCATGATGGGTGGAGCACATGGTGTGTGTTCTATTTTATAGAACTGTTATACTATGTGACATTACCCGTCCCATTTATTTCCAGGTGGCAAAATATAAGAACCTGCCTGTCTTACCTTCTATACGTATGGTTGTTACCATATCTTTGCCCGCCCCTGCCCATATTCAATTTCTTGGGAGCAGTTTGGGTAAGATTATGATTAAAGTCCTATATTTAGATATTTGTGCAAATTAATATATGGAACCTTATATACCATATAGGATCCATACCAATATCTGTTTCTTTACACAATTTTCTTCAATTTTAGACATATAAGTCCTTACCCCAGCAGTGTTGCCCTCCTCTTTGGCTATGCTCCCGTATCCGCCCCGGGGGGGTCCTCCCCCTTACCTTGCGGCCCTGACATGATACCACTCTGGTGACTGACCATATACCAGACAGGTGTGATATACACTATTTTTTTCCATATTTGATCAATTTATCTCAGCAGGACATATTTGTAAAATACTTAATGTTATGTTGCATTGTAATGTATTAATATCTACACCATTAACATTATGAGAAATTCTTTGAATATTTATACTTACCCAATGTTTTTTTTTTTTCTCTCTTTTTTCCACTTCAGTGTTCTTACCATAAAATTTGTGTGTAACAAATATTCCCTTCTCTATGTGCGTAAAATAATACCCCTGAGGAAGCGGCTACCGGCCGTGAAACATGTCGGGTTAAACGTGTGGATATCTCCACATTTCCGCACAAAACATCAATATTCTGTGGTACAGGATAAATCCCTACACGGTTTACCCTTTTGTAGAAATTTTTGTACACTTTATTGTATTTAAACTGCATATAAGAACATGGTCTGAAATGGTAAATGTTTTTTATTGATGCTGTGTATCTGTTTGAATACAGTACGCTAACTTTTAATGATTTGTTTTCTTTAATAAAACTAATATTTTTTGATACTTTAGTTGTACCATTATATTTGTTCTACCAGCACCCTTATTGCAAAGTCCCCTTCAATCTTTGAGCCCTATTTCTTTTCCCTTTACATATTCAACTGGGACGTGGTGCTTTGATTATTTATACAATCTATGAGTCTGTCTCCCTTTGCTTGTAAATACCGACTAAATGACAAGATCAAAACTAACCTATATGTGCAGAAATATAGCAGACGTATAGCCGCCTATTTAAAACCATGTATAGTCAGATCAGTGTAGTTCCGTTGGTCCTGTAAGAAAGGGGCACAGGTCCCCGATAATCCCCAGCTTTCCACCACTGGGGCTGCAATGAGGTAACCAAAACAAATGACTCTAACCAAGATAAACAAAAATATGAGCAAAATATAGGTAGATTAAACACCTGGTCACAAATACGAGACCACAAAGATCTATTTTATTGTTTAAAAGAAGAAGACTTACAATGCCTCAAAACAATTGGATATGAAGGCAATCCACTTAAACAAAAATAGTTTAGGTGGAAAAAACGGGGTGTTAAAAAATCCTAGCCAGTCAACCAACAGATGAGGAAAATGTCTGGAACAAGATAGCATTTCTGTGAGTGTGGTAAAATGAAAATAGGAGGCTTTTTAACAATACCTGATGGCTAACTAAAAAAAGCTAAATATAGAAGTCAGTAGAAGTAATCAGTAAGTTATCTGCTTCAGATAAGCTGTGCATATACCAGTGTGATAACCAAGAAGTGAGCACAGGTGAAAGTGCTCTATATAAAGGTCTAGGCCGGATTGAAAATAGGCCTTTCAGAACAAAGTGGCTGCATAGAGGGGGCTGGATGGGCCATTTAGCAGTCTAGTCTTCTGAGGCTGCCAATGAAACATCCATCCCCTGGGTAAAAAAACGGTGCGCAGGGGCACTACGCCCGCCGACAGGTGGGAGTGAGCTGTGCAACAAAGAAGCAGGAGGGTGGCGCCATGACACCGTAGGCGTAAGCATGATGATGTCATCACCCACCCACCAGTGCACCAAGGGATCCACAATGAGATGTGGAACAGACCAAGGAGACTAAGCCTTGGTCTTAGGGTGACACCACTGCGCTCAAATACAGCAAAACAGAGGTTGCCAACACACCAGCCGAGGCAAGTAAAGGCATTTCGGGTGAAAAGGGCAGTGGAAATACAGAGGAACCAGAGAGAGCCTACCCAACCACCTCCCCATAAGGACCACGGCCCAGCACTGATGTCTGAATAAACAAAAATAAGTACATTGCAGAGTACAAGATTGCAGAATTGGCAAAGAACAGGGATAAAAACTTTAAAGCATACAGATATGTATGGACAAAATAAAATGTATCATGGAGCGATAAAAAAATATAAAATATATATTAAAAAAAGGTTATAGAGAAAAGAATATTAAAAAAAATACAGGGGGTTAATATTCCCAACCTCCATAGGCAAACCCTTCCAGGAAAGGTCTGTATGACACAATGTCATTCAGACCAGGGGGTGTTGTAGCATTTAGCCTGAAGATCCATCAGGCCTCACATTGTAGGAGATTCTTATTCCAATCTCAACCATGGGGGCTCGGATGGATATAGGCATTAGAAATATTATAAGCATTAGAAAGTATTAGAAATTGAATATGTGGAAAAATTCTCCATGAATATTTTTTACATGTTATCCTAGAGATACCCAATATTACAAGTTTTCATACTTAGCAAATGTCTGTATGCTCTCTTCCAAAATTCTTGTTTGGTATTATCAATATAGTAACTCTAAGGCTGCATTCACACTTGAGCGTAGCGTTTTTTACCGTGATTTTACCGCGATTTTTACCGCGATTTTTTCAGGCGTTTTTCATTGACATCTATCAAAAACGCTGGTAATCAGCCCAAAAAGAAGCTCATGTACTTTTTTCAGCTACAGGCGTTTTGCAAAACGCTCAGATGTGAACAGGGGCCATTTAAATGAATGGGGTTTTACTTGTTGGGCGTTTTGGAAGCGTTTCTTTTGAGCGTTTTTGGAGCTGAAAACGCCCAGGTGTGAATGGAGCCTTACAGGAACATGTTAGTAAATAGACCACCGCAGAGGTCTTACAATTGGCGTAATGCCTTGGAGTAAATAATTCCCCATCAGGTAACACTATGGATATGGATTTGTTAATGTATTCTAATCCTAGGAGGGCTTCCATATTCTGCTATCCTATTTTGGGCTACAGGATGGACAGCATGCGAGGACTAGATACATTTTTCTCTTCCGCAGTGGGTAAAGGATCCTTTCAAAGGGGAGGGGACTTAGTCACCCCTTCTTGCAAGCCTCATATTGACAGACGTTTGTCCTGTTTTTTTACAGGATGGGGTACATGCCCCTGCCCTCACCTTCCTGGTCCCCCATTCTGCATTCTGGCAAAAGGGCCTGACTAATATTTTAAAGAAAAACACAATCATTTGAGAAAAGAAAATAAATGCCCTATTATCTCCACACACTTGTAAAGAGTTTTGCTGTGCATTTAGGGATAATGTATTTTGAAAAGAATATATTGCAGAACTATAAACCTATCCTGACCTGCTATATCATTTAACAATGGACACCCACACAAAATGTAACACAATTTTGAGATATATATATATAGAGACAGACAGACAGATAGATCAAAATTATAAACGCAACGCTTGTTTTTACCCCCGTTTTTCATGAGTTCAAAGATCTAAGAAAACCAGGATTCATCCGTGAAGAGAACACCTCTTCAAAGTGCCAGACGCCACTGGATGTGAGCATTTGCCCACCCAAGACAATCACAATGATGAACTACAGTCAGGTCGAGACCCCGATGAGGACGATGAGCATGCAGATGAGCTTCCCTGAGATGCTTTCTGACAGTTTGTGCATAAATTCTTTGGTTATGCAAACCGATTGTTGCAGCAGCTGTCCGGGTGGCTGGTCTCAGATGATCTTGGAGGTGAAGATGTTGCATGTGGAGGTCCTGGGCTGGTGTGGTTACATTTGCTCTGCGGTTGTGAGGCCGGTTTGATGTACTGCCAAATTTTCTGAAACACCTTTGGAGACAACTTATGGTAGAGAAATGAACATTAAATTCACGGGCAACAGCTCTGGTGGACGTTCCTGCAGTCAACATGCCAATTGCACACTCCCTCAAAACTTGCGACATCTGTGGCATTGTGCTGTGTGATAAAACTGCACATTTTAGAGTGGCCTTTTATTGTGGCCAGCCTAAGGCACATCTGTGCAATAATCATGCTGTCTTATCAGCATCTTGATATGCCACACCTGTGAGGTGGATTGATTATCTCAGCAAAGGAGGAGTGCTCACTAACACAGATTTAAGCCCCGTACACACGTACCGATCGTCGGCCGAACGATCGGCCGTCTTTTGTCCAGGGCTGTCATGTCTGTTGAAAACTGCAAAAGACTGCACACGAATTTTGTCGGCCAACAACAGCCGCCTGCAGAAGTGATGTCATGTGATGGTTAACTTTCCTTGTCTTTTTTCTTTTCTGAGCATGCCCAGTCTTGCAAATCTGCTGTCTGTCGGCCGAAATCTGTACTGACTGACGCACAATCGGCCGTTCTGTTGTCGGCATACAAAAATTTTAATGCCTGCAGGACAGACTCTGTTCGGCCAAAAATGCGCTGTCGGCTGTCGGAAGCATCATACTAAAAAGCCTACAATCGGCCGATCGGTCGGCGGCCGAATATTTGCGGCCGACAATCGGTACGTGTGTACGGGGCTTTAGACAGATTTGTGAACAATTGTGCACATAGAAAAAGTCTTAGATCTTTGAGGTCCCCTCATGAAAAATGGGGGCAAAAAAAGTGTTGCGTTTATAATTTTGTTCAGGATAGATAGATAGATAGATAGATAGATAGATAGATAGATAGATAGATAGATAGATAGATAGATAGATAGATAGATAGATAGATAGATAGATAGATAGATAGATAGATAGATAGATAGATAGATAGATAGATAGATAGATAGATAGATAGATAGATAGATAGATAGATAGATAGATAGATAGATAGATAGATAGATAGATAGATAGATAGATAGATAGATAGATAGATAGATAGATAGATAGATAGATAGATAGATAGATAGATAGATAGATAGATAGATAGATAGATAGATAGATAGATAGATAGATAGATAGATAGATAGATAGATAGATAGATAGATAGATAGATAGATAGATAGATAGATAGATAGATAGATAGATAGATAGATAGATAGATAGATAGATAGATAGATAGATAGATAGATAGATAGATAGATAGATAGATAGATAGATAGATAGATAGATAGATAGATAGATAGATAGATAGATAGATAGATAGATAGATAGATAGATAGATAGATAGATAGATAGATAGATAGATAGATAGATAGATAGATAGATAGATAGATAGATAGATAGATAGATAGATAATATAAATATTAACAGTAAAATCATTGGATCTCCTAGCTCTGTAAACTATAAAGATTTATAAAGAATTTGTGAATATTCACATAATAAAATATATTAAAATGATATACAATATTCATGCCATGATAAAAAATATATACACACAAAGCATCATTTTCATAATAAAAAAAAATAGAAAGAAAGAAAGTTGTTAGATTCCAAAAAGATTTCTGGAAAACTGTTGGGAGATGAATAGTGTATCTAGCATTTCTAATGTTTAAAAAAAAAATACAAATGTTTACACTAGTTACTAACTAGTTATAAACTACTTACAGCAAAGGCAAAAAAAATTAAAAATGCAGTTCTGCTTTTCATATGTTAACATTACATATGACTATGGAGTAATAGAAGTACAGTCTGTGAGCTCTGCTGTTCAGAGCTGCTACCGCTGCACTGCCTAGACCTGCTTACAGTCGGACTACATGCCCAAATTCAAAAACAGCCTAGTACAGACAGAGGTTTCCAGGGGACAGTTTTAGACATCTTCTTTGCCCTGCAGCACAATCATAACAAGCCATAACACACCCATCATAGTATCTTGCTCCTGGTACTCTCTTTACCTAAAAACCGGTTGATATAATACTGTCACTAGCACTTCACCGAACGCCCGTTGCTCAGTTATTTTGGATGCTGCACAGTCAGCTTGCCTCCTACCTGAACTCCTCCCTCCTGCATTGTTTTTTTTTTTTTTTTCCACTTTTTTTATAATTTTCTGTGCGGCTTGTGAATTTTACCTTTTCTGCTGGAGTGCAAAGGGGAGCCCCCTTCCATTGTTGTAGGCTGACTCTTATGCTGTTCTAGCTGCCACCACGATAAATGAAGGGTACCTTATCACACTTGCACTGGGAAGATGGAGACCATCCGATCTTTATCATGCCTCTCTTCATACAAAAGAAGTGTTTCTTTTTTAAAAAAAATGGAGGCAGTGGATGGACAGAGGTTTCCCTCCCCTCCTTGAAACCAACCCTACTTCTCTCACTTCGGTACAGGATGACAGGAACATGAGCATATGCTGAGGGCTTTTGTACCACCCTGAATGTTATGCCATCATGCCTGACGTACATTTCAAATTACTGCCGGTGCATTCTTCTTACTGGGGGGGAAGAGTGGGTTGGTGAAAGGTGGGAGGTCCTCTCTCTGTCATTTCAACTCCCTACAATTTCAAGGAGGCATCACTCTATATACTATTTTCTCTATCCCCTAGGAGGAGAAGAAGATTTGTGCTGGGAGGGGGTATTTGGAGAGGGGAGAATTTGTGCTTGGAGGGGAAATTTGAGGGGTGAGAATGTGCGCTAACAGTGCTTTTTTGAGGAGGGATAGTTGTGCTAGCAGGGAACATTTGGGGAGAGAGAGGCTTTGAGTTTAGAGAGGATGGGGGGAAAGATTTGTGCTGGGAGGGAGATTTCAGCAGGCAGAGATGTGTACTGGGAGGAGGGAGAATATTTGTTTGTGGAAATATTTGGCTCGGAAAGGGAATGTATGCTTAGGGCCTAAGTGTGCCAATTAGTGCTCAATTTTCTTTTTTTTTTTATATTGCTAAAACATTATACTCCTACATCTTGTGGAGGGGGGACATAGTTTGGTGTCTTAACTCTGGGCACTGGATGGCCTTGTCCCGGCTCTGATTACACCATATCGGGCTATGTTTTGTATACCCAGTGACATGTTGTAGGTATTTAGCCTTGTTCCCTATTTTTTGAATGAGACTGTACGTCGGTAAGAGCTTATTTGGTTTAGCAAATCTAAGGCCCTCAATACCCTGAGACTGAGTCTCTCTGGATATGGGCAAGTATAATATGGGTCACATATATACTCAAATATTTAAATTTATCTGTGATAGGTATGGGACAAGCAGGGGTGTTTGGTTGTGTGGAATCGTCCAGTATGAGCAGTGCTGATTTAGTCCAATTGATTGTTAGCTCAGAGTATTGGCCAAAGTCTTGGACAGTTGACATGACAGTTTTCGGAGACAGAGTGGTATCCCCCAGCAGTAGTAACATGTCGTCTGCATACAACACTGCAATACAAACTCTGCAATACAAACCCGTAACTAAAGGGTTAGCTCCTATGAGGGTAGCTAATGGTTCAATTGTGAGCACAAAGAGCCTAGTACCTCTGCTCAAAGCAAATGAAGCTGAGACCTTATCCAGAACTGTTATGGAGCCAAATGGTGCACTGTAAAGGAGGAAAACCCAGGATATAAACGGTGTTCCAATATCAAATTTGGTTAGATCCAGCCAGAGATAGTCCCATTCAACACTATCAAATGCTTTGTGAGCATCAAGGGATAGTAAAGCTTTGCAGGGGTCTGTATATTAATAAAAAGTCTCCGCAGGTTGACTGCTGTTAACTTATGAGGCATAAAACCTGCCTGGTCCTGCTGCACCACCGACAGTACGACCTCATTCAGCCTAAGGGCCAAAAGTTTATAATTGCTCTGGAGAGCAAGGAGATCGGCCTATATGAGCTTGAATATAAAGAGTCCTTGCCCAGTTTTAAAAGCCGGCCACCAGAGCTTGTGACATGGATGCCAGAAGACCTCCCTCTTTCAATGAAGCATTAAACACCTTTAGCAGGGGAGCATGACTGGTGCGCGAATAAGATGGCCTCACACAGGATCAACAAAACCCACTTCTGCCTGCTTCCTATCTGAGAATCCCAGCGTCCCTGACCAATATAATACTGCCGGTAGCCTCATGGTGCCATGGTGCTCAAACGAAAAGACGGTCGGGTCCCACAAAAACTCACAGAGTACATGTACCAGCCATCCCTGAGGCACAGCCAAAATGGTACCACGGCCGACTCACACACTGCAGCACCAGTGGCTCTCCCTCACCTGCAGCCTGAACACAGTGAGCTCCCAATACAAGTTGGGAGATCCTCCATTACCAGCAACAGGGTCACCGCTGTCTTCACCAGGCTCCCCTGCTTTAAACAGCCCAGCAAAATCCAAGATAAGATTGGACCCATCTGCTTTAAACCATGATGTGAGCCACGCTTCTTTTTCTCCTTTGCCTTCCACACTAGCATTGCAAACACCACAAAATGATCCCATTGCCTCCTTCCCCATTATGGGACAGACTGTAAATTACACTACGCTAAAAGACATGTTAATGTCCTTAAGAAGCTCTCTTCAAGCAGACATGCTTTCTTTCATGCATAACTTTGGCCACGGTATCACTGTAATAGAGGACAGACTTTCCCATGTTGAAACTAACATTGGAGACATCACTACCGTTGTCAATGACATAATTGACACCCAAGAAAGTCATATGCAAGATAATAAGTGGATAAAAGATAAATTGGCAGATTTAGAAGATAGATCCCGCCACAACAACATTAAGATCTGCGGAATCCTGGAATTAATACAAAATCCTTACCTATGTTCTTATGCCCATGGCCAGATCAAATCTCTATTACCTGAATTAAAGAATATTGAATTGGTCATTAACCACATGATTTTTTCATCTTTTGTTTGTATTAGCACGTTTCATTTTGGATGTTTATTCATACCTTTTGTATACTGTCATTTATGACTATATAATTTTTATGCACCGTACAGTATATGTAAGGATTTGGATATCGATAGGATCTTTGCAGTATCATTGTTTCACATTGGTTCACATTCAGCACAATTTATGTGAAATTACTTCAGCATTTTTATCCATTTGAATTAGCACCGATCTTGCTCACTATACAATAGCTGTGAGTCCCCTCCTGGAAGTCCACTGGGTCTGGCAGGCTCAAAATACATGTAGAAGATACCCCATAGTGTAGTATGTAAAAGTATTGCAAAAACCAGTGCAGATAAACTCACATTTAGATGTTCACTTATCAGCGGGGGAAAGCCGGGACAGTTCCGTGTTCCACGGTCCTAGTTCCCCTAACCAGAAGTGACGTGTGACGCTGGAAACTCAGCTCTACGCGTTTTGTCACATCAACGTCATCTGGAGCAGCGGATGGGGCCAGGATTTGTTAAAAGGGGCTTCCTGATAAACCCTCTGCCTGCAGACCCCCACAACCACAGCCCAGGGTTGTGGGGAAGAGGCCCTTGTTTCCATCAACATAGGGACAAGGTGCTTTGGGGTGGGGAGCACCCCCTGCCCCAAAGCACCCCCTCATTTTCAAGACATGTGGCCTGGTATGGTTCAGGAAGGGGGCTGCACTTGCTCTTTCCCCTTTTCCTGCCAGGCTACATGTGCGGATAAGGGTCTAGTATGAATTTTGGGGGCAAACCACACCATTATTTTTTACATTTTGGCATGGGGGTTCCTCTCAAAATCCATACCAGACCTAAGGGTCTGGTATAGATGTTGGGGAGGACCCCATTTTTTTTTTTTTTTTTGCATTTTTGTATTGCCAGCAATGTTTTTTTTTTTTAATTTAGCTGTCAGCAGGGAAGCCCACTGATAGCTGATAACTCATCTGTTGTTAAGGATGTGGTGACCGGCTTCCCAACCCGCTCCTTATTAACCAGCTGTTCACTGTGCCCTAATTGGGTAAAGCCTTGCACCTGACCAGCAGTCAGATGCATTGGTTCAGCCAATCGGGGCTTAGAATGTACTTTCCAGCATGCAAAGCATTGTGGGGTGCTCGGTGGGCAAACATCCGGCTGAGCGCCTCAAAAATTCTGGTGTTCGCCGGGGGTGCTTTTCAGGGCTTGAACTTTTCACCCATTACTAATTAAAATATTCTTTTACATAGGATGACCTATGAGGCTAGATGGTGTCCAGAAGAATTCACAAACATATGGCTCAGATGAATAGAATAATCTGATATGGTTGTAGAAAGCTGGTATGATGTTATTATAAAAAAATTAAAGCAAAAAAGTAGACGCTAGTACTAGTGCTCAAATTCTCAATCCGTATTGTAAAAGTGAAACAGTGCCAACACTGAAATATAGTGCTATGATAATCCATTATTAGGGATGAGCTAAACAAAATATTGTGTCATACAAAATGTATAAAACACTAAGACATAAATGAATAAATATTAATGTGATATATAGAAAAATAGTGCAAAATAGTGAGTCCAAAAAATATCAGTGTGATGTATCCAACACCGTATATTCGAATGAAGGATGAGAAAATAATCCACCTAGGGAGCTGTGACAAATTGAATGCTCACCAGAAGCTGGCAGGTCCCAGGGGCCTAAAACACTCAATACACATTCCAGGCCACTGTGGATAAGCGCTCTCCTCCTCCTCTCTCCTCCAGAAAGTGTCCCCTGGACCGCTCACCAAGTATATATAGCAAAATGGGAAACAAGAAGCCCAATAGTGTAATCCTGTTTATTCAGTATAAAATAGAAAAATATAACGTGGGTGCTTAAAAAGTGCCCTACTGGCACAGGAAAGGATCGCCAAAGTTGGAATGTTGTAGCCCATAAAACGAGATGTAAATCCTCACTTCCAGTTGCAGCTGGCAACTTCCTATGACTATGTTAAATGTGACGAAAGGCGTCAGGAACGTTTTTATTGCCACCTGATTACATTCCTTATGTGCTGTTTCACGGATGACTGTAAGTGTATCTCTTTTACTTTAATAAATCTCCTAAAACGGTTTTACACTATGTCCGTATTGTCTGGTTTACTGTATCCCTGCACATGTACATCTGAGTGGGAGATCCTGGTATCCTCAGTAGAGACTCCTTGGCCACCCGTTTGAGAATCCAGTGATCTAGTCACGTTTGGAAATATCTATGATCATTAACCAGCTTTGTATGACACATTTGCTATATGGTAATTTGGGTCCATACCCTCCGGTGAGTGCATTCATTTTTATTCTGCTGGTGTGGGGATCTATCCACAATATACTATCACCTTTATGAATTTGGATGCCACATTTCACTTGGGACTCACTTCATGTGAACTTTCAATTCGTTTAATTTCATTATTGGTTTTATACTCATTTGCACACATACTTTATGAGAGTTTGTATATGTTGTTTAGCGCTGCACTTATTTTATATAATTTACATTTGGACAACTCATGTCAGTTGAGGGGTAGTGATGTCGCAAACCTAAAATTTGCCGTTCGCGAACGGCGAACGCGAACCTCCGCGAATGTTCGCGAACCGGCGAACCGGGCAAACCGCCATAGACTTTAATAAGCAGGCGAATTTTAAAACCCACAGGAACTCTTTCTGGCCACAATAGTGATGGAAAAGTTGTTTCAAGGGGACTAACACCTGGACTGTGGCATGCCGGAGGGGGATCCATGGCAAAACTCCCATGGAAAATTACGTAGTTGATGCAGAGTCGGGTTTTAATCCATAAAGGGCATAAATCACCTAACATTCCTAAATTGTTTGGAATAACGTGCTTTAAAACATCCAGTGTGTGCATACGATCAGGTATGATGTTGTATCGATCAGGTAGTGTAAGGGTTACGCCCGCTTCACAGTGACAGACCAAACTCCACGTTTAACAGTCAGTCAGTCAGTCAGTCCATTTGCCCATTGCACAACCGCAAACTCCCCATTTGCACAAGGTTGGATACCAAGTTAGGGTGGCCTGCCTCTGCCTGTCATTTTTTTTTAGATTTGTGGTACTATACGTGCAAGCTGCTGTGCCACCATATATATGAGTGGTGGGCACTGCAGTGGGCACAGTACACTCTGTGGACCTGACAGTCACTGGCAGGCCAGGCAACTGCAATTATAAAAAAAATATATATTTTTTTAATTTGCAAGCTGCTGTGCCACCGTATATATCAGTGGTGGGCACTGCAGTGGGCACAGTACACTCTGTGGACCTGACAGTCACTGGCAGACCAGGCAACTGCAATTATAAAAAATATATATTTTTTTCAATTTGCAAGCTGCTGTGCCACCGTATATATCAGTGGTGGGCACTGCAGTGGGCACAGTACACTCTGTGGACCTGACACACACTGCAATTATGACAGAGGAAAAAAAAAATATTTTTAAAACTGCAAGGTACTGTGCCACCCGATATGAGTGTGGTGTGCACACAGTACAGTCTGTGGTGGGTCTGTGGCCTCTCACACACGGCGGGCAGGCAACTGCAGTGCACAATATATATATATACCGTATTTTCCGGCGTATAAGACGACTGGGCGTATAAGATGAGCCCCCTAATTTTCATCTACCGGTAATACTTATACTTAGGTTACCTTGGAGATATTATACTCGGCGTATAAGACGACCCCCCATTTTTGGGGGATTTTTTTGAGGTTCAAAAGTAGTCTTATACGCCAGAAAATACAGTATATATATATATATATATATATATATATATATATATATATATATATATATATATATATAAAAAATTACTAAAATACCAGCCCTAAAAAGGGCTTTTTGGGGTGCTGTTAGGATGCTGTCCTTACAGCAGGAGTGGACCGAGAACACTGAGTAACAAGACAGAGAACACTGACTAACAACTGTCCCTATTAACAGCAGCAGCACTCTCCCTGCTCTCACTAACACACTGCTTCAGAATGATCTAAGATGGATGCTGCCCTTGCTTTTTTATAGGAGGTGGGAGGGTGTGGGAGGGAGGCTATGCTGATTGGCTGGAATGTGTCTGCTGACTGTGAGGTACAGGGTCAAAGTTTGCCTCAATGATGAAGTATAGGGGGCGGACCGAACATCGCATATGTTCACCCGCAGTGGCGGACGCGAACAAGCGATGTTCACCGGGAACTGTCCGCCGGCGAACAGTTCAGGACATCTCTATTGAGGGGCTGGCGGCTCACTTTTTCCTTTTGAGTTAGTGCAGTTTGGATACATTTTTTCACTTGATTATAGTAGGCAAGCATTACTTCACCTATAGTAGCCCCATTTCCTTAAAGCAAGCAAGCCTACAGGAACTTTGTTATCCCTATGACTTAAATATTAACTTCACTTACCTGGAAAAAATGTAGCAAATAAAAACAATATTAGCATATGCAATTGCTACACAGGAAAACATTGTAATTTAATATTACAATCTGCATTTGGTGTACAGAAAACATCCAAAAATCGAATTTCCTGCTTGTGTGAAGAACTCTAAGATGCAAGCCAGGTTTAGGCATTCTCTGCAACAAAAATGTCATTTTTACTAAAATATTTTGGTGAGATATTCCCTAAGCTTTGAATACTTCTGAAGGGATGCAGACACCACAGCTTTCCTCATCAGAACACTTAAAGTGCAGGAGCCGATTATATTGAATTAATCACTCCCATTAAGAATCTTCAAGCAATACAAGCATTATTTCCAGTAGGAATGAGCTTCGAGTTCGAGTCGAACATAAGTTTGAGTCGAACATAAGTTCGACTCGAACATTGGCTGTTTGCTCGTTCGTCGAATGATGAACAAATGGGCTTCTTTGCCGGAACTTCGAGTTCACGCATTATCATGGACTCTGACCTCTGATTCCAATAAATCACCTTGGTGGCTAGGAGATCGAACCCACAACCATCTCAATTGCAAGCCTGGTATTTTACCACCTATGCCACTGTCAAGCCTGCTTAGGTTGAACACACTCTCCCTAACTTCTATCACATCCACTGTGTGTTGGGTGAGATAGAAGTTAGTTAGTTAGTTAGTTAGTTAGTTAGTTAGTTAGTTAGTTAGGCAGGGAGAGTGTGTTCAGTCTAAGCCTGCTTGACGGTGGCATAAGTGGTAGAATCCCAGGCTTGCAATTGTGAGGTTGTGGGTTTGCATCCCATGGCCAGTGGGTGATTTATAAGTGGAATTCTATTGTTAATAATACATTGCTGGCAGGGAGAGAGATTTTTTTGCTTTTTACAGTTTGCTGAGATCAGGTAGTGCAGTGTATACCACAAAGTTTTATATATATCAGTTTATGTCAATATTGCTGAAAAAAACGGTGTGGGGTCCCCCCAGTCCATACCAGACCCCTTAGGTGGGGTTCCCCCTAAAATCCATACCAGACCCTTATCCGAGCACACAGCCTGGCTGGCCAGGATGGGGGTGGGGGCGAGCGAGCGTCAGTAATTTATTCACTGCACCTGAGCAGTGCATTGTGGGGCGGCTCGTGATGTCAGATCAATATAAAAGAGCTGTCAAACTCAAAACAGCTCATAGCGCGGGAAGAGTCCGAAGAGGCAGGAGCTTTTTTTTTTGTTGTTTTCTACTTTTCAGGCGGGCGGGCGCCGTGATCATCGGGGGACACTATTTTTTTATTTTTATTTTTTAATAAAGGTCTTGTCCAAAACTGGCTTTTGTCTTTATTTTTTTGTACACTTTTTTGGTGAATGGGTAGGGGTACAATGTACCTGAGATCCATTCACATGGGGGGCCAGGATCTGGGGGGCCCCCTTGTTACAGCCCAGGGTTGTGGGGAAGAGACCCCTGTGACCATAAACATGGGGGCAAGGTGCTTTGGGGTAGGGGGGCAGAGCACCCACCCCCCATGTTGAGGGCATGTGGCATGGTATGGTTAAGGGGGGTGCCCCCACCCCATCCTGGCCAGCCAGGCTGTGTGCTTGGATAAGGGTCTGGTATGGATTTCAGAGGGAACCCCACATATTTTTTTTATTTTGAACAAAAAGAAAGCAGCGCCAGCTTAGTGAAGCATTAAGGTTTATTAATAAAAAAAACACATAGTGACTTACTCTTAGGTAAGTAAGGGCCGGTTCGGTAGGTAAATGGGATCATCCATCTTTTTGTCCTGGATACCGTTGCAGAAAGGAGGGGTGCAGGGTGCCGGTGGTGCGTGGAGGCTGTTGTCTGGCAGCCTGTCTGATGGTGCTGTGGTGGTGGAGGACTCTCAATGGGGCTCCACTTCCTACTTCCTGTCAGCCCGACATCACTTCCTGTGAGGTGGAGGGAAAGATGGGCGTTGCTAGCTTTCGGAGCATCCGTGCTCCTTCATTAGGCGGTCATTAGGAGCACGGATGCTCCGAAAGCTAGCAACGCCCATCTTTCCCTCCACCTCACAGGAAGTGATGTCGGGCTGACAGGAAGTAGGAAGTGGAGCCCCATTGAGAGTCCTCCACCACCACAGCACCATCAGACAGGCTGCCAGACAACAGCCTCCACGCACCACCGGCACCCTGCACCCCTCCTTTCTGCAACGGTATCCAGGACAAAAAGATCGATGATCCCATTTACCTACCGAACCGGCCTTTACTTACCTAAGAGTAAGTCACTATGTGTTTTTTTTATTAATAAACCTTATGTTTCACTAAGCTGGCGCTGCTTTCTTTTTGTTTATTCTCCTCAGAGCCTCTCCTTGCTCCAGCTGGCAGCCGCTTTCGTGGGCCCCCTCCCCCCTTCCACCTCATCCTTCTTTTTATATTTTTTTATATTTTTCTACCCATTTTTTACTTTCTATATTTTTTACCTCTTTACCTCATGGTATGCCACCCACCATCAGAGAGTGCCATGTAATCATTGACTTTTTTTATTTTGGCATGGGGTTCCCCTTAAAATCCATACCACACCTGAGGGGCCTGGTATGGACTTGGGGGGACCCCACACCATTTTGTTTCCTTTTTTATCTGTATTGCCGGGAGCCGACAATACATTACAGCAAGCAAGTTTAAATGACATTTTTTCCTTTAGAAATGCCAGTATTGCTGCAGCAGGCTACAAACATCACACAAATGCCACTTTACAGGCACATTAAGGGGGCCCCCAGGCACAATATTTAAAGGACTTTTCATTTTTATTGTTTCACTTTAAGCATTATTTAAATCACTGCTCCTGTAAAAACTATTGTTTTTTAAAAAAATGTTTGCATTGATTCATGTCCCCCAGGGCACTTTCCCAGGTCCCCATAAACTTTTTTGGACCAATAACTTGCATTTAAGCCTTTAAAATTAGGACTTTTGATTTTTCATGTTCGTGTCCCATAGACTTTAATGGAGTTTTCATGTTCACTAGTACATTTCCCTTGTTCGAGATGTTTTGGTGTGAACTGAATAGGGGGGTGTTCGGCTCATCACTAGTTTCCAAGCACTGAGCACCCTATATGCAGATAGAAAGTTTACATCATTAGGGTTTAAGATAAAAAACACAGGAATGGATCAGCAACTCTATCCCAAAAACAGAATTAAAAACAATTGCATACATTTAAAGGTTTAAACTGATCAATCTCGGAAAAGCGCCCATTCCTATACAGTGTGAATTTAACTCTAGTACTGACACTAATTGAGAGATAAGATGCAGCTCAGAGGGGATGATCTTGTGAAGTATCTGAAAGACAATGGAAAAACAATGGTGCAGGCTTTCATAGTGTAATAAATAAAAACAATTTGTTAAATAAAAGCACAATAAACACACAATAAGTGTTGCCCAAGTGAAGCAGTACATATTTGGCTTAATAGGATCACATTTGTAATCATTCCAGTGCCTCTGGCTGTGACAGAAGCGGCTTATCTGTAGCTGTGTATACAATTGTTCCCAGCCACAGCTCTCAATCTTGACAGGAATTCTGCAATGAAACACTGCTCTCTTCTACTCTAGAAATGGTCAGAACATGTTTCAAGGAGTAAACTGGTGGGGGAACACACTTTGCTGCCATTGTGCTACGTGCTGGGTGTCCATTGACCCCCTGTGCCTTTAAGGAGGGTTGAGCTACCTCCAGGCCCACCTGCCCCCTATGTATCCATTAGAATGCAGGTGCTTCCACTGTGGAGACTCTACTAGATTTACAGGAGTTCTGACTGCAGGTAATACAGGGTGCCGTGAAGTGGCCCTGCAGTCTACACATGCATTTTCAAATGTGTGCTAACTAAACACCTGTTTTTAACGCATACTGTTGTACAGGTTAATTTGGTTGTAAGCAGACTGGTTGGTGAGTTAAGCTGGGAATTTTTCTGGTTTTATGTTTCAAGGAGGACCTCATATTCCACAGCTACCCCCATTCAGAATCACTCTGCACAGGACATGGTCAAACAAGGAGTTATTTCTTCAGAGCAGAAACAAGTAGGAATCTGCAACAATGTTTGTTAAAATGCTTGCAAAGTACAATGATCAACCAGGGGGTATTGTTTTTTTTTTTTCTCAATAAAAGTGGAGTTACTGTTTATTACACAGTGCTATTTTAGTTGATTGCCAAGTGGTACAGGAGGCTGAGCAAAGAGATACAAAGGGGTATCTGTGATCCTTGGAAGAGGCAGGTGTGAAATTTCAATGTTTCAGTAGGTGTGTATTCGGGAGTGAAATATTGAAGTAGGAGGAGGGCAGGACTGCAGACTGTCAGTATAGTAACCCAGGAACAGGCAGAGGTTAGGGCAAGTGGCAGATATTAAGCATAATCTAGGGAAAGGCAGAGGTCAGAGCAACCAGCATCCAGTAAACATAATCCAGGGACAGGAAAACGTCAGAGCAGGTAGCAGACAATAAGCATACAGGTAACAAGGTCAGAACCAAGAGTCACAAGAACAAAGTGACGCACCAGTGTAGAAACAAATATTAAATGTTATTTTTAAAGAAAGTTCCTGAGATGCTCAGACCAATTCGAAGAGGGGGAACAGGCAGTACTGAGCAGCTGTCTAGCAACTAATACAGTATGTAGTCTGCTACTGGCCTGGTATATTACACGCTTTCTGAGAATGTAACAGTGACTAAACATGGAGGCAGAGATGGGCAGTAGAGAAGCATGTGTGATGCTCCTAATAAGGGTTTCAGCTTTTTATACTACTGAAATCTGGAAAATAGAGCACCCCGATCCTCTTCTTCTGTCACCATTCTGAGCACTGCTGTACTAGGAGTGCAACTGTACATGCCAATACACATTGTGCTAACACAGACACCATTAAAACAATTAAAAAAATCTATTTAGTAGTGCCTTCAATGTCCTCTGCCCAGCCCTACACTGCTAAAAAGTCTGCCAGTTAATGTCTTTCACACCATCAGTCCAGCTCTGTATTGCTTTATCGACAGTCTAAAACTGTCTGATAGCATCAAGAGAAGTGACAATCCGATGTTTTCATAGCCCTTATCAGTACAAAAGCATGAGACAATATGCAATCTAAACACTGTGATGGCTTCCTTTGAAGCTGCAGATGCTTTAACAGCTTATTATAGATGAAAAAATGTTTTTCCTCTATGTTTAAAGTGACATTAAAGACACATTTAAAAAACAAAAACAATAACAAACATGTCATACTTATTTGCTGTTGTTTGCACAGAGCAGCCTCGATCATCCTCATCTTTGGTTCCCCACCAGTGCTCATTGCCCCTCCCTCCTGCTGTGTACCCCCATAGGTGTGGCTTGGGCCGACCTCCGCTCTCTCCTCATTGGTTCACTGGCTGTGATTGGCAGTAGCAGACTCCCACTGCACATCGCTGGATTGGGCTCAGGTAAGTATTGGGGGGGGGGGGGCTGGGGGGACTGTTGCACACAAAATGTTTTTTTTTTTTTACCTCATGCAGAGAATACATGAAGGTAAAAAACTGTGAGCCTTTACAACCACTTTAATGCTTATGATTCACCATTGATACTTCTCTTCCTCTAAGCGATTAGCACTTCCATCTAGCAGCACTAGGGTCATTGGTTTGAATCCAAATCACAACACTACCTGCATGGAGTTTGCATGTTCTTCCTAAGCCTGAGTGAGTTTCCTCCCATACTCCAAAGACTTGCTGGTGGGTTAGAAAAAAGGAACTGTGAGGAATCGTGGGTTGGAAAACCAAACCACAGTTGATTCTTTCACAAGGACATATGACTGGACTTTCTAAGGCACATCATAGAATGAATCATGGGGGGGGCGGAGCAATGGCTGAGTGAGGACGCTCGCTAGGTGAACAGGTGCGCTCCGATCGGTCTCCTCCCCAGCAGCGCAGCAGCCCAAACTAGCCCAGCCTAGTCCAGCCTAAAAAAGAAGAAGAGTCCGGACTCTGTAGCACGAGGAGATACGGAGATACGGTACTGTCGGTACTGTCAGCGACAGGGGGGTCAGACAGCCCAGCACAGCTGTCCAGCGGTCCAGAGCATATATCACACTTACCGCAAGAGAGGAGAGGAGAAGGGACAGCGGCTTCGCACATACTCTGCATACCCTGCATTCCCTGCATACCGTGCATACCGTGCATACCACACTTGTCCACAGTACGAGGAGATAAGAGGAGGCAAGAGAAGACAGCAGCATTGCATGTACACACCCTGCATACTGTGCATACCGCATACCGCATACCATACATCGCCACAGTACGGAGAGACAAGAGAGATAGCGGCACTGCGGGTGGCGTGGAGCCCTGCACAGCGTACGGGGGATCCAGTGCACATACCACACATACCGCCCATACTGTGCATAACGCTTACCCGGTGCGTCTGTGTGATCCCCAGAGGTCAGATGAGAGAGGGCGGAGGTCAGAGATAGGGGATCCGGAGCCAGGGTCTCCTAGTGCATCCTAACGTGGGCATATAGCCATACAGCACATACAGCCTTAACACAGCCTGAACATAGTCTTTACACAGTGCTCCCTGGGCATATAGCTCTAGCACAAGAGTACAGCACAAGAGTACAAGAGCATAGCACAAGACCGGGACTTTGGGACTCTAGTGCGCATATTGCGCATAACGTGCATACCGTGTATACCGTGCATACAGCATACCGCATATAGCCATACAGCACATACAGCCTTAACACAGCCTGAACATAGTCTTTACACAGTGCTCCCTGGGCATATAGCTCTAGCACAAGAGTACAGCACAAGAGTACAAGAGCATAGCACAAGACCGGGACTTTGGGACTCTAGTGCGCATATTGCGCATAACGTGCATACCGTGTATACCGTGCATACAGCATACCGCATATACCGAATATACCTCAAAGTAGGATATATCTCAACATCAGGATACGGATACGGAGAGCCCAGTGAGACTGTGCGAACGGAACCTTTACACCCTAATCCGCCTCAGTGCGGACACGTTCAAGCCTAAGTGGAAAGACTATGAGAGGTGGCAAGCTGAAGAGAGGAAGAGGGGCTACCAGGATCACACGTTCAGTTGCAGCAGTGGCTGCTGCTAAGGAGATCAGCCGATTCTTCCAACAAGCCAACTCACTACCTATGATGGCTAGGTCTACAGCTGCGGCATCGGTGGAGATGCAGTACCCCCTGGACATTTCTCTGGTAAGCACACCTGATAAATCCAATATCTCAGATACCATAAATACTTGTGATTTATCTGTCTTGTCTGTGGGGGGGGTGCCAGGGGGGTTGGACATCGTAGAGCCCAGAGTGGATCAAGAGGGGACAGGCAAGCTCCCTAAACCCGTTTCCCAGACACAGACTCTCTCATCAGCAGACCCAGAGATCCGAGCGCTGCTGTTAGCGCTCCCTACTAGGGCAGATATAGAGGTGATGATGGGGCGGATGGAAGAAAACCATCGGAGAGAATTGCAGGAGCTCACCAAAGAGGTTCGCTCAGTATCCAATAGAGTGTCAGCTGGGGAATCCGCCACAGCAAATATGGAGATACGAGTGAAGGCATTAGAATCAGCACAGAAAGTGCAGGCAAGCTCAGCTATAGACCTACAATTACACCTTGAGAGTATTGAGGATCGGAGTAGGCGTAATAACCTACGGATCCGCGGGCTACCAGAAACTGCAGAAGCAGAAGATTTAACGGCAATTGCAACTGCTATCTTTCTTCAAATTACAGGCCCCGACATCCCTGAGGTAGTGCGGATTGATCGAATTCACCGAGGGTTAGGCCCACGCTCATTGGACCCTAATAGGCCATGAGATATAATATGTAGGATTCATCATTACCCACATAGAGAAAGCATAGTTCGGAAAGCATGGGAATTAGGAGATATTAACTTTAAGGGAGCTAAATTGAGGATACTCCCGGACCTATCGTGGGCCACATTGCAGAGGAGAGGAATGCTCAAGCCGCTATTGGAAAGAGCTAGAGCACAGGATGCTTCATATCGCTGGGGATATCCGTTTTCTGTAACTTTTCAGAGAGAGCGCCGTTTTTGCACTATGAGATCTCGAGAGGACCTACCAGCGGTCTTTTCCTTTTTAGAAGTCCCTGCTTTTGAAGTGCCCGATTGGATGATTTTTCTCCCTCGCCCTTCAAGAGGTATCGTTATGACAAAGAAAGGCAAAGCTCAAAGGGACCCTAAAGAAGGTAATAATGAACTAGGATGAAGAAGAGGTGAGGAAGAAGACCATAGCGGATGGGGCGGAGTTACTTTTCCTGACTCTGCCTTTACTCTTGTCGGATTAAGTTGGCTGGATTAGATTTTTCCTTTTTTTTTTATTTTTTTTTTTTGTTGCCCCTGAATTTCACTAATTTCTTTTCTTTTTGGTTTTTGGATGAGGGCCCTACCTCCCTCTTTTCTTTTTTGCCTCTCTACTGGGAGATGATCAAGTATTTTTCTCTAAATTGTTTCCTTTGGTTTTTCTTTTTTTGTGTGTTCTTCTCTTTTTTTTGCCTGCTTCCTACCAGGGTCCACTCTATAAGACTCTCAGATGGTCTCCTCACGGACTCTGTGGTGCTAATATTTAGTTTTTTTTTGCTGCAGCCAGGAGTACATCTAGGAGTTTAGTACACAGAATTTCCTATCAGTGACCATCATATAAGACCCTTAGAAGGACTCCCCATGAACCCGGTGGTTCTAATATCTGGGTTATTATGCAGACAGGAAAACATCTAGGAGTTTAGTATACAGAATTTCCTATCAGTGATCACATTATAAGACTCTTAGAAGGACTCCTTATGAACTCTATGGTTCCAATATTTTGGTCTTTATGTAGACAGGAGTACATCTGGGAGTTTAGTATATAGAGTTTCCTATCAGTGACCTACCTATAAAACTCTTAGAGGGACTCCTCATGGACTCTGTGGTTCCATTGCATGTTTTTTGTACAGATAGGAGCACTGACAGGAGTATAGTATACAGAATTAAAGAATGTAGAAAGGATAAAGGGTATAAGGGTATAATAAATATGAATAGGACTGTAGGAAAATAATGAAGTTACTGAACTGAAGGATACTCATAAGTTAAGAGCAACGAGGGAATACATTGAGGTTCATGGAGATGAGGGGATAGGATCAACGTTTCAGAGGCAGAAATGTAAGCGCTACTATGGGGTAGATGTCATTTGGTGTCAGGTGACATAAGAGTCAGGTGTTGGTGAGGGAAGGGGGAGACGAAGGTTTTCCCTCCCCCCCTCATCCAACATATAGGGGTTATAAAGGGATTAATGCTAGCTACTGTTACACTGACAGATATAGCATAGAGTATGATTCCGTCTCATAAGTTTATTAGCATTGGTTTTAGACTAAGTTGATGAAGACGGATATATATATATATATATATATATGTAAATGCTTACGCCAGTTTACCTCACACCTGTATTGTGGGTGATTTCTGGTATAGATAAGTGTAGCTAACGGGGAAAGAAAATAAATAATCCCCCCCGGTTTTGTTTTTTGACCTCTTGGAAAAATTATTATTATTTTTTTTTTTTTTTCCCCTTCCGAGTTGACCAACAGGAAGGAGAAAGGAAATATTTGGAGATTACAGGGGAAATACACCTCCTTTCCCTACTGTACTACCTATCTTTGCTTAGTATAGGCAAAGGGGAAAGGGGGGAGAGGGGAGGGAGGAGGGGTGTACTTCTAACAGGGGAATATATATTGTTGCTGGGGAGGAGTAGGAGGGGGAGCGCCCTCTAACGGCTATTTTCTCCCAAACCCCCAAATAGGACAGTGCGCAAAGGGGGGGACACTTGATTGTAGCGCACAGTGCACGTTAGTGCTAACACTGTAGGGGAGTCGTTTTGGGTTGAGGGTGGGGTTTTTTTTTTTTTTTCTTTTCTTTACACTTGTGTGTCTACCATGGAGGAGATTAGGGTACTATCACTGAACACTAAAGGACTCAACCAACCAGAAAAAAGACGACTGCTCGGGGAGGATCTGAGACGTATGAAAGTGGATATAGCTCTGATTCAAGAGACTCATTTTAGATCTAATAAATTCCCAATTCTACAATCCAGACATTTTCCTCATGTGTACCACTCTACTAATGAGGAATCTAAGTCTAGGGGAGCATCTATTCTTATCACAAACAGATTACCCTGGATATACCGAGACTCTATTGTGGACCCTAGAGGTCGCTTTATCTTTGTAAAGGGCCTGGTAGGGGAAGCCTTGATCACAGTGGTATCCCTATATGCACCAAATTATCAGCAAGATTTATATTTATCGCAGATGTTGGATAAACTGGCAGATTTTGTAGAGGGACAGTTGATAATGGGTGGAGATCTAAACATCTCGTTAGTACCCTCGATAGATGTCTCTTCGGGATCATCCACGACGGCTCCTAGAGTGCATAAGGAAGTGTCCCGCGCCCTTAACCGGGCGCAATTGATGGATGTGTGGTGGCTCTTTCACCCGTCAGAACGGGATTACACTTTTTTTTCTCCACCACACCAGGTCTATACTAGACTGGATTATTTCCTGATTCCACATGCACAACTACACTCAGTAATCGATACCTCTATAGGCAATATCACATGGTCAGACCATGCCCCCGTGCTCCTTAGATATTCGCTAGGGAGGATGACATCAAACCCCTCAAAGGTATGGAAATTGAATGAAAGTATACTAGAAAGTCCGGGGGTGTTAGCGGAAGTAACAGAGGCCCTTAGGGAATACTTCAGGATCAATGATACGGATGATTGTAATACTGGCCTATTATGGGAAGCTCACAAACCCGTCATACGCGGTATACTGATCAAACATGGGGCACGCATTAAAAGGGAGAGAGAGAGCACCCTCCAGTCGTTACTGGTTAGGCTACAAAAAGCGGAAGCATGCCATAAACACGCTCACATCAAATAATATGCAGGAGCTGGTTACTATCCGCCGACAGATTACGGACATACTTCAAGACAGAGCAAAAAAGGGTATCCAAAGAGGAAGGAAAATAGGATACGAGGTAGGAGACAAATGTGGGAAGGCATTAACAAACGCAGTACGTGACCTTAGGACTTCATCATATATTACGCAGGTGAAGAATAAGCAGGGTAAGAAACTAGTAATGCCAATTCAGATGACGCAGGTTTTTCGTGAGTTCTTTAAAGATCTCTATAATCTCCCAGTTGCTACCCTGGATTTAGTCCAGGCGAAGGAATATATTGCGAACTCAGGGATGCCTCGGCTATCCTTAGAGGTGACGGAAAAACTCGAGACACCCATAACACAATCAGAAATACTCCAAATTATTAAATCGATGAAACCAGGTAAGGCGCCTGGACCGGACGGGTTCACTCAGTTTTATTATACCTCTTTTTTTTCAGAACTAGGCCCCTATTTAGAAAAACTTTTTAACACCGCCAGAGAATGACCAGCCTTTCTTAAAGAAACTCTGAAAGCACATATTACATTAATCCATAAGGAGGATAAGGACCCAGCAGATTGCAGTAGCTATAGACCGATCTCCCTCTTAAATTTTGATTTAAAAATTTTCACAAAGTTACTGGCAGCACGATTGTCCCAACATGTACAACCGCTGATACATTTAGACCAAGTCGGGTTTATTCCTAATAGAGAGGCTAGGGACAACACAATCAAGACCCTTAACCTAATTCATATTGCCTCTAATGCCCGCAAACCGGGAATTTTCTTAAGCACAGATGCCGAGAAGGCATTCGATCGGGTCAATTGGGATTTTATGATCGCAGTACTGAGGCATGTGGGCCTGGGAAACAATATGCGGAATTGGATTTCGGCATCCTATTCCATGCCATCTGCACAGGTTAAGGTAAATAGTTTTCTTTCAGATCCCTTCCCCATTAGCAATGGGACACGCCAAGGCTGCCCCTTGTCACCCCTTTTATTTGCGTTGGTTTTAGAACCCTTTCTATGTAAAATACGAAGTCACCCGGATATCGGTGGTATCCTGGTGGGTGGGGTACAACACAAGATATCAGCATACGCGGACGATCTGCTGTTTTCATTAACTAACCCGATGATATCACTACCTAACTTATTGCAGGAATTTGACATATATGGGAAATTTTCAAATTTCAAAATTAATTTTACCAAGTCTGCGGTGATGGGAGTACATTTAACTATACCCATGCGAGAGTCGATCCAAAAGAACTTTCAATTTAAATGGCCGGAGCAAGCTATTCGCTATCTAGGAACTAATATACCAACTAAATTAAGTCAGCTATTTAATTTGAATTATCCTCCACTTATGGCTATGACACGGATACTGTTAGAGAAATGGCAGAAGGGACTACACTCGTGGTTCGGGAGGTGTAATCTTATCAAAATGTGTATCCTCCCAAAATTTCTATATTTATTTCAAACTCTACCATCTCAGATCCCATTGAAGTTTTTTAATCAGGTAAATACCCTATTCTTAAAGTTCATCTGGCCACATGGGAAACCACGGATATCAAAAAATTGGCTGAGCCTTCCGAAGAGAATGGGAGGGATTGCTTTACCTGACATTAGGAAGTACTATCAAGCCGCCCATCTAGGTAGAGTGGTAGACTGGGGCTGCCACTTTAAAGATAAAATATCAGTTCAGATAGAGCAAGCACAGACCCCTGTGGCGCTGAGTAGGACCCCCTGGATGTGGAGGGAATGCCCTTTGGCATTGAAATCACATCCTCTGATAGGCGCAACACTAAGATTGTGCGAGGCAATTCAACTTAAACAGAGGTTATTCTCAAGAGACTCCCCACTTTACCCAATCTTAGGTAACCCTAAATTTGAGCCAGGATTATCTTCCAGTAGCTTTATGCGGCTGTGTAGAGCCGGCTTTTTTCAGGTAACACACTTCCTGATAGAGGATAGATGGCCTACACTATTAGAACTGACAGAAACACAGGGCCCTTACACTCTATCGGTATGGCAGGCTTTACAGTTGCGCCATTTTTTAGGTTCGCTCTCACCACCAAGTACTTATATCAGAACTCTCACGGAGTTTGAGGATTACTGCTTTAGTCAAGGCCAGAAGAAGGGTACTCTGTCATATATGTATGGCCTACTGGTTACCCCTCAGACTCAACCGGTCTTACCCTGGATTCGTATGTGGGAGATTGAGATGAGTAGAACATTCTCACCAGCCCAAATTAAGAAGATGCTCGTACTAACATTAAGGTCCTCCCGATGCACTAAATTGCAGGAAACAAGTTATAAGATTATGTTAAGGTGGTACTACACACCAGCTAAACTGCATAAATGCTACCCGGAAGCGTCAGAGGCATGCTGGCGTTGTAACAGTGCAGAGGGAACTATGTTCCATATTTTCTGGGCTTGCCCCCGATTAAATCATTTCTGGTCGGAAGTCCATAGGATTATTCAGAAATTTACTGTACACACGATTCCAAATGATCCTGCTTTCTTTTTATTGAATATGTCGGATCTTCCGATGTCAGTTTTTCAAAAAGGCATTATTGGCCATCTCCTTAGCGCAGCGAAGTCTTGCATACCCTCAAAATGGAAGCAAAACTCACCCCCCACGGTTTCGAGTTGGATACTTAAAGTGGAAGCAATCAGGAGGATGGAGGAGTTAGTATGGGCATCTAAACACAAACATGAGAAATTCACTTTACTATGGGGAGGCTGGGATGGATTTGTGACATCTGAGGAAGGAGCCTTACTAATGTGCAGTCGGTAGAGTATGTTGTTCGGTTGGTAGACTGGTCTCCTCCATGGTGATAATAGTGTTGGATTTTGGAGGTATGAGGGGGTTTTCCCTCACCCGTGGGGCTGTTTCCTTTTTTTTTTTTTTTTTTCTTTCACAGGTTAGGGGGGGAGGGGGGTTTAAAGCAGATATGGGTTAACATGTTTTTCTATTTGAATACATTTAAGAATATGAAAATGTTGATAACTATATTTGTGTTGACGGAACGTGCTTTTGTTTTTCTTTTTCTGGTGATATTTTGTAACACATCGATTGTAACGTTCAGCAACGATAAAAAAAAAGAAAAAAAAAAAGATTTAAATACAAAAAAAAAAAAAGAATGAATCATAGCGAATCATATAATTAAAAAAGTTTGTTTATTGATGACAACTAACATAAAAATGAGGACAAATGAACATACTTTCCTCATTGGGACATACAACACATATAACTGGCAATGAGACAGTATTAAAATCGAATAACCCAAGACTATTTTTTACCCATATATAGTCAAAAGACCATGGAAAAAATGTGTGGTTTATTAATAATTTCACAATATTAAATACAGTATATATTATATAATTATATCTGCTCTTTGGGTCAACGCGTTTCGCAGCGTGCTTCTTCAAGACCACAATTTTACATCAGAGATTTCTTGAAATAGACAAAATATCAGTTAGAATGAAACATAATTGAAATTAAATAATTTGCACTATTGTTAGCGCTCTCTCCTCATTGGTTCACTGGCTGTGATTGGCAGTAGCAGACTCCCACTGCACATCGCTGGATTGGGCTCAGGTAAGTATTGGGGGGGGGGGGCTGGGGGGACTGTTGCACACAAAATGTTTTTTTTTTTTTTTACCTCATGCAGAGAATACATGAAGGTAAAAAACTGTGAGCCTTTACAACCATTTTAATGCCTATGGTTCACCATTGATACTTCTCTTCCTCTAAGCGATTAGCACTTCCATCTAGCAGCACTAGGGTCATTGGTTTGAATCCAAATCACAACACTACCTGCATGGAGTTTGCATGTTCTTCCTAAGCCTGAGTGAGTTTCCTCCCATACTCCAAAGACTTGCTGGTTGGTTAATTGGCCAATGTCTATGGTGGCCCTAGTATATATATGTTTGAATGTGAGTTAGTGACCCTAGATTGTAAGCTTCTTGAGGGCAGGGACTGATGTCAGTGTACATTATATGTGTAAAGCACTGCATAAATTGACAGTGATATATACACTACAGTAAGTACCTCTAATAAATAAATAAATACAACAGAAAAAAATCCAATCAATGTACTAATTTAAGGCTTGTGAAACTAAATGCTTTGGCACTCATAAATATGCTTCACAAACAGATCACTTTTTCCACTGTAATTACCGTAAATCCAAACTGGTTTAATTTGCAACTATTTAAAAATATATTTTTACTGCTTCTATTTAACCCATTTTAACCTTTTGGCTTGTTGTTGATTTCTGTCCTCTGGTAAACAATATTTCTGCCAACTGTTAGTTCTGTCATCCCATCTTCCAGCTGAGAAAGAAGGAATGCAATAAGCAAGTACAGATTGAAGGATTGTTCGCAAGCCCCTTCAATCCATTCAGTTGCTTGAAAGATCAAACCATGCCCTGAGGCTGTGTAAGACAACTTACTAAAATAATTGTTTCAGCCTCACTTAGTCTTTTGCACAATGCAGTGTCTGGCAAATCAGATAGTAAGAGCTATATGAAAAGACACCATGCTGCTTGTTTGCTGACGGAATCAGAGTAAAGTGATCTTTATGGATCCTCTTAAATCATCAGACAGGTTAAATAAAGAAAGCATTGGACATTGGATTTACTGCAAGTAGAATGGTTACCTTGGTCACTGAATTGAAAAATAGACTGCTATTTGGATTTAAAGGATATACATAATATTGGATTGTGGCAAAGATATCACATTTTAAAGGGAAAGTATAATGGTCTTGGTTAACTTTATGTCAGCTATTTGGGATTAAAATAGTACTGGATCTGTAAAGCAAATGTTGGACATTATATAGCACATTTAGTTACATTTATTTATTATATGTCCATGTGTTTTATATTCAAGTGAAGGTAAATCCTAACTACATGATATTTAGTTTGCATAGGCTAGGTTTACACTGTAGCAGTTGTGGGAATGAGTGTAAATTGCATTTGATCCTGTACCTGCAAGCACGTGCAGCCAAAATGAGCTGTTCTGTAGCAGTTGTGCAGGGTGTAATTAATTCCTAATGGTACCCTCATGAATCAGAAAATGTGGAACGTTTTTGGGTGTGTCAAACCGTATTGTTCCAAAGCAACAAATAATTCCACATTGCAATGTTTAAAAAAAAAAAAATGTCAGGGACTTTTTCCATGTAGGAAACACAAGCACAGTAGTCCATTCAGAAAAACACATGACGCGTCATCCACAACAGTATATACCTAACCTAAGGCAGTATGTTTAAAAGTAATAGTCACTTACAGTATATGCAGTTTTCAGTTTTTTTTTTTTTATTCATCATGGTTTTGTCTTTGACCACTAATCTCATCTCTTCATCATCATCTCTCTGCACCAGCTTGTTGATAAAAAGTGTAAATGTGCTCAAAATCTGTGCATTGTATTTAACCAATGGCACCTGTAGCTTTTAGGAAGGGCATGAGTGCCAGAGTGACAATGCCGGAGTAGAATTGGGAGACAGTTGTCATTCCATAACAAGAATAGCTGTGCAAAGGACCTTCATTGTATTTTTTTTAACTGGAAAATGCATATTTAAAAACTTGAAAGCATAATTTTATATTGTGTTGAAGCATATATGATATTTTAGTCATTTGGAATTTAGATACTTTAAACCTGTCACATTCCCACACATGTTAAAAATGTGTACTGAAGTGATAAAATGTAATTTACCTTTAGTAAAGTTAAAACTTCACTTATTCTGTTATGTTTTGTAACAACTGTACCTAGTAATAAAAATAGAAAAACTCTACTAATGTACTGTAAAACTCAAATCACAAGTTGTATTTGAATCTAAGAAATATGTATGTAAACATTAATCTTGACATTGTCAGAAATAATGGAAAACCATTGCTAATTTGCAAAAAAAAAAAAAAAAAAGAGATCAATATTACTAGTATAGAATAATGAAAATTAAAGCTAGAATGCTTAGATGTAAGAGTTAATACATTTACAATTAACTTTTTGTAAAAATGTTTTACCATAAACCCTGTTCATGGTTTATTCCCAAAGGCTTTCTTTACCTTTAATGTAATTCTCCAAAAAACCTTTTAGGTATTATCTAATTTTCCAAAGATTATTACCACAGTTAAAGCCTAAGTTAGTAGAGCCAACAGAGCTGTGACTGGGGTCTCATCAAGAGTACCTAATTATGCCCACCTTTTCCACCGAGCTCCTCTATTCATAGAAGCTCTACTATAGTTTATAGAAATAAAATAGGAACTATGAATGGAATAAAGACAGATAATTGAAAGGTCTTCCACCTCCATTCATAGATACTGTTACCTTCATAGAAGTGATACTACAGCTGATGGCTCTAACCATGTTTTATACATGGTTTTGTATGTGAAAAATTGCTAATGAAATGAGGTTTTAACCACTTAAGCCCCGGAAGATTTTACCCCCTTCCTGACCAGGGCCTATTTTTTGATTCGGCACTGCGTGATTTTAACGGACAATTTCGCAGTCGTGCAACGCTGTACCCAAATAAAATTGACGTCCTTTTTTTCCCACAAAGAGAGCTTTCTTTTGGTGGTATTTGATCATCTGTGCGATTTTTTGATCATGCGCTATAAACAAAAAAAGAGCGTCAATTTTGCAAAAATAACAATATTTTTCACATTTTTTTTATATGAAATTCCCCCAAAAAAAAAGTAAAAATCAAAATTTTTTTACTTTTTCGGCCAATTTGTTTTATGCTACATATGTTTGGTAAAAAAAAATCGCAAAAAGCGTATTTTGATTGGTTTGCGCAAAAGTTATCGCGTTTACTAACAAAGGGAAAGATTTTTGTCATTTTTGTTGTTTTTTTTTTTAACGCGTAATGGCGGCGATCAGCGTTTTTTTTTTGCTGTACTGCGACATTGCGGCGGACAGATCGGACCCTTGACTGACATTTTTTACACTTTTGGGGTTACCAGTGACATTTCTACAGTAATCAGTGCTAAACATATGCACTGTTACTGTAAAATTACACTGCCAGTGAAGGGGTTAACTTTTTTTGAGAGGGAGGGGTTATGTGTGTCCTTAGGGGCGTGATTGGCTGTGGCTTGAGGTGTAGGAACAGTGATCAATGGTCCTACATAGTAGAACCGTATGATCACTGTTTCTACACAGGGGAGAATGACAGGCGGCTTGTTTACTCAGCCGCCTGCCTTTCTCCCTCTGCACCGACGATCGCTGAGTGACCGGCGGACATGGGTCTGCCGGTCACACGCGTGGGCGGGTCTGTGACCGTGCTGGAGTGGGAGCGCGCCTCCGGGGCGCGCGCTCGCTCCCTAGACACTCACAGGCTAGCGGCGTAGTACTACGTCGCTCTGCCTGTGAGGGGCTGACTGCCGACGTAAATAGTCGTGCGGCAGTCGGCAAGTGGTTAAAATGCACACATTGCACAGATGCATTCCCTTTTTTTTATGCAATAAAAAGCTTTATTGAGAAAATTCAAGCAAACATTAGCAATAGTGTTGAGCGAACACGGACTGTATTATTCGTGTTCATACCGAATAATTGGATTTTTTGTACCCGAACACGGACACGGACACTTTACTGTATGTTCGGGTAAAAATCCGTGTTCGGTCGTTTTATTTCCGGGTTTTGCATGCTTTGGCGCTCTTTTCATGGCGGGCTTTCAACAGCCAATCAACAATCGTTTAACTGGTGTGCCTTAAGCCATCCCAGCCATGCCTGCAAATGTCTCAGTAGCTGTGATTGGCCGTCTGAAGCATGTGACCAAGTCTTTATAAGTTCCAGGCAGCCGCAGCGTCTTCATTCTGCTGCTTAGATCAGGGACAGAGCACACATCAACGTGCTGGCTGCTGATTAGGGAAAGACAGGCAGGAAAAAACCATTTGTGTCCGGATAGAATTGAGGGACAGGTCGGAGTGTTTAGGCAGGGCGAGTTGTAGGCATTTTAGGGATAGAGTCTGCTGAATTATAGGGTCAGTGTCTTCTACAAACTACAATCGATATTGCTGTGTGGGGGGTGGGGTCTGCACTCAATCCTGATCTACGATCTCTTCTCAATCCTGTTAGGGAGAGGCTGCTGCTGAATTTTAGGGTCAGAGTGTTCTACAAACTACAATAGATATTGCTGTGTGGGGTCTGCACTTAGTCCCGATCTACGATCTCTTCTCAATCCTGTTAGGGAGAGGCTGCTGCTGAATTTTAGGGAAACTGTGTTCTACAAACTACAATCGATATTGCTGTGTGGTGTGGGATAGGAGATAGGCAGGTGTCAGTGATCCACATCCATTTTTCTGTGTGTGAGCTGCAGTGAACACAATCTTTTTGGGCTGCAGTGAACACAATCTTTTTGGGGTGCAGTGAACAACGTCCTTTTTGGGGTGCAGTGAACAAAATCTTTTTGGGGTGCAGTGAACAAAATGCTTTTTGGGGTGCAGTGAACAACATCCTTTTTAGGGGCAGTGAACACAATCTTTTTGGGGTGCAGTGAACAAAATCCTTTGTGGGGTGCAGTGAACACAATCTTTGTGGGGTGCAGTGAACACAATCTTTTTGGGGTGCAGTGAACAACATCCTTTTTGGGGTGCAGTGAACACAATCTTTGTGGGGTGCAGTGAACACAATCTTTTTGGGGTGCAGTGAACAAAATCCTTTTTGGGGTGCAGTGAACACAATCTTTGTGGGGTGCAGTGAACACAATCTTTTTGGGGTGGAGTGAACAAAATCCTTTTTGGGGTGCAGTGAACAACATCCTTTTTGGGGTGCAGTGAACAAAATCCTTTTTGGGGTGCAGTGAACACAATCTTTTTGGGGTGCAGTGAACAAAATCCTTTGTGGGGTGCAGTGAACACAATCTTTGTGGGGTGCAGTGAACACAATCTTTTTGGGGTGCAGTGAACAAAATCCTTTTTGGGGTGCAGTGAACAACATCCTTTTTGGGGTGCAGTGAACACAATCTTTTTGGGGTACAGTGAACAAAATCCTTTGTGGGGTGCAGTGAACACAATCTTTGTGGGGTATAGTGAACAGAATCTTTGTGGGGTGCAGTGAACACAATCTTTGGGGGGTACAGTGAACACAATCTTTTTGGGGTGCAGTGAACAAAATCCTTTTTGGGGTGCAGTGAACACAATCTTTGTGGGGTGCAGTGAACACAATCTTTTTTGGGGGGGAGTGAACAAAATCCTTTTTGGGGTGCAGTGAACAACATCCTTTTTGGGGTGCAGTGAACAAAATCCTTTTTGGGGTGCAGTGAACACAATCTTTTTGGGGTGCAGTGAACAAAATCCTTTGTGGGGTGCAGTGAACACAATCTTTGTGGGGTGCAGTGAACACAATCTTTTTGGGGTGCAGTGAACAACATCCTTTTTGGGGTGCAGTCAACAAAATCCTTTTTGGGGTGCAGTGAACACAATCTTTTTGGGGTGCAGTGAACAAAATCCTTTGTGGGGTGCAGTGAACACAATCTTTGTGGGGTACAGTGAACAGAATCTTTGTGGGGTGCAGTGAACACAATCTTTGGGGGGTACAGTGAACACAATCTTTTTGGGGTGCAGTGAACAAAATCCTTTGTGGGGTGCAGTGAACACAATCTTTGTGGGGTACAGTGAACACAATCTTTTTGGGTGCAGTGAACAAAATCCTTTGTGGGGTGCAGTGAACACAATCTTTGTGGGGTGCAGTGAACACAATCTTTTTGGGGTGCAGTGAACAAAATCCTTTTTGGGGTGCAGTGAACACAATCTTTTTGGGGTGCAGTGAACAAAATCCTTTGTGGGGTGCAGTGAACAGAATCTTTGTGGGGTACAGTGAACAGAATCTTTGTGGGGTGCAGTGAACACAATCTTTGTGGGGTACAGTGAACAGAATCTTTGTGGGGTGCATTGAACACAATCTTTTTGGGGTGCAGTGAACAAAATCCTTTTTGGGGTGCAGTGAACAACATCCTTTTTGGGGTGCAGTGAACACAATCTTTTTGGGGTGCAGTGAACAAAATCCTTTGTGGGGTGCAGTGAACACAATCTTTGTGGGGTACAGGGAACAGAATCTTTGTGGGGTGCAGTGAACACAATCTTTGGGGGGTACAGTGAACACAATCTTTTTGGGGTGCAGTGAACAAAATCCTTTGTGGGGTGCAGTGAACACAATCTTTGTGGGGTGCAGTGAACAAAATCCTTTTTGAGGTGCAGTGAACACAATCTTTGTGGGGTGCAGTGAACACAATCTTTGTGGGGTACAGTGAACACAATCTCATACTTCTGAAGATTTGAGGGTGCTGCCTGTTCCATACTCCTCCTCCTACTGCTCAACCATCCTTTTAGGGGTACAAACAATAGTAATTGGGGCCTAGTGTGGTGGTGTACGTGTGAGATACATACACTTTCTTTTTGATCATATTTTCTATTCCGCTATTCAATTAAAACCTTTGGGGATCAATTAAATTGCGTGATAGTCTGTGTCGGTACGTGTGAGATCCACCTTTCCAAGTTTTTGGGGTTCATCTCATACTTCTGAAGATTTGAGGGTGCTGCCTGTTCCATACTCCTCCTCCTACTGCTCAACCATCCTTTTAGGGGTACAAACAATAGTAATTGGGGCCTAGTGTGGTGGTGTACGTGCGAGATACATACACTTTTTTGATCATATTTCCTATTCCGCTATTCAATAAAAACCTTTGAGGATCAATTGAATTGCGGGATAGTCTGTGTCGGTACGTGTGAGATCCACCTTTCCAAGTTTTTGAGGTTCATCTCATACTTCTGAAGATTTGAGGGTGCTGTCTGTTCCATACTCCTCTTACTCCTCATCCATCCTTTTAGGGGTAGAAACAATAGTAATTGGGGCCTAGTGTGGTTTTGTACGTGCGAGATACATACACTTTTTTGGATCATATTTCCTATTCCGCTATTCAATAAAAACCTTTCTAGGGCAAGATCTTAAATTACAGAAATATGAGGAGACCGTCAAATAAGGGCCGTGGCCTGGGTCGTGGTGCTGCTGGTAGAGCTCCTGTTGCAAGGAGAGGACGTGGTCGATCTGTGCCAGCTACACGCACAAGTGAAACACCTTCCTCAAGTGTGAGTAGGCGACAGAACCTGCATCAGTATTTGGTAGGGCATCATACGCCCCTAGAAGTGATGAGGCCAGAACAAGTGGAGGCGATAGTAGATTGGTTTGCTGCTGACAGTGCCTCCAGTTCCTTCACATTGTCTCCCACCCAGTCTACTGCAGAAAGGTCACAGTTGGCACCTGCAGCCGATGTCCAACCGTCTTTCACCTCACCCCCTTGCAAATCAGGCAAGAAGTCTGAGCCCCAAGCCATACAGCAGTCTCTTCTTCTTTTTGATGACTCTGTCAGCAGGGTTTCCCAGGGCCATCCACCTAGCCTGCCACCGAGAAGTGGAAGAGATTGAGTGCAGCGATGCCCAACCACTTATTTCTCAAGATGAGTACATGCAAGGATCATCGCAGCACGTCTCCGATGATGACGAAACGCAGGTGCCAACTGCTGCGGCGTTCAGCATTGTGGAGACCGACAAGGAGGGCAGGGGTGAAGACTGGGTGGAAGATGATGTGGAGGACGATGAGGTCCTCGACCCCACATGGAATGAACGTCATGCAGGTGACCTGAGTAGTTTGGAGGAAGAGGCGGTGGTCGCACAGAGCCACCAGCACAGCAGAAGAGGGAGCAGGGTGCAGAAGCGGAGCGGCCGTGCCCTAGACACTACGCCCGCTACTGCCCAACGCAGCAAAGGAACGAGCGCACCAAAGTCAGCTCAAAGGAGTTCTCTAGCGTGGAAGTTCTTTAGAAAATGTGCAATCAGAGCTTGAAGCGAGGCATAAACCTTCTCAACCTGAGCACAACCTGCATGATCAGGCATCTAAGTGCAAAGCACGAGCTGCAGTGGAGAACACACCTTCAAAACCAAGAAACGTCTCTGGCTCATCCTGCTTCCTCTTCTGCTGCAGTCTCGGCCGCTCCAGCCACATCTGTAGTGATACCGGCACCTGCCACCCCGCAAACAGACGATCTGTCAGCAACACCACCACCTGGGTCACCAACAACCATCTCCACAATGGCCCGTGGAAGCGTTCAGCTTTCCATCTCCCAAACACTTGAGAGGAAGAGGAAGTACCCCCCTACCCACCCGCGATCCCTGGCCCTGAATGCCAGCATTTCAAAATTATTGGCCTTTGAAATGCTGTCATTCCGTCTGGTGGAGACGCACAGTTTTAAAAACCTTATGTCGGTGGCTGTCCCACAGTACGTCGTGCCCAGCCGCCACTACTTTTCCAGGCAAGCCATCCCTTCCCTGCACAACCAAGTGGGGGAAAAAAATCAGGTGTGCACTGCGCAACGCCATCTGTGCCAAGGTCCACCTAACTACCGATACGTGGACCAGTAAGCACGGTCAGGGGCGTTATATCTCCCTAACGGCACACTGGGTAAATGCAGTGGCGGATGGGCCTGAGGCGGATAGCAATTTGGCGCATGTCCTTCCACCACCGAGGATTGCAGGGCGCTTCAGTTTGCCTCCTGTTCCTAACTCCTCCTACTCCGCTTCCTCATCCTCTACCGCCTCCTCATCCGGACAGCGTAACACCTTCACCACCAACTTCAGCACGGCCAGGGGTAAACGACAGCAGGCAGTTTTACAACTTGCCTGTTTGGGGGACAAACCACACACCGCGCAGGAGTTGTGGAGGAGCATGGAACAGCAGACAAATGAGTGGTTGCTGCCAGCGAGCCTCAAGCCCGGCCTGGTGGTGTGTGATAACGGGAGAAATCTCATAGCAGCTCTGGGCCTAGCCGGTTTGACGCACATCCCTTGCCTGGCGCATGTGCTGAATTTGGTGGTGCAGAGGTTCCTTAAAAACTACCCCGATATGTCAGAGCTGCTGCAGAAAGTGCGGGTCGTTTGTGCGCACTTTCGGCATTCTCACCCTGCTGCTGCTCGCCTGGCAGCGCTGCAGCGTAACTTCGGCCTTCCCGCTCACCGCCTCATATGTGACGTGCCCACAAGGTGGAACTCCACCTTGCACATGCTGGAAAGACTGTGCGAGCAGCAGCAGGCCATAGTGGAGTTTCAGCTGCAGCACGCACGCGTGAGTCGCTCTGCGGAACAGCACCACTTCACCACCAATAACTGGGCCTCCATGCGAGACCTGTGTGCCTTGTTGCGCTGTTTTGAGTACTCCACCAACATGGCCAGTGGCAATGACGCCGTTCTCAGCTTAACTATCCCACTTCTATGCCTCCTTGAAAAAACAATTCGGGCGATGATGGAAGAGGATGTGGCACAGGATGAGGAGGAGGAGGAGGATGAAGAGGTAACATTTCCAAGGCTTTCAGGGCAGTCATTCGCAAGGGGCTCCGAGGGTGGGTTCCTGCACACACAAACGCCAGGGACACAATTGTCCAGCAGGGGCACAGTTCTGGAGGATGAGGAGGATGAGGAGGAGGAGGAGCTGGAGGAGGAGATGGAACCATGTTCACAGCAGGGTGGCACCCAGGCCAGCTCATGGCCATCACTGGTGCGTGGCTGGGGGGATACAGAGGACACGGACGATACACCTCCCACAGAGGACAGCCTTTCGTTGCCTCTGGGCAGCCTGGCACACATGAGCGATTACATGCTGCAGTGTCTCCACAATGACCGCCGAGTTGCCCACATTCTAACTTGTGCTGATTACTGGGTGGCCACGCTGCTGGATCCCCGTTACAAGGACAACGTACCGTCCTTAATTCACTCACTGGAGCGCGATCGCAAGATGCGCGAGTACAAGCGCACGCTGATAGACGCCATGCTGCTGGCATTCCCATCTGACAGCGGGGCCGCAGTGGAAGCACAAGGCAGAGGAGGAGGAGGAGGAGGTCGCCAACGCAACCAGGGCACCGCCAGCACCTCAGAAGGCAGGGTTAGCATGGCCGAAATGTGGAAAAGCTTTGTCAGCACGCCACAACAAACAGCAGCACCAGCAGCTCAGATGGAACATCTTAGCAGGAGGCAGCATTTTACCAACATGGTGGAGCAGTATGTGTGCACACGCCTACATGTAGTGAATGAGGGGTCTGCCCCCTTCAACTTCTGGGTCTCCAAATTGGGCACATGGCCTGAGCTTGCCCTTTACGCCTTGGAGGTGCTGGCGTGCCCTGCAGCCAGTGTATTATCTGAACGGGTATTTAGCACGGCTGGGGGCGTTATAACAGACAAGCGCAGCCGCCTGTCCAGAGACAATGTGGACAAGCTCACGTTCATTAAAATGAACCAGGCATGGATCCCACGGGACTTTTCCGTACCTTGTGCAGAATAGCAATGGATACCGACCTTACCCACCCATTGTTCCATTTTTGCTCTTTCTCACTCTTTTGGGGTGTACCCTCATTTAAAATTTGTGAAAAGAAGCAGTGTTGGCTACCTCGTCCTCCTCCTCAGGGCCAGATTAACGTAGGGGCTATTGGAGCTGCAGCTCCAGGCCCCTACCTTTTATATAGGCCCCGGGTTGGCCATATTCACTGTTACCGCTCTTGTCACTTGTAAACACAGAAGTCTGGCTTCTATGCTCGCTTCCCCAGGCAGCACCCTCAGAACCTCCCCACACAGCGCGAAGGCCGGACAAGGAGGGACAGTTGCCGATGCATGGATGTGTTTATGGGCTTCAGAGACAGCATCCCATGTTGAATTAGGCATGCATGGCTGCACCCTTCCTCCTCTGGGTGCATGGCAAGGCACGGCCCTTAAGGCCCTTCAAAATCCTCAGCACCAAGCCCATGATGCTCTTAATCCGGCCCTGGTCCTCCTCCACCGCCGCTTCCACCTACACCACCCATAGGTGTGCGCAGCCTATTGCATTAAGGTGTGCACCCCAAAGTTGAAATACACATGCATGTGTTTGCCAGCAGGGAGAGTAATGTATCGGGGCCATGTACCTGTAGGCAAAGAGAAATAGAGCAGAGCAGGTCCGAGGGAGATCTTTCCCATCTCCTCACTGGCAATGCTATGTGCCCTAGGTGATTAGGGTGTGCCCAGGCACACCCGGCACACCCTGTGCGCATGCCTATGTCACCGCCACATCCACCACCACCTCAACCTCCCTCCTACTCCATATGGGCCTCGTCCTTCAGAGATGAAGAAGAACATTGTTTTATTTTTCTGTTTTTTTTTGTTGTTTTAAGTTATTTCCCTATCCACATTTGTTTGCAGAGCACTTGCCATGCTCTTAATTACGTTTTGCTGCCATTTGCAGCATTCTAGCCCTTTCCTTTGGTATTTTAGAGCCATTTTAGTGCCTTAAAGTTCGGGTCCCCATTGACTTCAATGGGGTTCGGTGTCCGGGAAAAGTTCGGTAAAAGTCCGGGACACGGACCCGGACTTTTTTTTAAAGTTCGGCCGAACCCGTCGAACACGGACATCTAGGTGTCCGCTCAACCCTTATTAGCAACAATTTAGCAATATGTCAAACGTGACATAAAGACATGGTAAATACACATACGTTTCATTAAAAGCATAATGATGGGTTAACTAGTACAAGCCACATACAGAAACTTTATATGAATGATATTCTATAAATGTAACATGAGTGAGGTATAGTCCAAGGAAGGATCTATACCGAAAGGCCTGAGGCCATAAATGAAGGAAGAGAAGGTAGAGAGGGGAAAATCAGTTAAAGAAGAGCAATGAGGTAAAGGGACAGATGGGGAGGGGAGCACGGGATGAGGGAGGTCAATTTCCAAATAACTATAATAAGGTTATTTACAGAAATACATTACACAGCAGATAAGGTACACAGTACAGAAGGTTTCTATCTGAACAATTAATGTGTGATTAGATTTGGGAATACATCAGAAAGTGCAAAGTCTGACCAGGGTCTCCAAATTTTATGGAAAGCAGTATCATTTTCCCTTTTAATGGCTACAATTTCTTCCATTTCGTAAAGTAGTTTGACTTTATCAGCCCATTCCTTTGTAGAAGGTATGACTTGAGAGTTCCAGTGAAGTGGAACGACGGCTTTTGCCGTATTAAACAAATGTCTGGACAAAGATTGCTTGTATTTCTTATAAGAGAAAACGTTTACATGTAGTAAGCAACAGGCAGCATTTAGAGTGAGGGAGGTGCCTGTGATAGTCTTTATAAGGTGGATAATCGTATTCCAGAATGGTTTAATACGATCACATGACCACCAAATGTGAGTGAAGGATCCTCTTTCCTTCAGGCACCTCCAACAGCTGTCAGAACTCTGTGTGGACCAAATCTTTAATTTAACTGGGGTAAGATACCACTGTGTTAGGATTTTAAACGAGGTTTCCTGAATTTTTGTGCTAAGGGAGCACTTATGTGTAAGTACACATGCTTTTTCCCATTTTTTATCTGAAATGATGCAATTCAGGTCCCCTTCCCAAATTTGTTTGTATCTATCCGGCGTACGAGTGGAGGAATTAGATATCCACCTATATGCCTGGGACGTAGACTTAAAACACGGTAACTGGTCCCCGCAGATTTTCTCGAAAGCTGTCATCGATTTGGTCAGGAGAGAATTATGCTTCTGGTTGCTGATAAAGTTGTGTAATTGCTACGGAAGTGAGGGCACAAACGGAACACTATATATAGAATAGTTCAGACAGATTGCACTACTAGTTCTATAATGTGATATATAGACATAAGTGGGATCGCAATAATTATAGTTCATGGTCACGAACTGCTATTTTGTTGATGGTTGTTACGGTAATTGATATGACTATCCTGTATTAAGATCATCTGAAAAGTTACTTAAGTGACATACCTGCAAGTTACTTTATTTTACCCTGACTGTTTTTGATTTCTTTCCCTGTATGTTTGAAAATTCAATAAAAATATTTGAAAGAAAAGTTGTGTAATTGCATGTAATTCCAATAAGGGATTGTGTAACCTTTGGGCTGCACCTTATTGAATTCTTTAAAGGAAAGTAAGCATGAATTCAAACGCAGTCTTTAACACGTAGTGGGGCGTCTATCTGTTGTATATTCACATTCACTTGTTTGAAATCCAAACCAGGGAGGAAATCAGGGTTGTTAGTAATTGGTGTCATAGGTCCAGGGTTCGTGAATAATTGATAATCTACTGCTAGGCGTTTGAAAATAGATAGCGTGGTGGAGACCAAAGGATGTTGCCTAACATCAGAGGGGTAGTTAGCGGGATCTGTCCAGATCAGGTGATGAGAGGGGAATCGCGAGCAACGTCTCTCAAGATCTACCCAGTCTTTTTGGTGGGAGTGACAATGCCAGTCGACCACCCTTATCATATGTGATGCCTGATAGTATTTAATAAAATCGGGTAAGCCAATACCCCCTCTGATCTTAGGCAATTGCAAGATCTTCAAATTAATTCTGGGCTTCTTGTGGGCCCAAACAAATTGTCGTTGAATAGTAAGACGTTTACGGAAGAAACTATTAGGGATTTTAATCGAAAGGGCGTGAAATAAGTATAGTAATCTGGGTAGAATGACCATTTTTAGGATGGCCGCTCTCCCGAACCACGAAAAATTCTTGGAATTCCAACTTCGAAGATCTTTACTTATATTTCCCAAAAGGGGCATGAAGTTTGCCTCAAAAACAGAATAGATTTTAGGGGTAAGCTGGATTCCCAAGTATTTCAGTGAATTTGTTTCCCATTTATAGGGGCAATTACGCTGGGTCAAAGATTTTATCCCATCGGACAAAGAAATGTCCAACGCTTAGGATTTTGATTGGTTGATTTTAAAATTGGACAAGAATCTGAAAGTCTGGAATTTAAGGTTTAAATTTGGTATCAAGATATAGGGCTGGGTGATGTAGAATAACAGGTCGTCCACGTAAGCGGAGACCTTATAATCTCTATCTCCCACATGGAAACCATGAATCGCTGGTTCTGCGTTAACATGTCTTATCAAAGGCTCAAGAGCCAATATGAAGAGAATCGGTGATAGCGGGCACCCCTGTATGGTCCCATTCTTCAAATGTAAAGGTGTGGAGAAAACATTGTTAACTTTGACCTTAGCAATGGGGTCTGCATAAAGAGCCCCGATCCATCCCATCATGTTGGTGCCTAGGCCCAAATGGCGACAGGTGGCCTGGAGATAATCCCAGGCCACTCTGTCAAAGGCCTTCTCGGCGTCCGTTGACAGGATCAAGCCTTCCAAGCTATTTTTACGTGCTTCATGGATCAGGTTGATAGATGCAGTGTGCTTCAGTTTGCCTCCTGTTCCTAACTCCTACTCCGCTTCCTCATCCTCTACTGCCTCCTCATGCGGTCAGCGTAACACCTTCACCACCAACTACAGCACAGCCAGGGGTAAACGACAGCAGGCAGTTTTAAAACTTGCCTGTTTGGGTGAAAAACCACACACCGTGCAGGAGTTGTGGAGGGGCATTGAACTGCAGACCGATGAGTGGTTGCTGCCAGTGAGCCTCAAGCCTGGCCTGGTGGTGTGAGAAAACGGGCAAAATCTCATAGCAGCTCTGGGTCTAACCGGTTTGACACACATCCCTTGCCTGGCGCATGTGCTGAATTTGGTGGTGCAGAGGTTCCTTAGAAATGACCCCGAAATGTCAGAGCTGCTGCAGAAAGTATGGGCCATCTGTGCGCACTTTCGGCATTCTCACCCTGCTGCTGCTCGCCTGTCAGTGCTGCAGCGTAACTTCGGCCTTCCTGCTCACCGCCTCATATGTGACATGCCCACAAAGGGGAGTTCCACCTTGCACATGCTAGCCAGACTGTGCAAGCAGCAGCAGGCCATAGTGGAGTTTCAGCTGCAGCACGCACACATGAGTCCTTCTATGGAACAGCACCACTTCACCACCAGTAACTGGGCCTCCATGCGAGACCTGTGTGCCTTGTTGCCCTGTAACATATGCAGACTAGGCCGCAATTTAATCTTTTTTCCCTAAATGGGTGTTTATTGAATAGCGGAATAGAACAACAGTATTCAAAGGGTGTATCTCACAGTAACATATGCAGACTAGACCACAATGTAATATTTCTTCCCTAAATGGGTGTTTATTGAATAGCGGAATAGAACAACAGTATCCAAAGGGTGTATCTCACAGAAACATATGCAGACTAGGCTGCAATGTAATATTTTTTTCCCTAAATGGGTGTTTATTGAATAGCGGAATAGAACAACCGTATACAATGGGTGTATCTCACACGTACAGATACAGACTAGGCCGCAATTTATTTTTTTCCCCCTTAATGGGTGTTTATTAAATAGCGGAATAGAACAACAGTATACAACGGGTATATCTCACACGTACAGATACAGACTAGACCGCAATGTAATATTTTTTTCCCTAAATGGGTGTTTATTTAATAGCGGAATAGAACAACAGTATACAACAGGTGTATCTCACACGCACAGATACAGACTAGGCCACAATTTAATAATTTTTCCCTAAATGGGTTTTTATTGAATAGCGGAATAGAACAACAGTATAGAAAGGGTGTATCTCACAGTAAAATATGCAGAATAGCCCACAATTTTTTTCCCCCCTAAATGGGTTTTTATTGCAATGCGCAACACAACAGTATGCAATGGGTGTATCTCACTGTAACATATGCAGACAGGGCCGCAATTAACTTTTTTTTCCCCTAAATGGGTTTGTATTGCAAAGCGGAATACAACAGTATGCAATGGGTGTATCTCACTGTAACATATGAAGGCAGGGCCACAATCAACTTTTTTTGCCCCTAAACAGGTTTTTTTATTGCAAAGCGCAATACAACAGCATGCAATGGGTGTATCTCACTGTAACATATACAGACAGGGCCACAATCAACTTTTTTTGCCCCTAAGTGGGTTTTTTATTGCAAAGCGCAATACAACAGTATGCAATGGGTTTATCTCACTGTAACATATGCAAACAGGGCCGCAATCAACTTTTTTTGCCCCTAAATGTTTTTTTTTATTGCAATGCACAATACAACCGTGTGCAATGGGTGTATCTCACTGTAACATATGCAAACAGGGCCACAATCAACTTTTTTTGCCCCTAAGTGGGTTTTTTATTGCAAAGCGCAATACAACAGTATGCAATGGGTGTATCTCACTGTAACATATGCAGACAGGGCCGCATTCTTTTTTCTTTTGCCCTAAGTGGGTTTTTATATGGCAAAGCGCAATACAACAGTATGCAATGGGTGTATCTCACTGTAACATATGCAGACAGGGCTACAATCAACTTTTTTTGCCCCTAAATGTTTTTTTTTTATTTCAATGCGCAATACAACAGTATGCAATGGGTGTATCTCACTGTAACATATGCAAACAGGGCCACAATCAATTTTTTTTTGCCCCTAAGTGGGGTTTTTATTGCAAAGCGCAATATAACAATATGCAATGGGTGTATCTCACTGTAACATATGCAGATAGGGCCGCAATCAACTTTTTTTGCCCCTAAATGGTTTTTTTTTATTGCAATGCGCAATAAAACAGTATGCAATGGGTATATCTCACTGTAACATATGCAGACAGGGCCACAATCAACTTTTTTTGCCCCTAAATGGGTTTTTTATTGCAAAGCGCAATACAACAGTATGCAATGGGTGTATCTCACTGTAACATATGCAGACAGGGCCGCAATCAACTTTTGTTGCCCCTAAATGTTTTTTTTTTTATTGCAATGCGCAATAAAACAGTATGCAATGGGTGTATCTCACTGTAAAATATGCGGAGAGGGCCGCAATCAACTTTTTTTGCCCCTAAATGGGTTTTTTTTTTGCAAAGCGGAATACAACAGTATGCAATGGGTGTATCGCACAGTAACGTATGAATGAAAATCTGATAAATAATTATCCCCTTAATTGGTGCTTGCTGAATAGCAGATTTGAAATGCAGTGTCTGTCTAAACACTGTATGTCAAAGTTAAATATGAAGGAAAAAAGTTTTTTTCTTTTTTAAATGCAGATTAAGCAGACACATATGCACTCAGCTTGCAGTAAATGGGCACTACACACCGCACGCCTAACAGGTTGGATACTTTTGTTGTTCTATTCTGCTATTGAATAAAAAAAAACCCAATTTGAAAAACTGAAAAATTATTTTTTTTCCCTAAATACTGAAAAATAATTACTTTCCCCTTACATTGGTGCTTTTTGAAGAGCAGGTTAGAAAATCAGTGTCTGTCTAAAGACTGTATGTCAAAGTTAAATGCAGATTAAGCAGACACATATGCACTGAGCTTGCATTAAATGTGCAGCACCACAAGCCGCCCACCTAACAGACTGATAAAAAAAATGTTTTCTCCTTTCTCCTCCTCACTGGGCTCAGGACAGGTTATAAAGATTGTGCACTGCACCCCCACACAATACAATCAATGTAGATTGCTGTCTGATTAAAGAAGATTGCTCCTATCTATGCTTTCCCTCAAAGCAATCTCCAGCCTGACCCTACAATAATCTCCTATCTCTCCCTCCGGGCAAAAAGATTGTGCACTGCACCCCCACACAATCAAATCAATGTAGATCGCTGTATGAGTATTGAAGATTGTTCCTATGCTTTCCCTCAAAACAATCTCCAGCCTGACCCTACAGTAATCTCCTATCTCTCCCTCAGCAGAAATATCAGGAACCTCTCCCTAGTATAGTTATAGCAGAGTGGAGGGCGGCGCTGTGTGACTACAGCTTATATAGACTCTGGGTCACATGCTGCACTGGCCAATCACAGCCATGCCATTAGTAGGCATGGCTGTGATGGCTTATAGGGCACTCTAGTTAAACACTTGCTGATTGGCTGCCTTGCACCTGTTGAAACTGTGCCATTAAAACCACCCCAAAACATCAAATAACGTTACTGAACAACGGACAGTACCTGAACATACAGTGAAATGTTCTGGTTCGGGTCCGGGTACCGAATACCCAAAAGTTCGGTACGAACCTGAACAATACAGTCCTGGTTCGCTTAACACTAGTCTTAAGCCTCGTACACATGGGCCAGATATCAGGCAGTATTGGCCTGTTCAATAGAGACCAGCCGACATTTGACCCGTGTGTATGACAGCTGGTCTGACAGAAGTCGTTCAAACGAGCATGGCTGAAAAAGGTTTGCTGATCGACATCCGATCAGAGCTCTCTGCTAATTGCTGTGAGCGCTGACCAGTGTGATCGGGGGGGGGGGAGGCTGTCCCCTGTCACAACACAATAGCTCAGCGGGGAGAACATTGGATAGTTAGTAGTGCAAAATTCAACACTTTGGTCTTTCCTATTATGCAGCTCTGCAAACAGCTGTTAATACTAAATATGCAGAAGGATGAAGACAGATGGCAGGTGAAACGTTTTCAGCTCTCAGTGTACACTGCTCTTTTAAAGGTTTTTATAACAAGCCATACTCTTGCCCCTTAGTGAATTGTTACTGTAGAGAAGTGAACAACTTCATTTCTATGGACTTAGGGGCTGCCTAATGTCTATACCCTGTAACCTATCTCTTTGTTATAAGGTGTACCTCTCTCTACATATTCTAAGATCCTGTTATGTGTCCTATACTTTTATACTGAAAAGTTTCTACTGCTCACTTGGAAAAGTCCTTGCTCTCCTCAGTGGCATAGCGTGGTGGGGGAGGGGGCAGCCAATATTGCCGCCACGGGAGGCAAAATTTAGAGGGGCTCAGAAATTAGTCTCGCCTGTTGTCCCACATGTGGTTGGTTTGATGCCCCAGCTGGCCCTATTGTTGTCTGTGGAGAAGGGCCCTCCCCCAGCAAGGAGAGGGAAAAATCTGACAGAGAGAATGCAAGCAAAGCTGTGCTCAGTGTAGACATGCTGAGGCATCGGGTTTCCCTGTCTGTCTGTCTCCCCTGACCCGGACCATGAACTGCTGACTGCTGGAGAGGAGAAGAAGGGGCGGGGGGGGGGGTTGGGCTGCAAGTGACCTCGGGATCTCAGCTTGTCTCACACAGCAGGTAGAAGGAACCTGATCACAGTACTTGAGACTACACAGAGTGCCCCATGTGTAAGTTCACAGGCTGCTGTCCCTGCACCATATCTCCTGCCTGGATGGGAGGACACAGCATGGGGGCTGGGGTACCTTGTGTGGGGGTGGGGTGATGATACTTATTGCCCCCCCCATTTTTTAATCTCATGCCTCCCTGGTAGTGGTGGTGGGGGGGGTCTTCTCACTTATAGCAAAGTGGCCAGCCAATAACCCTGACCTAATGTCATTAGTACATATTAGTAAGGGGTTCTCATTATTCACAGCTGGAGTCTCTGATTGGCTGCCTGCAGCCTTTTATTATTGGTTGAATCTGAGATAGCTCTTTATCTACAGTAATCTAAGAGCTATCTCAGACTCAACCAATAATAGAAGGCTAAGGGCAGCCCCCCTGCCCCAAAAAAAACCCCTCATTTTGAAGGCATATGGCCTGGTATGGTTCAGGAGGGGGACAGTGCTCACTTGTCCCCTCCCTTTCCTGGCCTGCCAAATAAGTGTCTGATATGGATTTTGTGTGGGACCTCCACAACGCTTTTTATTTTAAATGTTGGCGTGCGGTTCCCCTTGGAATCCATACCAGACTCCAAAGGGACTGACAGCTGATGAGTAATCCGTTTTTTTTATAATAAAGTTTTATTGAAATTTTACCAAATACATACAACCAGTACACAGGATACAAATAGTAAAGTAAAAACAAAGTATGACAGATCAGCCATAGATGTGCAACAGAATAAAAAAAGGGAAAACACATTCAATATTGAGGGAATGTGCTAATGACATGAACATCAAATGGAGTGTACAAAACGGGGAGACCAAAACAGTGGGGACAAACGGAGGGCACCAAACCAAGGAGAGCCTCGATGCTCCACCCAGCCCAGCACCATCATCAACAAGCGTACGCCAGGACAGGGAAGGGCCCACCGAGGCATCCCACAAGGAGAGCGCCCATGAGTATCTCCACACCAGTTCAAAATCTATGAAATGTAAACATAGCACCAACTCTTCATATTTAACTTGCTTACCATGGGTAATGAGCAAAGAAGGGGAAAGAAAAAGTAAAACAGGGAGGAAGGAAAGGGGGAAACCTAATTGGGGGAGATATGAAAAACAGAACAGATCACTCAGATCAAGTAAGCAAATAGTGGGTGTATTTGTGGGAAGAACATGTAGCCATTCGAGTGTCCCTTGAGTGCTGGTATGGTAATCTGCGAGAATTTAAATAATTAGGAATAAAAAATTAGGAATATTACATCCAACCTGACCATGTGTCTCTAAACTTATCTTGCTGGAGTTTAATCGTATGAACCACTTTCAGCTCCCATGATTGTATCAACCTCCCTTTTCCAGTCTAGCAAAGTGGGACATTTGGGTTGTTTCCAAAACCTGGGAATGCATGATTTGGCTGCATTCAATGGATGAGGGGTTATACTTTTTTTTATAACATTTTAAGGAGGAGGGAACCCCCGTGGAACAGAAAATGTAAAGGGGAGAACTCTATAGGTCTAAGAGTTGTCCATTTAATCCATGGGCTGATAGCCTCCCAAAATGGTTTAATCCTGGGGCAAGACCACCACAGATAGAGGAATTAGCCTGGACTATCACATCCCCTCCAACAACTGTGCTAATCGTACAGGAGTCCGGTACCACCTGCTGAGGAATTTGTATGACATTTCTTGTGTATGGGAGCTTATGGAGGTAGAGTGAGTAAATCTGATCAGTCTCTGAATCTGTGGCGAGGTAAAGTCTTGACCCATTTCCCTCTCCCATTCCCTATCAAAGTAGGGAGTTGAGGAATACTGGGCCCCAAGGATGAGTCAATACATCTGTGAAAGCAGATGGTTAAATTCTGGAAGGTCGATGCATAAAGATTGAAAGGTGGTAAGCATATTAGGGGTCTCACTCGGGATTGTAATATATGAAAGAAGTCCATCAATTGGCAATATTTCAAATTCTCTAAGGGTATGTTCCCAAAGGAATGTACTAACTCCAAAAGGGGAGGATAAAGTGTCCCGTGGGGCGAAATTTGTGCATGTTGTTTTCCTATCTGAACCCCAAGAGGCAAAATATCTAGGTTCTTCACTAAGGGGGGGGGGGTACCAAGGGTATCCTCCTAGTGGAGCAAGAGGAGAGGTTGGGGGAGCATAAAGATCACATTCACATCGTCTGCTCACCACTTCGCACTGATCTTAGTGGCTGCGTGACATCACAGGCTTGGCCCCTCCCTCTTTTATACGCGTGTTGCCCACTCATTGGGCTTCTCCAGTAGGGTCACAGTAGAGACCCTACTGAGGAAGCCCAATGAGTGGGCAACACACGTATAGGAGGGAGGAGCTGAGTATGTGATGTCACGCAGCCACTGAGATCTGTGCGGAGTGGTGAGCAGATGAATGTGAATGTGATTACAAGCGCTGTTGATTTTACATTTTGTAAGTGTTTTTTTTTTTTTATATGGGAGCTTTTATTAAACTTTGTTCAAATAGAGAGCACTATGTAGTCAGCCTTTGTACTTGCATGAGGTTTTCAGAGCAGTAAGAGGAGCTTGCAGAGCCAGATGCCAGGAGAGGAGACCGTAGCAGGAGAATGCAGGAGTGTCTATATACAAAGCTTATTGATCTCATCTGTGAGGGGAGCAGGTTTTCCAGCTGGTGGTGGTGTGAATTTTTTGGTGTTATTAAGTGATTGAAGAACACTGCAGTGGATCACTCTTTATATTGCTTTTTTTTTTTTTTTTACACATGGTCTTTGGTTTTTCAGGTGGTAGTTTTATGTATTGTTGATTTAAAAGGACTTTGATTGAAGACACACACATTTTTAGCAGAAGAACACTGGGGTGGATCACTCTTTATATTGCATTTTTTTTTTCACATTGACTTGGTTTTTTGGGGGGTAGCTTTATTTATTGTTGATTTAAAAGGACTTTGAGTGAAGACACACAAATTCCTATTATTTATTATATTTTTATTCTATTACTTTTTATGGTTATTTTTGCTTGCGCTGCACTGTAAGAATATTTATGTTATTTGTAGTGTGATGGAATCACTAGGAGTATACAGCAGCAATTTTATATAGTTAATGAGTATACTGAAATATTGACACAGTATTTGGATAGTGAAGGGTAGCGCTGATTATATCTCACATACTGTATCCAGTCAGCGCTAACAGCCCATGGCAGTCCCCCTATCAGAACACAATAGCTCAGCAGATCACTGTACTAACATATCATAGTTAGTACAGCGGCTGCTCCTGTGCTCTTTCCTTTTTTTTTATGTTTCAATAGTTTTTATTGAGTTTGCAAGAAAGATAACAATACATAACTTACACGCACACAATCATCAAACTGCAAGGTTACAAATGGATCAACTCTCATTATAACAAGGAAAACAAAGTTACAGTAGCCCCAAATATCTACCAAATAAGGCTGCGGAAAGGCTCAACGGAGGAATGCGTTGGTAGCAATAATACTTATAGAGGCAAAAGGTGGCAGTAGGGGTGATATCCAAACAGGGGTAAGGGCCAGTTCACCAGGGGCACCCCTTAAGGGAACACACTGTGCCCCACAGAGAAGTGGCAGGAGGAGGCTTAGAAAAAGCAGAAAGGACATCATCCCCTAGCGTTCCTTTAGGGAGGGAGGTAACGAAAAACTTGTTCAATCCGCAATGGAACCATTGGCGTACCATAACTACCAAAAAAGTAGAGTTGAGTTGTCGATAACTAGACCTTACAAACTGTGTCAACAGAGAAAAGGAAAAAGAAAGTCATAGAAGAGAGAACCAGAAGAGAAGGAAGGAAAGCAAAGAGTAGGGGAGGGTGGGAGAGTAAGAAAGCGGAGGAAGGAAGGGGAGGGGTCAATAGGGAAGATGATCCCATGGTCCGAGCCTACCAAGGAAAGAAGTATCCACTGCCAGATAGTTCGTCCCCGAAGACCCAGTTCAGAGTGTAATATGGACGTAGGTCGCCCAGGGTTCCCATATCGCTTCAAACTTTGCTTTGGAATCTTCCAGAATGCTAAACATCTTCTCCTGGGTCATGATCCAGGAGATTTTGCGTTTTGCGGAAAGGAAAGAGACCGTGGGTTGTTTCCATTGTTTAGCTATTGTAAGTTTAGCCCCTAGAAAAATAAAGGAGATCAGGGCCTGTCTATTCTTAGGGACTTGAGGAATACGCTGGCAAAGGAGGGCATAGGTTGGGGAATGCGCTATGTGGAACCCCGTGACTCGAAGCACTGTGCAAAAAATTTTATTCCAGAAGTTACGTAGTCTAGGGCATTCCCAGAAAACATGAATGTGGGTACCCAAAAGGCCGCATCCCCTGAAACACACCGGGGGGGAGTTGGCAAACATCTCAGCCAGGCGAGCAGGGACCATATACCATCGCATAAGGACTTTTATATTGGCTTCCATGAGACCCACAATGTGGATCCCGCGTGTGGCTCTCACATTACAAGTGTGCCATACCGCTGGGTCCCAGGCAAAATTTAAGTCCTGCTCCCATTTCAACATATATGAAGTCTTGCTATCTGTGTCTATCAGGGATGCATATATGAGTGAAATACCCCCCTTGACATCCCGTATCCTGGAGCACCAACTTTCATAAGGAGTGACCGATAGGGGATCCCTGGACCCACATCTGACCCTAGCCAGGAAATGTGAGATCTGAGAAAAACGAAATCCTTCTGAAGGTGGCATTTTCAGCACATTCCGGCAATGTGAGTATGAAAAAGGACCCTTTGCGTCAAAGAAATGACCGATTCTGTAGAGACCCTTGTCCGTCCACCATTTGAACGCCTTGATATCATTCCCCGGGGGAAAGTCAGGATTATTGAAAATATGTTTGAGGGGACCCCAGGGTGAAGTAATAGTATTTGTCTTATGTATGGAGTCACAGAGTGTAAATGAATGCGAGAGAGTAGGAGCCAGTATCGGAGGACGCGAGGAAGGCGGCTGCCAAAGCAGAAAATCGATAGTATGTAAAGGGATAGCCTGTCTCTCCATATAAACCCAGTCTGGCTTAACACCCTTAGCATATATTATAGAGAACTGCGCTAATTGGGCCGCTTGGTAGTATTTCCATAAATCTGGGACCCCGAGTCCACCTTGCCTGCGAGACCTGAGGAGTGTGCTTTTGTTCAATCTATGGCCTTTCCTGCCCCAGATAAATCTCAGGATATGCTGTTGGAGGGAAGCTAATTGAGACTTCACCACTGGAATAGGGAGAGCTCGGAAGTAGTATAGTAAGCGTGGGAGCAAGGTAATTTTGACCGCATTGATTCTGCCGAGCCAAGACAAATGGAATGTAGACCATTCGGTCAAGTCTGCTTTGAGTTTCCTATACAATGGAGCATAGTTAGTCGCGTGTAGTTCAGAAATGGAAGCTGTAACATGAACTCCCAGGTATGGGATTGAATTAGAGTGCCACGAGAAAGGGAAATGATCCCGGAGTCGAGAAACCAATGAGGATGGGAGGTTAATGTTTAAAGCTAGTGATTTGTTCATATTTATTCTCAGGCCAGAGACAGAGGCAAAGGTGTTAAGAAGGGACATGATGTTAGGAAGCGAAATAAGTGGAGAAGTGACAAACAAAAGTATGTCGTCCGCGAATAGAGCGCATTTGTGTGTATTGTGGCCACAATGAACACCGTGTATGTCAGGGTGAAGGCGAATGGCAACTGGCAACGATTCCAGAGCTATAGCAAATATGAGGGGGGACAGAGGACATCCCTGCCTGGTCCCCCTATGAATTGTGAAGGGTTCAGAGTATAGACCCTGTAGTCTAATTTGGGCAGAGGGATCAGAGTATAGCGCCCGTAGTATGGCCAGAAACGATGGACCAAAGCCCCATCTGACGAGGGTGGAAAAGAGAAAGGGCCAAGAGAGAGAATCAAAGGCTTTTTGTAGGTCCAAAGAAAGAAGAAAACCCTCACGAGGAGGAGCTCCATCCCAGCCTGATCTCATGAGGGTAGCTGCATCGATCACCCTCCTGATCTGATCTGTTCCCTGTCGACCCGGGATGAAGCCTACTTGATCCTTATGAATATAGGAGCGAATGAATGTGGATAGACGGTTAGCTAAAATTTTTGTCAATATCTTGAGGTCATTGTTAATTAGGGATATTGGCCTATAATTCCCAACTTCAGAATGATCCTTCCCTGGTTTGGGGATGACCGAGATAAATGCCTGATTCATGGCCCGATCAAGGGAAGCAGATCCCGTAAGGGAGTTGAAGAATCTGGCTAGATGGGGGGCGAGGGTATCCGCGAAGGACCTATAATAAAAATTAGAGAAGCCGTCAGGGCCTGGGGTGGAATTAGTGCGTAGAGACTTGATCACCAACAGAATCTCTTGCTCTGAAAAGGGTTCCTCGAGAGAGGACCGATGCTCCCTGCTGAGTTGCGGGAGGGGCACGCTATCCAAAAAGGAGTCTATGATGCTCCCCTGAACTGGATTGGAGTCCGTGTAAAGAGCCGAATAAAAGGATTGAAATGAGGCCATAATTTTGGTAGGATTGCTAGTAAGCTCGCCCGAGGGAGATTTGATCTTGGGCATAGAGATTATTCTGTATTTTGGTGTTAATTTGGAAGCGAGTCGGGGTCCAAGTTTATCTTGCGAAGCTAACAAGCGGGCATTCTGCCAACACAGACTCTTTTCGGCTCTAGCCGTCAGAGCCAAATTCAGGGACAATTTTATTTCATCGAGTTTCTGTAGGGAGGCCGCATTTGGGTGGCGTTTGTGCTCTCTGCTTAATCGTTTGTATTCCTGCTCTAGGCGGACAATGTCCAGTCTGCGTTCACGTTTGATCTTAGCCCCCAGTTGTATGAGATGACCCCTGACTACTGCCTTATGGGCACCCCAAAGGGAAGAGGGAGAGACGTCCTGTGAATCATTAGTAATGAAATATTCCTGGATCAGTTTGTCAATCAAGTTCCGGTGAGCCGGTTCTTTCAAAAGAGAATCGTTCAAACGCCATGGTGAGGGGCCCGCTCGTCGGGATACACATTTAACTTTAAGGTACACTAGGGAGTGGTCAGACCACGGAATGTCTCTGATCACCGCCCTGACAGCCGCCGGAACGTCCGCGGTGGGGACAAAAATGTGGTCAATCCTAGCCAGAGTGTGGTGGGGTGCTGAGTAGTGGGTGTAATCCCGGGTGGAGGGATTGAGTTCCCGCCAAATGTCAATCAAGCCCAGTGAATGGATGAGACGTGCCACTCTCAAACTTTGTTTAGAGGGCCTCCGCAAACGGTGGGGGCCCTTTCCTGATTTATCCAGGGCGTTGTCAAAACCTAGGTTAGAGTCGCCTCCCATGATGAGTCTGCCTTCAAAGTGTGGGGAGAGGAGCTGGAGCATCTTAGAGAAAAAGGCCGCCTGTCCCTTGTTAGGAGTGTAATAGGAGACAAAGGTATAAAGAGATCCCCCAATGTGTCCTTTGACTAAAATGTACCTGCCCTGGGTGTCCGCTATGGTATGTGAGTGAGTGAATCCTACTGATTTGGAAAAGAAAACGGCCACCCCCCTCTGTTTAGTAGGAGCGTTGGCCAAATAAAATGTAGGAAATTTATGGTGGACGAACGAGGGTCTGTAAGACTCCGGAAAATGGGTCTCCTGTAGCAAGAGGATCTCAATTCCTTGGGAACGATAATGTTGAAAGGCTTTCCGCCTTTTCAAGGGGGAATTTAGGCCTTGAACGTTGTGAGATGCCACCTGAAGAGAGAAATCACTACTCACGTTTGAAGACATGTCATCTGCGAAAGTAAAGCGCCGCTGCACGGAGGTCTATTTTGAATTGCGAGAGGGTCCCAAGAGGAAACAGGCCGATGCGGACGAAATAAGAACTTCAGTTGTTGGTGTGAACGGACCATAGGATGCTGGAAAATAGGAAATAAGAACATCAGAGAAAGGAAAAGGAAAGCAGGGCAGGGGAACAAGACAGAAGAACACACAGAAGAACACACAGGGGCAAGACCCTGCATGTAGTTAGAACGGCCTAGGCAAAACCCAGGCCTTCTAACCAGATACGTGGAGGCACCCTATACCCGATAGGGTGCTGCCCTGTAGAGTTCTGGAGAGACTACTGTCCAGAAGCCAACAGGGGTGAGCGCAACAATACCTCTCCGGACAAGGAGCCCCAGACCGGAAAATTCAGTAGCAACTAACATAAACCCCGACATAATGCATTGCAAGAGTTCAAAAATAAGTGACTAATAATAGAAAATATCACAAAATAAGAGAGAGAAAAAGAAAAAAAAAAAAAAAGAAAAAAAAAAAAAAAAAGGGGGGGGAGGGGAGGAAGAGGACCAAGTTCATCAAAAATGGAGGCAGGGGTCAGACACGACCCACTCAAGCGAAGAGATTGGATCTTCGTTGACAATAGGAAGACAACTCTCAAGGGACACCAGGAAAATCAGGGAGGCTTAACTTCACGGTGGCGTTTCGTCTGTGGCTTGTTCCAGTTCGATGACAGTGGACTAATCGGTGGAGGGCGCTTGGAGGATTCCCGTCTCATGGTGGGGGAGGGGTCCCTGGAGAGGAGTCCCAGTTGTAGAAGCAGCCGTTCCCCTTCTTGGAAGCTGGAGAAGCCATGTGTCTTATTCTGATAGTGAAAATTCAGTCTGAAGGGGAAGGACCACCAATATTTCAGCGATTTCTCCGAGAGCGCCAACGTAAGCGGTTTCAGGGATCTGCGGCGCTGTATGGTCATGGGGGAGAGGTCAGCAAAAAGTTGAATTTTATGACCTTGGATGAATAGAGCCTCCTTGCCCCTACACTGCCTCATGAGTTCCTCCTTTACCCCATAGAAGTGTGTCTTAACAATAACGTCCCTGGGCAGGCCATCCTTACGGGGTGGTTGAAGGGCCCTGTGCGCTCGGTCGAGTTCAATACGGTGGTCAGGGATGTCCGGAATGATATCTTTAATAAAGGCTTTGACTGTGTCTGGAATTTCCGTAATGGTTTCAGGGATCCCCCTGATCCTGAAATTCAGTCGTCTGTTTCTGTTTTCAAGATCATCAATTTTAGTTAGAGCTGTGTCCAATTGATCCTGTAACGTCTGGATGCAAGCGGAATTCTGATTGACTCTGGCAACCGTGTGGTCAATTGTATTTTCAATCGCCTCAATCCTGGAGCCAATATTTTGAAGTTCAGCTTTGATGGAGCCTGTGATCTGTGAGGCATTTTGGGCAAGACCAGAGGCCAGCATCTCTGAGAACTTAGCCATCAAAAAGGATAGATCAGGGAAGTGCCCTGGGGGGCCGAGGCCCAGTGGTCGCTGCAGAGCCAGGGCCTCAGGTGATTGTAATCCCGTGATCGCTGTTGCCTGCTCCATGGTTCTGCTGAGAAGGGATTCCGTGGACGCAGGCGAGGCATATGGGGGTTGAAGGTGGTATGCGGGGGTAGATGGGGAGGGCCAAGAATCCGGGGAGGCCGGTGGAAAGTCTGTGTTGTGCTCCATAACCTCTCCTACCTCTCTGTCCCCATTGTTCTCTGAGGAGAAGGAAGCCGCGGCCGCCATCTTGGTCTGAACCTGCTCTGAAGCAGAGAAGTGGAGGCGGCGGGAGACGTCTCCCCGGCAGCCCGCAGACATGCAGAGAAGGACCGCTGAGTGGAGGAATGACCGGAATGTCCGGTATTCTGACACCTGGGACAGAGCTTTCGGTTCAGCCGGGGCTGGGATCTCCTGTAGTCCGGAGAGGTGCGGCGGGAGACGTCTCCCCGGCGGCCCGCAGACCAGCAGCGAGGGACCGCTGAGTGGAGGAATGCCCGGAATGTCCGGAATGCCCGGAATGTCCGGAATGTCCGGTATTCAGACACGTGGGGCAGAGCTTTCGTTTCAGCCGGCGCTGGGTTCTCCTATAGTCCGGAGAGGCGCGGAGCTCCCTAACTAAGCTGCCATGTCGGAGCTGCCGCGCATGCGCTCTTTCCTTTTTTTTTAAATTCAGCCAGCTTGGTTGAATGAAAGACAAAATCATAGTGTGTACCAGGCTTTAGAGGGTGCAAATGACTTGCCTTGCCCCGGGCGCTGACAACCGTTGTGTGTGTGTCAGGATATCACCATTTTCAGTGGTGTTCGTATCAGAGCCACAAGGGAAGACCTCTCATCACTTCAGCCCTAAGCAGGTATGTGACAATGACAGAAATTCAGACTAATTTTGGATCCATGGAATACATCAGACCCCACATTTCCATGTGAATCATGTTCTTGCCATTTTGCTATACGTTTCCTTAGCCCTCTGAATGCTCATTTTAATTACCTGTGGCATATTGGATTCCTATTATGCTTTGTACGGTAAATAATGACACATTGCAAGGTCTGAAGTCTTTGTTTATTGTTTATCCTGTACATTGTGTTGTACTTGTAAAGCATTAATACAAATATCTTTAAAAAAAAACAAATGCATCATTGAACAGAATAAGGTATACAACAAAGTAAACAGTACAAGAATAATAAATGATAGTATGGTCATTTTACTAAGATATTAACAAAGTAGCTGTTGGTAAAATCAAAGCATATAAAGTATTGAAGACACTGGTCTCAGCACTGTGCTTTACAGCCTACAAAAAGCAATCTATCAATGTTCTGGAGCTAATAGTCCATAACATCAAGGGTCAAAGAAGCACACAAAGCATAAGGTTTGTGTGTTATGCAGACTTGTTATGCCATGGTTTCTCATCAGCATAGATATAGTCTTTCAATTAATTCCAATTGGTAGAGGTCTACCACAGTTCATTGTGTACTTTGCCTACAGCTCATTATTTGACTATGAGAAATATTCATGGCGTTTAATACAAGGACAAAACAGACTAATTAAAAGTAAAGCTATATTCCATGCCCTTGTCATATAATTGCCGGTATGTATGTTGCTTATCATGAAGCAACATAGTTATTTACTTCTTAAAATGTAAGCGACCCTCTCCCAGGTCTTAGTTAGTATATAAGTGCATATACACAATAGAGCTGATCAAATGCAATGCAAGCCAGATGTAAAGGCTAAAAGGTGATCATTTATTGTTCACAATGTAAGATTATTGTTCACAGTTTAACATTAAAAACCATCATAGGTTATACAATACCATGCAGGTTTTGGTAAATATGGATGGGCTAATATCCACTGGGTCAGGTAGATTGGGGAACACAAGGAGTCTACCGTGATGTATTGCAATCCTCTGTAAGTGAGCCACAGACGCTCAGGAGTCTGTCTGTGCTCCCGGATAATGTTACCACAACCGCTAGGCAAAAGTGCGGGACAGGAGGTGGTTGCCAATCAGACCAGAATGGAACGCAAAGGGATTGTGTTGCTGTAACAACGCGTTTCATGCGCATGCACTTTTTCATGTCAAGGATGGACAACAATGAGAGTATTTAAAGCCCGTGGTTAATATGATGGAGGTGGGAAGTGGGCAAAGCAAGCCACAAACCCAGGATCCTGTTAACCCATCATTATCTATACATAAACGGGGCTATTGTTTACATCATGCTATATATAAAAAACACTAAAACAAGTGCCTTATATAACAATATATTTGTATGCAAGAAATATCATCATGGAAATAAATAATAAATTTAAAAATGAAATAAAATACAAATAAAGATAAAACTAAAACATGTGAAAGAAAAACAATAATAAAAAATATAATAGTGCATATTCTAATCAACATTCATAATAATTGACAGTTGTATAAAAAAATTATATATACAAGGTAGTCATATCTGTATAATGTGGGGATTTGGAGTAACCAATTAAATGTCATACTCCATAATCCATATTGTAGATGTATTTATATATACATATTTTATATAAAATGTTTTAAAACAAATTTATATTAAAAAGTGTTTTTTATTATAAAATATATATATATAAAAGAAAGGAGAGAAAGACTAGCGGCATAACCTCAAAACAGGGTTAATTTTGATGGCACATGAGGATCTATTATGATTCCATATATTGTAATCCCATGAGGTGTCTAGATGGACAGAGACCTTGAATTACATAATAGTATGTAATTCAAGGTTCTCATTAAGGACATTGGGGAACCTTGATCCGCACTTAGAAATCTTTCCTTTTCAGTCAGTGTACCCCTAGGAATCACCTCAATCACCATAACTTCCAGGCAACTAATGTCTTTCTTGTTTGAGTGTAAGAAATGGTGAGGGACGCTATGTTCATCGCAGCCTTTTTGAATCAATCTCTGTGGTTCCCCTATCCATTTACGCATGTTACATATTGTGCATCCTACATACAGTAAGTTGCACGGGCACCTGAGAACATAAATCACAAATTCGGTTGAGCATGTAATACATTTAGATAACACTTAGATGTTAACTGTTTCCTATCCAATTGTTAGCCCTCCCAAAATATCTTTTATTCCTTTAATGATACAAATGCATATAATATAATCTCCTCTCCACTGTTTTTAATTAACTCTTTATTTATTAGTTTTAGTATAGAAATTTACATTTGACTATGTATACTATTACATTATCACATTCCTCCAATGACCATTTTTTCCTCTCCATACATATATATATGTTTTTATAACTCAAGATTATATATTAATTTTTATATAATGGTTCTAGTGATTTGTGCATATCATATTATTAAAATATTAATTGTCCCAATATTCATAGGAATATATTATAGGTTTTTCTATTATTATAATTTTTTTATTATTAATATATTTTTTAATGTTTATCTTTTTAATTCAAGATTGATTTTAACGATTTTTTAAATTTTAATTTTTATTATCATTATTAAATTTAGTAATAAAATTGAATAATCAGATAATGAGAACACAATAAAATATTAATATTTCTGATGTTTTTAATATTGTAAAACAGCAGGATTAACAATGGGTTAAATAAGCTTTGTGTACAGGAAGTGATGCCCGGATGTATCAATCGTTCATGAATATTATAGATTTATCAATTAAATAACAAAGGTTATAGATGAGTAATTCCACTATAACAATGCCATTAGATAAGTTATATGGTTTACGATCGATTGTAAAAGTTTAAACAATTAGATTCCGGAAATTAGCATCGAGAGGCTACGATATAAAGAGCCTCCGCTAACAGGAAGTGATGTCTTTGAAGACGCTGTATTGACGGCAAAACGCGTTGACGCACTTCCGGTTGCGGACCAAAACAAACGTCACTTCCGGTCAGGAACTTCCTGTGTGTGGAACGCACGCCGAGAGCGGCGCCACACGAGTTCCCTGTATATGCCTGAGTTCTATTTATGCTTGTGAGTACCCATCTGAACATTTTTTTTTGGGAATAAAAATTGTTCATACTTACTTCACCATGTATGGCCATTCTTTTGTTTAACGGTGGAAGCGGAAGCTGACCCAAAAAGTTCCAAGGCTACATATGAGATGTTCTGGTCCTGTAAAGATCCCGGGCAATGTGCAATAATTTTGAAGGTCTATTATTATCTGCAATCTGGTGAGTGGGGAACCTTGAGGGGCACCATATCACTCTGCAAGCACCTTAATTATTTGGCACCTTGGCACCTTAATTGGATCACTTTAAGGACTCTTTTCAAGCACTGAATATTTATTTGGACTATTTCTAACCACCTATTTTGTTTATTGTGCACTAATATATTTATCTATATATTTATTTGTTATTGCTTAGAGATTTTTTAGCACATAGCACTTTTTTATATTTGATCATACAGTGTGCACTTTATGAAATATTGAATATTGTATTTATATCACAGCACTTTACACTTTATTTGAGCTAGCGCTGCATAAATTCGTTTTTCATCATTTTTCCTAAGACTTTCTTAGTGTCTGCAGCAGCTGCCCATTATTGCATTTATTCTTAAATTTTCACGTTGTGTAGCGCGGGTTTTAATTTTTGTTTTTTCACATGTAATACATTGTTTGATCTGAAAGGTATTGACTTTGTTGTCGGTAATGGTAGAACAACCATGCGGTATGAATTGGCATGTGAGGCATCCCCTTTTCCTTTTTATTTTTATGTAATAATGAAAACAATAGCCCTGTTTATGTATAGATAATGATGGGTAAACAGAATCCTGGGTCTACAGCTTGCTCTGCCCACTCCCCGCCCCAATCATAATAACCATGGGCTTTAAATACACTTGTTTGCCATCCAAAGCGCATGCGTGTAACACACATTGTCACGGCAACACAATCCCTTTGCGTTCTATGCTGGTTTGATTGATGACCACCTCCGGTCCTGGACTCCTGCCTTGTGGGCACGGAGATCTTATCCGGGATCACCAATGGACTCCAGCTCGGTTCCCAAGCATCTGTGGCTCGCTCCATATTTACCAATACCAGCATGGTATCGTATAACTTATGATTGTTTTTTAATGTTAAACTGTGAGCAATATTCTTACATTGTGAACAATAATCTTTCACCTTTTAATCTTTACATCAGGCTTTCATTCCATATATTCTGAGAATTTAAGTTCATCCACATTGATCCAGATAGTGCTGTCTATTTCTGTGCTTGTGTTCATGGTTACTGTGTGTACTATTATTGACGACTGCATCAGATTGGCCCTTTGGGCAGTGGATAGTGTGCGTCTCTATAGGGCTCAGGACTTAGGACATTTTGTGTTTTATGTTGTACTTTACACAGCCTTGACTGCTGCACTCTATACGCTGTGTTGTATATTATATGGCCTGACCGCACCACTCTATGCACCAAGCTGTGTTGAAGGTTACATAGTTCTACACATTATATAATCCTGAACAAGGTTTTTATTGTCTAAACAGTTGCTGGTTATTATGAAGTCTTCTTCATCTGTTATAAATATTTTCTTTAAGATACACTCAGACAAAGTATTAGATCTACAATCTACATTTAGATTTTTTCTTTAAAAAAAATAATTTTTCATTTTTCATCTGAGGGTTATGTGTAGGTGACTCTCTCATTTGTGGTACTGTAACCCCGTATCCTCTGCTGTGTGCTGTGAGTCTCCTGGCTCACAAATGGCCTTGTTCTGCTGTGTGGCCCCTGATTCTTGTGGTGCTTTGATGCTTCGCTGGGTCTGCGGCTGCATAGAACCACTACTGTTACCAGCACATCTCAGCCTGCGCAGAAGCAATCCTAGTGCCTGCACAGTCCAGTACCCTCTACAGGAGGCATTGGTGCTGGCACAGCCCGGTATCCTGTAAGGGGCACAACTGGTATCAACCCAGTGTTCTACAAAGGAGCACTAATGGCAGCAGCCTAGCACAATTTAATAACTTACCTTTCTTTTTCATCTAAGGGAGAGTGTCTCGTTTTCAGCTCAGATGCCAAAATAAACCAGGGAATAGGTACGTACACTAGTAAAAAATTTTAAAGGATAGGGATGAGCTGAAAATTTTGGTCTAAACCTAGGCTTGGACTGAACTTTTACTGTTTAGACTTTCAAAGAGAATCCAAAAATTAGGGAAGTTTGGTAGGAATTGATCGTTGCAAACAAGTGTCATTTGCCAAAGTCTTGCACCTGACCTTTGGCCAATGATTGTTTTGTCCAAAATTGAAGCCAATACACAATAAAAAAAAAACTTCTGTTCCCAACAGACCTTTGTCAGTGTGTGGGAGTTTTGTGTGAGGAACAGCTGACAGTACTACAGGATAAGAGAGCTGTCAGTATACAGTACAGTAGTGTTCTACTACAGCTACACAGTGCTATATACACATAGTCAATAATGAACAAATATTCAGCACTGAACCTAAAGAATTCTGTAATATAAGACTGGCAGCTGAACACTCAAAGGGAAATCTAAAAAACCTAAAAACCTCCTGTAAACTTATAACATAATAGTGCAGCGCAATTTCAAAAGTGATTATAAATAACCACCCACTCCACATAAATAAATAGTTCACATCAAAAAATAGTAATAAAGTGTCCAAAGTGCATGAGGAGATAGTCCAAACTATAGCAGGTGATGGAAATAGAAACCCAGAATACACTCAGTGAATATGTTCCAATATGCTTCCCTTGGTGTCAAAGAGATCCCCACCACCAAGCACTCTCTGCCTCTCACCTTATATCACAGACCCTACGGGGTCAAACAGCTTTATTATCCAACAAGGGACACAACTCCATAGACATTTCCTGTGGGGATCCCCACTGACGAAGTTCCGCCCATTGAAGGACGCAACGCGTACTGGGGGAAGTCATGTGACCCGCGGCCATTTTTGAGAATACCAGGAAGCAATAAAGCATGCAGCACGCTCTGCAATGTTTGGCTGTTTTATTACAAAATACATGTGAGTGCAACTTCTATTTTATTTACTAATAAAGAGGGCATTAAACACAGAGCATTAGATCTTTTGTCATTTGTTTTTCAAACCGCGGAGGGATCCCGGAACCGCTGTCCCGATCAGTGGAAGTGTCATCCCGCAGGAAATGCCTCTTTGATACCGAGGGAAGCATATTGAAACATATTCACTGAGTGTATCCCGAGGTTTCTATTTCCATCACCTGCAGGAGTTTGGACTCTCTCCTTCACCTCATGCACTTTGGACACTTTATTACTATTTTTTGATGTGAACTATTTATTTATGTGGAGTGGGTGGTTATTTATATACACATAGTATTCAGTGCTGATTACTTTGTAGTGAAATGCAATTTTAGCAGCTAGGAAATACAAAATACTAACTGTTTTCAATTTGCCTTTGTGAGATATACGACTTTTATAAGACCTTTTGAGGACTGCTATTTTTTTTTAGGTGTGTCAGCAGCAATTTCTGCTGTTGTATTTCTGCTATACCCCCTTTTTTATTATTTTTTTTTTTGGGAGTCATTCTTTTGCCTTTAATTGTTTTTAGCACTTATTTTATTTTTATTTTTTTAGCTCTATTTCATTTGAGTTTAATTTCTTTGGGCCATTCATGTTTTTATTTATTTATTTATTCATTCATTTTTTGTTGAACCATTACCATCAATAGCAGTGTGAAGTCATTAGTGACACCACAAAATCTGCCCTTTGTTTGCAGTGAAGAACCGCATATTTTTGTGGTATAATTTAGTCCACAAAAGCACCAAAGTCTCAAGTGTACACAAGCACCACGCCTTCTAATCCATAGCTGCTAATTAAAGTCAGTAAAAAGCCCTATGCTCAACCCTCTTTTTTATAAAAATGAATCAATATAAATGTGCAAAAAACTGGCAAATAGAGAATGGGTATGCAACTATTTCCATCTTTATGCAAAGGTCATCATCTTTAATTGCACTCAAACGTAAAAAAAATACAAATACATACACCACAAAACATGTATATAAAAATCATTATCCCCACCATTTGGGTTCCCCAAGAACCTAAATTGCATAATACAAAATTAGCATGTAATATACTATTGAGCTCAACATATGTAGTGAGTGATCACTCATTGGCTGATTGAATGACCAGATATCTGTCCTTCGAACATTTCATTCCTCAGGGTTCCTTTCAGACTAAAAGAAATTGAAGAGATTTGATATGGGCAAACTTAGGTTCTTTCCAACTCCAAAGAGGTGCTGCTTAGAGGTTAATTGATGTCTATGCATATGCAGTAAAATAACTTTGCAATTCATAAATCCAGAATTGGTGTAGCAGACTGAGACTCCGTGGTTTGGAGGAGATATTAAGACATGTCCTTTTAATCACTCCCTGGTAGATACTGGAGTGGTGTCTCCACCTCCCTCACATGAATATGCATTTCCAAACAAACAATATCAGTATTCTGTTGTTCACAGCCTCTCATTTCTCTCACAGATTTACCAGTATATAGAGAGACAAACAGTCCCAGTGTGGTAACCGGGTAGCCCCAGTAATGGGCTTTCTCATGTCTTATACGCAGAGTCCCACAATTGTATACAGGGCACCACAATAGTGCATCTTGTGTCTGGAAAGTTCAATGCCCTTTCTCTATTGTTTCCATAAATCTCCATCATATGCAAATTATCATCCCAAAGGAACACAATATTTCAGAGATCAAAGTCCACTCCACCTGTCCACATTGTGAGTATCCATACAATGTATTTTCATAAAATTGTAGAGGGATACTTATCATTTAGGAAGATCGTCTCTGACAGTCATTTTTAGAGAGAGGTCTCCAAAGCACCACTGGTGTTCCTTAATAGGTTCTCCTGTTTTGGGGGGCAATAGACGCCCGACCTCTGGCCCCCCAAAATAGGACTTTCAGTGGTATTGGTGTGTTGTCACCCAAGTGCATTACCTTACATTTTTCAACCATATACCTCATTTGCCATGTAGTTGCCCACCCCATTATTTTGTTCAGGTTTTCTTGTAAGGTTTCCACATCCTGTGAAGAAGATATTTCCATGCATAGCTTAGTATCCTCTGCAAATATTGAGATTGTGCTGGTCATCCCATCCTCCAGATCGTTTATGAATATATTTAACAGGATTGGTCCTAGGACAGATCCCTGGGGGACCCCACTTTCGAAACCCAACCAATCAGAGTACTCCCCATTTATCACCACCCTCTGGACTCGCCCCTGAAGCCAGTTTTCAGTCTAGGTACTCACCCGATGGTCCATACCTACGTACCTTAGTTTGTACAGTAAGCGTTTGTAGGGAACTGTATCAAATGCCTTTGTAAAGTCCAGATGCACAAAATCTACAGGCCTTCCTTTATCTAGATGGCAGCTCACTTCTTTATAGAAGAATATTAGATTGGTCTAGCAAGAACAATTCTTCATGAATCCATTCTGATTACTGCTAATAATACTGTTTTTATTACTAAAATCGTGTATAAAGTCCCTCATCATCCCCTCCAATAGCTTGCAGACTATTGATGTTAGGCTAACCAGCCTGCAGTTCCCAGGGAAATATCTTGGAATTTTTTAAAATATTGGTGCCACGTTGGCTTTTCTGCAATTAGCTTGTACCATTCCCGTCAGTAGACTCTCCTTAAAAATTAGGAACAATGGTCTGGCTATTACCTGGCTGAGTTCCTTAAGGACCCTTGGGTGTAAGCCGTCTCATCTGGTTAAGTTTTTCGAGTCTAGTCTGAGTCTGTCTTCTGTTAACCATGAGGGTACTTCCTATGATGTGTTGTGCTACACCAATGATTCCCCCCCAATGCCACAACAGTTACTGGCCAATTATTTGTAGAACTGGTGTAATAAACCTGTGCCCCCCCCCCCCCCCAATGCCACATATTGAATTGAGGTGTTATTTAACAGTATACTTTTCTAAGATTGTATTTTAGTCCTGCAAACATTTGGCCTCCTTTGCTGTGTTAACTCTGCTACACACAGTGACAACAGTTACTGGCCAATTATTTGTAGAACTGGCGGACTGATGGACCGGCAGATAGGGAGGAGAGGCAGGCAGAACTTGCATTGCAGAAGAGGTAGAAAGCAGACTGCAAATGTATCAGGAGCGAGCCATCAACCATGTACAGTCACATCTGGTGCTCCCAGGATGCCGGGACATGGCTCCGCAGTGTGGGCTTTTATTAATGTGTCTGTTGCTGACACCAGTGTTGCCATCTGCCGCCTTTGCAGTCAACGCATAAGTCGCGGTAAGCCCAACACTCACCTAGGGACAACCGCCTTAAGAAGGCACCTGAAATCCCATCACCAAGCCCAGTGGGAGAAAAACTGTCAGAACCCACAAAGCCACACTCCGTGCTCTCACCGTCCAGCCTCTTCTCCTTCTCCTCCCCCTTCTCCTTCTCCTGTCTCCTCACAGTGGTCCAACACTCCACCTTCCCTAATGCCGTCATCACGTTTTTCTGTGGCTCAAATGTTGGAGCGTCAAAAAGGTGTCCACCTACATTGGGTTAACGGCCGATGTGGACGCTCTGAGGAGTGATGAACCCCTGGACTACTGGGTGGGCAGGCTTGACCTCTGGCCAGAGCTTGCACAATTTGCAATAGAAATATTGGCTTGCTCCCCATCCAGTGTCCTGTCCGAAAGGACGTTCAGCGCAGCAGGGGGGATCGTGACCAATAAGCGCACTCGCCTAGCTCATGACAGTGTAGACTACCTCACATTTATAAAAATGAATGAGGCATGGATCTCTGATGCATTCAACACATGTGACCAGTAGACCAGGTTTCATCGAAATTCCTCCACCCACAACAATTCCTGGTCCTTGGCTTCACTACATACAGCAGCATAAAAGGCATTTCATGTCCATTGAATGGCAAATTTTTGGGGCCTTTCAGGGCCGACAATTATTTTTTCTGTGAATGCCTAATGTACCTCCAGTCACCAAATACTAAGTTTTTTGCTGTCAGTTCAAACCATGTGAGCTAAATTTTGGAGCCTATACAGGCCGACTCTTACGGTTCTGTGTACTGTGAACGCCTACCATACCTCTAGCCATCAAAAACTAAGATTTTGCTGTCAGTTCAAACCATGTGAGCTAAATTTTGGAGCCTATACAGGCCGACACTTACGGTTCTGTGTACTGTGAACGCCTACCGTACCTCTAGCCATCAAAAACTAATTTTTTTGCTGTCAGTTCACACCATGTGAGCTAATTTTTGCAGCCTATACAGGCCGACACTTACTTCTGTATACTGTGTGAATGCCTAATGTACCTTCAGCCACAGAATACTACGTACTTAGCTGTCAGGTAAACCCATGTGGGCTATTTTTTGGTGCCTTTTATGGCCGACGCTTATTTCTGTTACCTGTGAATGCCTAATGTACATTCAGCTACAGAATACTACATTCTTAGCTGTCAGGTAAACCCATGTGGGCTAATGTTTGGGGCCTGGAATGGGCGACACTTACTTCTGTATCCTGTGAATGCCTAATGTACCTTCAGCCACAGAATACTACATTCTTAGCTGTCAGGTAAACCCATGTGGGCTATTTTTTGGTGCCTTTTATGGCCGACACTTACTTCTGTTACCTGTGAATGCCTAATGTACATTCAGCTACAGAATACTACGTTCTTAGCTGTCAGGTAAATGCATGTGGGTTAATTTTTGGGGCCTGGAATGGCCGACACTTACTTCTTTATCCTTTGAATGCCTAATTTTTCAGACTGGAAATGAAAAACAATGGGTCTGTAAAGGTTCCGCCAAATTGTGGAATGGATGCGGACCCATTTTGCAGATGTGTGAATGGACCCTATATGTAATAGACAATGTATTTACCGGCTGCTGTCAGTTCTGGCTGATTTATGAAAAAAATATATATATTTTTTTGCTGTAAAAAAAAAAAAAGATTAGGGCAACTTTTTCAATTGCAATTCTTCTGTTATGACATTGTCCATGTACTGGGACTATTTGTGCACAGCTAGTACCTCTTTTGTAGCTGAAAATGTGACCTAAAATGTTCGCCTCCCATTAAAGTCAATGGGGCCCGCCGCAAACTCGCGGTTCGCGGACTTTTGAGAAAATTTGCGGCTGGCGTTCACGAACCGCCCTGGCCGATGTTCGTCCATCACTAACTACTTCCAGAATTAAAGAAGATAAGACCATACCCCTATGCAGCCGTACCAGAATCGGCCAGCCACCTTGACCATATCCTGTCAAATTTCCTTAGACACCCCCTATGTGCATAGGTTTCTCTAAACAATGGTAAATTACTATTAACCAAACCTTTCCAAAAGGAAACCGTAGGTGGAACCCTTTTCTTCCAGTGTAAGGTAATGGCTTTCCGTGCATAAAACAAAAGAAGACTAACTAATACTTTTTCAGCTCTGGTATGTAGCAAAGCAGTCACCAAACGCAGTAAACAGATTTCAATGGTCCTAGGAATAGAAGTTGTTGTATGTACGTTAAGTACCGCCAAAACTTTCTCCCAATAACTCATGATCTTGGGACATGACCAGAAAATGTGTAAAGTTCCCCACACGGTCTCCACATCTCCAACATTCAGGGAAACGCAATGGATACATCCGCTGTAATATAGCAGGTGTGAAATAAGCCCTGTGCACTATTTTATACTGAATTTATCGGTTCCGCAAGGAGACTAAACTTTTAAATGGTAAATCCTAGATTTTATCCCAGTCCTCTGGGCCTAAACCTGGCACGTCCCTCTCCCATTTAGCGCATAATTTATCAAGCGAAGATAATGCATCTGCTACTAAGTGAGCATAAATCCGTGACATGCATTTTTTATTACAATCCAAGTGAAGCAAACATTCCAACTTAGACTCCTCTACCTGCAAAGGTAAATTCAAAAATTGACTCCTGAAAGCATGAGCAAATTGCCTGTAGTAGAAATAATAAGTAAGTGGAATCCTAAACTCCTTGGAGAGTTGAGCAAAGGATTTCAAAAAGCCTCCCTCATAGGGGGGCGTGGCTTGCGCGAGCTGAATGGCAGCATAAGCCGATAGCTCCTAGTAGTCGGCCGGAATATCTCCCAGCATCGGGGAAGCGACAGCCATCACACCACCACTGATCACATCCACTTGCAGCCCTGCTGCCCTGCACCCGGAGGAGATGTTGTCCCGCAAAAGGAAAGAGGAAAGGGGCCCCACAAAGCTTACGGCCTTCTTTTCCAAACCTGCCTTGCACTCAGGGGGAAGCTAAGATGGCGCCACCGCGCCCGCAGGCCGCACCGATCCAGCATTACATGGAACAGAAGATGGAGGAATGTACTGATACAGTTAATGATCTGGTGGATGCATACACTGAGCAGAGAGATTACACTTCCTGGATTAAAAACAAACTTACTGATCTAGAAGATCGCTCTCGCCGCAATAATATTAAAATAAGAGGCATACCAGAGGATGTTCAACCTGCAGAATTACAGCAATATGCAACCACCTTATTTTCCTCCCTGGTGCCAGAATTAACCCCTATTGAATTGACCATCGATAGGATTAACAGACTACCAAGCCAAGGTTCCTGGAAGCCTCCGTCCCCAGGGATGTCTTATTACGTGTACATTTCTACCCCTGCACAAGTCCAGGACATTAGGTACTCTGCCTGCTCCATATGCGAATATACAATTTTCGCTGATCTCTCCCAGCATACACTCCAGCAGAGAAAACAACTGAAAGCGCTAACCAAGGCCTTAGCGAACCATAAGATCATATACAAAAGGCATACTTATAACGGGATTCCCCACTCAATCTCAACAATCGAAGGTGGCATAAAACCGCTACACTCCTGGGGCATCATCCCAGATCTGCCGAGAGGAACCCAAGAAATACCACGTAAGACTCCCCCTCCTCCTCAGGGACATCACCAGGGCCGCTTCAAGCAAAAATTCACACCAGGAATCTCCTATCCTTCCCCTAATGAGCATAACATGGTCCGGCTGGCCTACTAATCTTAGCTCACTGTCTTACCTCACTCTTATTTCCACCCCCGGGGGAAAATCCCTATTCTTGTATCAGTAAGCCTACACTAGGATACACCTTGCTGAATATCCTACACTATTTTGTGTGCCCGCAGTTGCTGTACATCATCCAAGTTGACGTTACCTGTGCTGCCTGAGCAAAGTTCTTTCTCTGTTTTTTTTCTTTTCCTTTTTCTATTTTATTGCAGTTGTTATCATACTTTTTGATACCTCGGAAGAGTAAATCACGAGTTCTCCAGCACTGAAGATTTTTGAACGACCACCAGAGACCTTCTACATCTCCACCTGACCACTTACCTGTCGTGCCTACCTACTGTTTTACCTCCTGCAGTTCTGGACTCTCAAAACCGTAGCAGCTACATTCCACTACTGCTGACCGTCCCTTCATAAGCACCGGTGCTTTGAGGTACTTCCATCACATTGGAGATCACCATCTCCACACTACATGTACCTTGCACTTACAAATACTACATCCCATTATCTTACGATCCACCATGTCCTTCAGCATAGTTTCCTTAAATGCAAGATGACTGAATCATCCCGCTAAGAGGACTTCACTATGGTCCACTGCCTCGTCCCTTCACGGAGACATAATTTGCATACAGGAAACTCACTTTGCCCTTACTGCAACACCGAAATGCGACCATAAAAATTATCCTCTCATATACCAGGCTTCCGGAAGGAAAAAGAAAAGAAGAAAGGGGTCCTTATAGCTGTCAGAGACACTCTGGATTTCCATCACCATGGAGACATTCTTGATCCCAAAGGCAGATACATTATCTTGAAATGCTCCATTCTTGGCAAACAATTCACTATAGTGAACTTGTACACACCAAACTAACACCAAATGACTTTCATAAGAGCCATAGTGGATAAAGCAAAGGCCCTTAACTTTGGGAACTTACTGCTCTGCGGAGATTTCAACCTCGCCCCAGATAGTGGGGTGGACTCAACCGCTACACCTAAACGTCACAACTCATCTCTCTCGAAATACCTATGGTCGCATGAACTGTATGATGTGTGGAGGGGCTGTCACGCATCGGAGATTGATTATACATTCCTGTCCCCGCATCATGGCACCTACTCATGCATAGATCTCTGTGTGTCAGACAAGAAACTGTTGGAATATGTATCTAACATGGAGATCCACACCGCCACTTGGTCAGATCACTCCCCTCTAACTATAACTTTCTCCTTTGGCCAATCCACCCAACCTACCTTTGTTTGGAGATTGCATAACCATCTTATTAAAAATCCGTCCTATGCAAAAGAGGTCCACAAACACATAGCTGATTACCTATCAAATAACCTACAATGTGATTTGGACCCAGTGGTCATGTAGAACGCACACAAAGCCGTTCTACGAGGGGTTTTCATGCAATTGGGGGCTAGAGAAAGGAGAAGGAGGTCGCAGCAGATAGATGCCATTACAAAACAATTGTCGTCTTTAGACTCCCAAAATCAACAAAATCCCTCCAGGCTTCTTCACAACCAAATTTTTAAGCTCAGACAAGACCTTAGGGCTATCCTCCTAGAAAAATATAGCGACACACTTAAAAAGTGGAAAGCGGACTCCTACTCCACAGGTCAGAAAGCCACTAAAGCAATGGCCCTTCGCATAAAGGGACAAAGGCTTAAGGCGAGGATACCATATATACTACATCCTAGAACCAATGAAAAACTACTAAAACCCACCCTTATAGCAATCTCTATATAATATTCATGCAGATCCAAATACCCACCAACCCCTGCCCATTGAAATTAAAAACTTTCGGGGGCGTGGCCGGCAGCCGAAGGAGATGGCCGCGTAAGATCCGAGCTCCGTCTCTCCCAGTATCTCCACCGACAACCAAGCGACGTGGGTAAGCACCTCCGGCTCCTAATCCCCACCTAAGTCACCCGGGAACCTCTAGACCACAATGAGGAAGCGCAAAGACCGCGGGGCGCCCCGCAAACTGACGGACTTCTTCGCCACCTCTAGCACCCCGCGCTCGCAAGATGGCGCCGAGACCTCCTTGCAGGCCCGAGGCGCAGGAGCCTCCGGCGGAGCGCAGCGGGATCATGAGCGGGCCTCCGGCTCTGTCTCCCCCGCCGCAAGCAGCAAGTCATCCCAGGGGATCTCCCCTTCCCACAGCCCCCACAAATCGGCACCCAAGCGGTCTGAAAGCCACAGATGGGCAGGGGATGAGCGAGCGGGGGAGGGATCCCTGAACAGCACATTGGAGTTCTATGAGAACTTTAAAGACTTTCCTACTACAGGGCAGCCTCTCACAGATGCCACTATGAAGGAAATGCTCCTCACTATCAACGGCGCTTTTCACAGGGAAATTGTGGCCTGTGTCAATGGTATTAAAACTGATGTAGTTGAACTCGGGGACAGAGTGGACCATTTGGAATCCAAAATGGAGGAGTTCACACTAGCGCATAACGAATTGGTTGACGCTCACAACGAGGAGGATGATGACCTGGAGGCCCTAAAAAGCAAAATGGTGGACCTGGAGGACAGGGCCCGCCGAAACAATGTTAAACTTCGGGGGGTCCCAGAGTCTATTCTCCCGTCAGAACTGAGGCCTTACGTCCAAGCCATGCTTTTGGCCCTGATGCCTGACACGCCTGTGGCGGAAGTAGTGGTGGATGGGGCTCACCGCTTGCCAAAACTGCAACATCTTCCAGACAAGGTACCACAGGATGTCATTGCCCGCATTCATTTTTTTTACGACAAAGATTATCTCATGAGGTTCGCGCGGAAGCATTCCCCGCTGCCGGACCCGTATCATGATCTATCAGTCTACGCAGACCTGTCTCAGTTCACCATGGCGGCGAGGAGGAAACTAGTTCCCTTGATCAAGCTACTCCGGAACAACAACATTGCCTACTCCTGGGGATTCCCTACCAAGCTGCTTATAATCAAGGAGGGCCGCACACATGTCATCCGCTCAGTGCATGAGGGCTTTGCGCTGACCAAGCAGTGGGGAATTATTCCAGATCAGCAGGGCTCACCGCCGAGTTCAGATCCTCCAGCTCGACTTGAACCTGAATGGCGCCGAGTCACCAGATGAACTTTCATGAATCTTCCGGCTGGATACGACGGTTCTACTGGCTTGTCCCTTCCCTCTGGAGGTCCCTTTAGCAGGTCTGGAAAGGTTCTAGGGGGTCTGTCTGTTTTCTTTTTTTTCTCCCTGACCGGCATGCTGGAGTTCAAGGGGTATCCGGGAGGCCGGTGCTATTACCCCCCTCACCACTACCTGCGATTGAATCGCATGATGGGGTTTACCCCAAGTTTTTGGTTTCTTGCTTTTGTTACTTTCATGTTTGGTTCTACCCTGTTTTTTTCGTTTCTTCAGCCTCTTTGCAAGCTACTTACACCTGGAAACCACTCACCCTGTAACCAAGGATTCCCATGGCTCACTTACACCAGCGAGGACAGGTTGCTCAGATCTGAACTTGCTCTACATGGACTGCAGGTACTGTAAGGGCCTCGGCCTATTGTTGCCCTCCATTTTCGGTTTGGTCGCTATTGTTGGAGACCACCCATGGCCCCCCACTATAACTTACAGAGTCCTTATCTCTGCATATCTTTTGGATGCGTCCACTGCATTGATCATTACTGTACCCTTTTAAATGGTAATCCAAATTGTCTCTATTAACGCCCATGGACTGAACAGCCCGTTCAAACGTAGGTCCCTTTGGAGAGAAGCTCGTGCCCTCAAGGGTGGTGATATATGTGTGCAGGAGACCCACTTCACGCGATCAAACCCACCTAAATGCACGTATAAGTCTTATCCTCATATATTTGTTTCTTCTGGGGAATCCAAAAAAAAGGGGATGCTCACCGCTGTTAAACAATCCGTGGCCTTTCAGCTACATGAGGCGGTGTCAGATGAGGCAGGTCGATATTTGATATTGATTTGCGACATCAACAACACTACATATACAATTGTAAATCTCTATGCCCCGAACAAGGGCCAGATCAAATTCTTTAAAGCATTAGTCAAGAAGGTGGATCGCGTGAAGAAAGGCCTAACGGTGTATTGTGGGGATTTTAACTGTGTGGTGGACCGGGAACTGGATTGCTCTCCGGCTCAGGGACGTGCAAGGGCCACTCTGCAACGGTTCTTGCATGCCTCTGATCTGTACGATGTGTGGCGTTGCCTTAACTCCACGGAACGGGATTTTACCTACTTTTCGGCCCCCCACAAATCTTATTCACGGCTGGATTTGTTTGTGGCCGATTTGCAATTTTTGAGGGCGGCGGAAAAATCTGTGATTCATTCTATCTCATGGTCTGACCACGCGCCGGTTTCTGTGGCCGTCTCGGAGTCTCACGCGACGGCGCCTGTGCATTTGTGGCCCAATAATGTCTCTTTGCTCCGGGACCCCGTCCATAGGGACCGACTGGGTGGTCAGATAAGGGACTACTTTGGGGATAACGACACCCCTGGGATAGACGTTTTTCAATTGTGGTGCGCTCATAAGGCGTTCTCAAGGGGGTTGCTCATTCAGCAGGCTTCTAGGGCTAAAAGGGCAAGAACAGTGGCGTTTAGGGCCCTAATGGAGAAACTTAAAGCACTAGAATCAGCTCATAAAATAAATCCCTCTCAGCTCTTGTTGCGAGACCTCACGAACTGTAGACTGCAGGTTAGAGCCAAACTTATGGAAGAACATCAACACCTCCTCTTCCACACTAAAGCGCGGCATTACTCTCAAGGGAATAAGTCGGGGAAAATGTTAGCTAACTACTTAAGAAAAAGACAACAAAAATCCAAGCTGGCCTCCATCACCGATCCCGTTTCTGGTAATCAGGTGCGTCACCCTACTGAGATCGATTACGCTTTCTCGAATTACTATACCTCATTATATAATCTCCAGGATGACGTGACCACTCCACAGCCTACAGATTCCCTTATTGCCGACTTCCTAGATTCCCTTCATCTCCCAGGGGTTACGGACCATATGCTGCAATCCCTTAACGCCCCCATAACCGAGGAGGAAATCCAACTGGCCATAGCTTCTCTGCCCTCCAATAAATCACCTGGGGCGGATGGCTTCTCTTCAGAATACTATAAGGCTTTCAGTCAGGTCCTGTCTCCATATCTAAGTAAGGTGTTTAACGCTGCTGCTCAGCACTCCTCCTTCCTTGAAGAGATGCTCCAGGCAGTTATCGTGGCACTCCCAAAACCTGGGAAGGCGCCGGATGCCCCTCAGAATTTTCACCCCATTTCCCTTTTAAACACCGACCTCAAGTTGTATGCCAAAATACTAGCGGTCAGACTAGCTGAGGTGACTCCTCACCATGTCAAGGCTGACCAAGTTGGCTTTGTGAAAGGGAGGCAGGCGCCGGATGGTACCAGGAGGATGTTGGACCTGGTGCAGATAGCTGAAACTCGGAAGGTGCCCTCGGTGTTCCTGACATTGGATGCTGAAAAAGCGTTCGATAGGGTTCACTGGGGGTACCTTAGAGCGACGCTCACTAAATTCGGGTTGAGGGGGAACATCTTCTCGGCTATCTCGGCACTGTACACCAGGCCCTCAGCTAGGGTATTTACATCAAGTGCTCTATCATCTAATTTTAACATTACAAATGGGACCCGTCAGGGGTGTCCCCTTTCCCCCTTGATTTTCTCTTTGGTTATGGAACCTCTGGCTGAGGCGATTAGGAGCGACCCTAATATAACTGGGATTTTCGTGGGGGGTAAGGATCACAAAATCGGACTTTTTGTGGATGATGTGATCCTGACCTTGACTTCCCCTGTAAAGTCATTGCACTACTTACAACAACAGCTAGACAGGTTTGGGACAGTCTCTTGCTACAAACTTAATGTCACTAAGTCCGTGTGCTTACCACTCTCCCTGAACCCTCCGATCTTGAAGTTCCTGAAATTGAAATATCCCTTTCAATGGACTAACAAGTCCCTTACGTATCTGGGTATCTCCTTAGTGGCGCCGACATCCTTGACATACCAGACCAATTTTGCTAAACTACAGTCAATTGTTGCGGGGGACTTGCAGCACATTGCGTCCTACGATCTTTCTTGGATGGGCCGCATAGCTGCCCTCAAGATGATAGCGCTTCCCAAAATATTGTACTATTTTAGGACGCTCCCTATATCGTTGCCGGAATCCTTCTTTCGAGGTATGGATAAGCTCTTTCGGAAATTTCTCTGGGGGGTAAGGTACCTAAATTGTCATACTCCACGTTACTTAAATCTAGGTTGGCTGGGGGGGTGGGCTTCCCACATCTTAGGTCCTACCACTCTGCTGCTCTTTTGGACCAGGCGAAAGCTTGGTTCGATCCAGCTTCGGACAAGCTGTGGGTGTTGCTAGAAAGGGCAATGGTGGCGCAGCGAGATCTACCATCTTTGCTTCAGGCCGCATTGACGAAGAGGGAGGTGCACATTCCCAGCCTGTCCTCGCTGCGGGCAACACTGGGCGCTTGGGGGGAGGTGCAAAAGATAGGGGGAACCCCGACAGCTAAGAGAGAATTAACACTGGCGGCCTATCAGTTCCTGCTTCCCTCCCTGAAAATTCCGCGGACATTGTTCCCGGATACCTTCACATACCACGATGTCCGTAGGCAGGTCGGAACCCCGTCCTCCTTCTTTCATGCACAGCTACACCAATACCACATTAAGTATCCTAACCCGACTATTGAGGTGCCCTCTGAGATCTGGGACTACTTGCACAAAGAGTACCGTAAAACGAAGGGGTTATCATGGTTTTACCACCGTCTGCACCTCCAGCGTGGGTGGGTTAAGTCGGCTAGTATGGTGGCCTGGGAGAGCAACCTTTCAGTGGCATTTTCGGAGCTGGAATGGCGGCTGGCTATTTGCTCCTTTTACACATTTACGCATTGTACTAATCACTGGGAGGTGGCTCTCAAATTTCTCCACCGTAGTTATCTGACACCTGTGAAGATGGCAAAGATGTTTAAAGATGCACCCATCTCATGCTGGAGGGGTTGTGGGGGTAAGGGCACACTATTCCACCTATTGTGGCAGTGTAGGAAGCTGAGAGGATATTGGGCAGCGGTGTTTGCACTAATTATATCCGTAACTGGAATATCGTTGTCCATGTCCCCAGCCCTAGCTCTATTGAACTTGGGTATTGACAAGGTTCCACGACCGTTTCGTTGTGTAACCTCACACATACTTACAGCTGCTAGGATGTCTGTCACCGCAGCATGGAGGTCTGCTGATGCACCCACGGTAGTGGATGTCATAAATGGGGTTAAAACCCACTACTCCTACGAACAGTTCTTTGCCAACTCCAACGATAGAAGCCTGCTGTTTGATCGCGAATGGAATCCTTGGTTGCTAAAGTACCCGAGCTGAGGGGTTTTCCTCTCGTTCGGGCTTGATCCTTACTTGATCACATTATTAATGATGACATATGTTTATATTTGAGGCTGTTGTTTAAACCGTCCGGTTGATGGTCCCCATGTCTAGTTGCGTGGTTATTGCAAACGTAATGTACTAAAGCATGCTAGAGTTACGGTTCTTTGCAGATGCACCTCTTGTTAGCTCCAGGAAGGACTGGGTGTACGCTGGGGGCCGGGTCCCGGCTCCTGCGGGGGAGGGAGGGAGCGGGACCACAGTATTGATCCCCTTGGGGGTGGTCCGGGCAGCCCGACCCTTCGGCTCGACGCGGGGGGATTAGGCTGGGGTCCGGCCTCTGGGGGGGCCCAGCTGTTAGGTACTGGGGGCTCTAAATCTTTATCCACAACGGTTTTGCATGGTATACTCTGGTATATTTACTGTATCTGTTCATTGCTATATAGCCATTACGTGTAAATGTACTGTATCATGTGTTTGATGTTTTGAAAATTTAATAAAAACTATTGAAAAGAAATTAAAAACTTTCTTGATCGCATCAAACTACCAAGCATACCATCCTCTACATTGGACACCTTTAACCAACCATTTACAGAACAAGAAATTACCAAAGCCATCTCCTCCCTCCCAAATCTGAAATCCCTGGGACCAGATGGATTCACAGCAGAATACTATAAATTGTTCTCCCACTCTCTCATGCCTCTATTAACTAGGGTATTTCATTCTGCTGCCATCTCCTCATCCTTCTCAAAGGACATGCTTAGTGCCATGATTATAACGTTGCCAAGATCCAGGAAAAGAACCAAACCAACCCCAAAATTGTAGACCGATTTAGATGTGAAATTATATGCTAAACTGATTGCTCTACGCTTACTACATGTTCTCCCGACAATTATCCACAAAGACCAATCAGGCTTCACGAAAGGCCATCAGGCTTCGGATGCCACTAGAAGGGTCATTGATGCCATCCATCATGTGGGGTCGACTGGAACGCCTTCTCTGCTCCTATCTCTGGATGCAGAGAAGGCGTTCGATAGAGTCCACTAGGGATTTCTATCCGCGGTTCTCCAAAACTTTGGTCTACATGGATTCATATATAATGCAATTATGGCTTTGTACTCAAACCCGTCAGCAATGGTCCGTACACCGCAGGCAATCTCCGCGCCTTTCGCAATCATGAACGGCACTAGACAAGGGTGCCCACTCTCCCCCATACTATTTAATATGGTCATGGAGCCCCTAGCTGAACACATTTGCTCTAACAATAAGATATCAGGGATCAACATAGCTGGAATTCAACATAAAATTAGTCTTTTTGCGGACGATGTAATTCTCATGATTACTAATCCGACCAGCTCCCTACCGGAAATCCAGAGGACTCTGAAATGGTTTGGTGAGGTTTCATTGTACAAAGTCAACGAGACTAAATCACACATTCTTAACATAGGAGTGGACGCTACCTCCAGCAATCTCTTGCAACAGCGGTTCCCATATACTTGGGCAGATCATAGACTCTCCTACCTAGGCATAAAATGAGCAGCTAATCCAAAAACGCTCTTTCTGCACAATTATATTCCAGCTCGCACCAAACTGCAAACCAATCTCAAACAACTGGAGTCCTTGGGGTTCTCTTGGCTAGGGAGACTGGCAGCATTTAAAATGATGTATCTTCCGCAACTACTATATCTTTTCAGGACGCTGCCAATCCCCGTACCCAAAAAATGTTTTCAGTCCCTACAATCAATTCTATCTGCATACATCTGGCAGGGCAAAAAACCCAGATGTGCACATGTAAAAACTCATTAAATCACGCGCTCGGGGGGGGGGGGGTGCTGGGTACGTGGACATCTACGATTATTACCTAGCTTCTATCCTCTCCCAATTACGCGATTGGCTTAACCCCACCCCATTCACTCTATGGGGTACTATTAAAACTTCTTACTGTAATAGAAGTGATCTATCTGCTTGGTTGATGGCCATGTCCTTGGGTGCGAAAGTACCTTCCCACTATCCTCCCCCTATGGCAGCTTCAGCCGTAGTCTGGAGAGCACTGATTAACCAAAGTACCCTATGCCCTGACCGACTAGAACTTAAAGTCCCCATAAAAGCCCTCCATAATTTAATGGCAGAATCATGCTTCATGCAATGGCACAAACATGGTATATCCACTATAAATGATCTCTATCAAGACTCCAAACTCCTGCCATTTGCCCTATTACAATCTAAATTTAACCTCCCTAAAACTGACCTATTATAACCCATATTAGAACACGCCATTTCCTGTCCACCCTTCCCCTCTGGCCACTGACTGTTCAGACACAAGCCTGGTCCTACCTGACTTCAATTGCACCCCCCAAGGTGAAGGGTATCACTACCTTCTATAACCTACTTCAACAGAAAACTGATTTCTCCAAGACCCTCCCCCATCTCCAATGGGAGAGGGACTTGGGCGAAGAGTATACACATGCACAATGGACCCAAGCGCGTTGCACAGTTTACTCTGCTTCGTGTAACTCAAACCTATGGGAATTGTCCATCAAAATCTCACTCAGATGGTACCTCACGGCAGATAGAATACACAAATTTGACACAAACAACGACGGACTATGTTGGAGACTGTGTGGACGAGAGGGCACTCTCTTCCAAATTTTCTGGAAATGCCCGCAAATACAGAAGTTCTGGAATGAGGTCTTCTCACTTCTCTCCGACATAGCTAAAACTCCTATCGCACCAGAGCCTGGATTGGCTCTCTTGTCTCTGGGGTCCGAGAGGTTCCCCTGTTCCCTAAGACACTTTATAATTCACTGCCTACTTGCTGCTAGGCTAAACATCACTAGATCATGGAAGCAGGAATCCCCACCATCCTTGCAGGGAGTAATTGACACTGTTCATACCAACTTCACATATGAACGTACCTTGTCTTTGAAAAATCAATCCATTAGCCGAATGACTAAGTTGTGGCAACCTTGGATTTCTTGGCTCAATCGGTAGGGTGTAATTGCCCCATATTAAACTAGTGACTTGAAACATTACCCCATCAGCTTCTAGCACTCCGGGTCTGAACACAGATGTAGATCCCATGAGTGATGTCCATTCCTGGGGTGACCAGATCTCCCGGTTGTTTAGTGCTTAATAATGAATATATCTCAGGTAATGTGGGATTATGGCACTCTCTAGTGGTCATTTGTAATGAATGCACCGACTAAGGTCTCCGGTTACCAGCTAGAGTATATATGCATTCTTTGAGTACTAAAATACTGCATGTTACTAAATACGGCCATTACGAGCCATGTCAATGTGAACTGGAAATGGGGACGTGGTTGTAGAAGCTATAGCAGATTCTGGAGTAACTCTACTTACCGGTTCTATGATTAGCACCTTGAATACTGAAAGTTGTACTTTTCTTACCTGTTACTTGCTTTGTCCACCGTTTGTTCTATGCAAATATATTTTGAAACTATATGTTCTTAACGTTTGTACCTTTTATGTTAAAGTCCAAAAAAAAGATTTATACAAAAAAAAAGCCTCCCTCCACCACCTGAGAAAGAAATTTGATCTTGTATTTAGTCCAAATCATCTTGCCCGGTAGCTTAAAAAAATGAGGTAGAGCGGGATTCCTCCAGATCGGCACATTCGGAGATACCAATGCGGAGGAACCACGCCCCCTAAATAGTCCAGCCCTCCATGCCTTAACCGTGGTGGACATCGAATGTGTCAATGAATACGAGGCCCCCAATCCCCGAAACACTAGAACACATAAAGCCTCCAATGATCCAACTATGGCTGCCTCCAGCATTGTGGATGGATTGGTCTGGTCCGGGGAAAACCACCAGGCCACCGTGATCAACTGGGAGGCCAAATAATACTTCTGCATATCCGGAAAAGCCACCCCCCCCCTGGGAGGCTGGCCTCATAAGTATGGCTAACCTATATCTTGGAGGGCTAGGGGACCATAGAAAAGAAGAGAAAACGGTATTTAGCTGAGCAAAAAAAGACTTCGGAACCCACGACGGACAGTGACGTAGAAGGTAAATAAATGTAGGCATTATTTTCATTTTAATTAAATTTACCCAACCTAGTATTGAAAGAGGCAGGCGTTCCCAAGATTTCAAATGTCGCTTTGTTTCTTGTACCAAGAAGTGTCAAGTTTAAGGGAACATATTCCGAGGACCATCTAGAGACCCAAACTCCTAAATATTTAAATGTATCCACCCACTGTAGTGAAAGATTCAGGGCAGCAGATTCCCTCGCCCCCCGGATCAACAGGTAGAAAAAGGGATTTGGACCAGTTAACCCTCAGTCCAGTGAATGTAGAATATGTATCAAAAATCTGCAATGCTCCTTGCAATGAAGGTCCCGCATATCCCAAGAACAACAACATATCATCGGCATATAATGCCACTCTCTCCTCCAACCAACCTACGTGATGTCCACGTATATGTGGGGACGTGCGGAGTGCCTCCGTCTTTGGCTTGAATGCTAAGGCAAAAAAAGCGGGGGAAAGAGGACATCCCTGACGCGTACCCCGACACAAATGGAGAGAGAGGGCACCGCCCAGACTGATAGAAGCAGTCGGATTCCTATAAATTATCTTCAACCATTCAATGAACTGCAAGGGAAAACCCATCCTCCTAAGAGTCTCCCAAAGCAAGGACCATTCTATCAAAGGCCTTCTCTATATCTAGAGAGGCCACCACCCTAGAGCCTTGATTGGTATGTGGAGCATGCAAATTCGTGAACAATCCACAGAGATTAATATCTGTGGACTTATTTGGTATAAACCCTGTTTGATCTGAGTCTATCACGTAAGGAAGCATACACTGAAGCCTTCTAGCAAGGAGTTTTGTTAGAATTTTAACATCATTGTTTAATAGTGCTATTGGTCTATAAGAAGCACATAAATCTGGGTTCTTAGAAGGCTTGTGTATTAACACTATATGGGCGTGGCTCATAGAGCCTGGAAGTTGACCCACTCGTAGAGAGTTAGAATAAAGCTAGAATAGGTGACAAAAAACTTGAATAAGCTCTATAAAAATCAATAGGAAGGCCATCTGGCCCTGGTGCCTTACCCAGCAGGAAAAATCCTCGGCTGTGAAGGGTGCCATCTGCCTCGAACTCTCTAAATCTGATAACCACCCCAACGCCACCTGATCTAATATAGGAGAGATAATAGATGGAGAAAAATTTGTGTCTAATCGTGAAGAGTATAGATCACTATAGTACTCCCTAAAAGCATTCAAAATCCCCTCCCATGTTTGAACAATATCTCCAGGTGGTAACCTAATTTTAGAGATAATAGTTGAAGGGTGCTCATGTTGCGCCAGTAATGCAAAAAAATATCAATTTTTATCCCCGTGTTCCAAGAAAGTTTGCTTCGCTTGAAATTGAGCCACTTGAGCATGCTCTGATAAATGTAAATTTAAATCCTGTTAAGATGCCTGTAGCTTAAAAAAAATAATCTAATTTGGGGCTGCACTATGCACTTCATAGCACTGCGACACCAAATCCCTAATAGAACGAGTCACAGACTCCATATCCATCCTAAGGGCGGCAATATTAGCAATATATTGACCCCTTGTAAAGGCCTTAAACGTGTCCCAAACTATTTCTAGAATAGCGGAGTCTCTTTTAACCTCCCAGAACTCTGACAGAAGTGGGAGAAGCGAATCCATCAGAACCGGGTGGGTCACCCAATGAGGAGCTAACCGTCACAAAGATGCATTCCGAGAAGCTGGGTATCAAAAGGACACCTGAAGTGGACAATGATCAGACAAGCCACCCGGCAAATAGGATACATCCCCCACCTCTGACAGAAAACCCGGGTTCACAAAAGCCAAATCTATCCTGAAAGAGGTTTTATAGGAAGCCGAGAATCAAGAATACCCTCTAGTTTCTGCATGTCTCCATCTCCAAACTTCCGATAAGCCTGAGGTCTCTGCCCATAAACACAAATCCCCATTAAACTTCTTTGATCGAACTAGCCTGTCCAGATCTGCAGATAATGTAGCATTGAAATCTCCCATAATAAGGATCTTAGCTGGAGAATGGGGAGCAATCTTCTCTAGGATACTAAATAAAATCTTCTAAGAGAAAGGAGGTGGAAGATATATATTGCAAAAAAGGAGTGAGAGAGAACCAAAGTTCCCGTCCAACCCACTGGAAGATATATATTAACTACTATATATTTACTATGCCACAATGTAAAAACTACTATGACGTACTGGTCCAAGGGGTCCATATAAACAGTTTGATTACACACGGGAATGTCCTGGCGATTAGCACAGAAACCCCGCGAGCATAAGTCGAGTATGTAGCATGATAAGCACTTTGGACCCATGGTTTTTTTAGGGACTGTAATTTGCTGCCCATGAGGTGCGTTTCCTGAAGCAACAATAGATGAGGCCTAGTAGATTTTAAGTACTGAAATAAAAGAGCTCTCTTAAATTTGGAGTTTAAACCTCTAACATTCCAGGAGAGTACTGTAAAGGACTCAAACTTAAAAGTTTTTTTTTTCAATTAAAAGAAAAGAGATGAGAACTCATGAGCAGCAAAATACAAAATAGACAAAAAAATGTCCATTTGTAGCTCGCAATGGGGGAAGGAAGGTACGGAGAAAAAAAAAAAAAGACAACAGAATACCCAAGCACACACACAAAAGAAAAAGAACAAAACAAAATTAACCCACCTCCTCTCACAAACAATCAAACAATTGGGAGGACGTTTGGTGAGGCCTATATCCCTATTCACACAAAGAAAAGCAGAAAAAAAAAACATCAGATTGTCAACTGGTAGTGGCGAATATGTCCGCACATTAGCCACATGGGTATAGCGTGCAAGATCAAAAGAAAAAAGAAAAAACAACAAATGAAAAAGGGAAAAAAACAAAAAATACCAAATATGTCCAAATTATCCAGACTGTGAAAGAGAGAGAGAACACCTCTTTAAAAAACAAAACCATATCATCATATACTCTTTAAGGAGAGCTCCAGCCCCCAAAAGACTTAGGCAACAATAGCAAAAGGACAAAAAAAAATATTTCCCCCGTTCCACCTGCATTAACAGGATAACCCTTCTAAATTGCCCAGGAGAGAGAGAGGGGGGAGAGGGGGGGAGGGAGAGAGAGAGAGAGAGGGATTGAGAGAGGGATTGAGGGGGAGAGAGAGAGAGAGAGAGGGAGAGAAAGGATTTCCCCCTCCCCCATATCCCTCATTATTCACACTGTTAGATGGAACTTAAATTAGGCAAAAAAAAAAACATTCCAGTGTATCTAACCACTCAGTAGTGGCTAAGGGGGAATCAAAAAATGTTGAGGAATCCCATATAATTCACCCGCAGTTTACTGGGATACTTAATGCCATAAGTGAGGCCTTTCCCTCTCAGCCGTTTCCTAACATCCGCAAACGAGCGTCTTCTCTTCTGTACATCTAAAGAAAAGTCAGGAAAGAAGTGCAAAGTAGTGTTTTCATATCTAAGTTCTGGATGTTTCCTGGCTTCTGACAAAACCAGATCCCGATCTCTAAAATTCAAAAAGCGGACCAGGAATGGCCTCGGAAGGGCACCCTGCGGACGCAAACCACCTGGTATCCTATGGGCCCTTTCAACAATATAAGCTATAGAAACAGTCGTTAATTTCAATACTGACTTAAATAAGGATTCTGCAAATCTGGTGGGGGACATGCCCTCAGCCTCTTCAGGCAGGCCCACCACCCTTATATTATTGCAGCGAAGACGGCTTTCAGCATCCTCTGACTTCACCATTAGAAGCTTTACCTTTTGCTGTAAACAGGAGACATCTCATGCAGTGGCCGCAGCTAAATCCTCCACCTCAGACATACGGGACTACACCAAAGAGATACGGCTCCTAAACGTATCCAGATCTTGTCGGATAAGGCTGCACTCCACTGCCAAGGTATCCATCCGAATCATCAGAGATGTCTTACTAGCCTCAATTGCTACAAGAATAGTGGAAATGGATGCAGCCTCAGTCATAGGTGCAGCCTCGGCCCCGGAAGCCAACATAACAGCTGCGGGATGCAAAAGGGTCTTTTCAGTAGGGTCACCCCTGATCTTGGCCAAATCCATGTCTGTACCCGGATCAATATCCATTAGGAACCCGGTTTCTGACCCGTATGTTTGATTTGTCTGTTCTGGAGTACTCAATTTACTGCTGGAGGATATAGGAGAGGAAGCCACAGGGGAGGAAACCTCAGCTCTTGTCCCCGGGCGACAGCCTCAGTGTCTAGGGGGAGGTTGCTTTCTGCTGGATCGGCCTTTTGCTGGCATAAGGGGAAAAAAAAAAGGAGTTGCAAAAAATACGGTGCGGAAATGTCCTAAATAGAGTTGAGCGAACACCTGGATGTCCGGGTTCGGCGGGTCCGGCCGAACTTGAAGAAAAAGTCCGGGTTCGTGACCCGGACCTAGCCCCAACTTGACCCCGAACCCCATTGAAGTCAATGGTGACCCGAACTTTTGAACACTAAAATTACTCTAAAAAAAAAAACATGGAAAGGGCAAGAGGGCTGCAAATGGCAGCAAAAGCTTGTTAGGAGCATGGCAAGTGCTCTGAAAACAAATGTGGATAGGGAAATAACTTAAAATAACATAAAAAACATAAAAATAAAAAAGAATCATCTTGATCTAGGAGGACGAGGCCCATATGGAGTAGGAGGTTGAGGTGGCGGTGGATGTGGCGGTGTAGGCGGAAGCGGCGGTGGAGGAGGACGAGGTAGCCAACACTGGTTTTTGTTTTTAATTTTATTTCTTTTTAAATTAGAGTACACCCCAAAAGAGTGAGAAAGATCAAAAACAGAACAATGGCTGGGTAAGGTCGGTATACATGTCTATTCTGCACAAGGTACGGACAAGTCCTGTGGGATCCATGCCTGGTTCATTTTAATGAACATGAGCTTGTCCACATTGGCTCTGGACAGGCGGCTGCGCTTGTTTGTAATAACGCCCCCAGCCGTGCTAAATACATGTTAGGGTAATACACTGGCTGCAGGGCAGGCCAGCACCTCCAAAGGGAAAGCTCAGGCCATGTGCCCAATTTAGAGACCCAGAAGTTGAAGGGGCAGACCCGTCATTCAGTACATGTATAGTACGTAAGGAACTGTATATGGTATATGGTAAGAAACGGTGATGGTGGCGGGGGGGCTTTTTTCTCCCTTCTGGGTTGAGTCTGGCCCTGGAAAAGGTATGTGTCCCTGGTTGTGGGCCAGGCTCTCCCAAAGCTGTCTAAGTTCTGAGGCCTTCTGGTAGGGACGGGGCTGCACTGGTCTTGTCAGGGACCGGGATTCTGAAAAGCCTGTGGTGTATGTGCCCCTGGAGTGACAGTCCAGGGGTGCCATAATTCACAGGGGATGGCAACACTATGAGTATGGCACCAAGGACACTGCACTTCCTACACATGTTTTTCACACCTGCATCTAGGGCCGGGCCTTTTGGTCAGGAGTCAGGACCAGAGGAATTTTTTATTCCTGGCCAAAGGGCCTGCCATAGTATTGCAACGTGGCACTAACCTTGCACTTCTCCACTATCCCTTTCCCTACTTTTATTTGTTGTGTGTCTCACGTTTTGTGTTTTTTATTGTGGCGGTACACTTTATTTTGCACAGCATGATTAGTAGGGTGTAGGTCCTTGGGCCTGTCCCTGAAAGTCTTGGGAGGGGGTGGATATGGCCTTCTGGCTTGTTTCAACTTCTCTCATGGGGTCTCTCTTCGGGAGAGCCCCACCTAGTACTTGGGGTGGTCTGTTTCAGCAGACCTCCTAAAGAACGGATGAAGGGGGAACACCCCGAAACGCGGAATCGGTTTTTTGGAGGTCTACATCCTTCCACGGCCTGCGGCAGCTGAGGATGCCCAGTGGAGACCCCTGGTGGTCCCTCATTGCTTATCGCCCGTGTTTCATAATCGTTTTGTGAGTATAATGTGTATACATGTCTATTAAAATAAATTGTTTTAAAGATAATGCACTAGGCTGGTGCACCCTCTGTCCATTTCTCTTTTCCAGTATCTGCTTTGGGTTACCATGACCCGTTGAGAGTGGCAGCACAGCCTGAATTTACTACAATTTGATCTGAATCCCATTTTCAGGATACCAGCTGCAAGGCCACCCCTTAAGCGCAGGAGTCATTTGCTCTCCTAAAGAATGGGGCTGCCTGGTTTCGGCCAGGTTAGCCAGTGTAAGTACCCCAGTCCCTGTCAGGAGCCTTGCGCCCGGGGTATCAGGGTCAGGGACCATGTGTACACCCTGTGAACTTTTTGTGTTTCACTTTTTTGGTGTGCACTTTTTTATGCACCCACCCGGTGATAGTCTGAGTGTGTTCACACACCACGGGTTTAAAAAGAAAAAAACAGCTGGTGGTCCTGGTTGTTGTGGGGTGCCGACAAAGCTTTTCCACATTTCATACATGCTAACTCTGCCTTATGAGGTGCTGGCGGTGCCCTGGCTGCGTTGGCAACCTCCTCCTCCTCTGCCTTCACCTTGTGCTTCCGCTGTGCCCCCGCTGTCAGGTCAGGTGGGAATACCACCAGCATTGCTTCTCGACCTTTTGGCTAAGATCAAGTGTAGTATCTGTTTTTATCAGTTAAATCAGTAATCAGTAAAACTGCCTACTGTCGTTTACCCCTGGCTGTGCTGAAGATGGTGGTGAAGGTGTTACGCTGACCAGATGTGGAGGCGGTAGAGGATGATGATGAGGAAGCGCAGTAGGAGGAGTTAGCAACAGGAGGCAAACTGAAGCGCCCTGCAATCCTCGGTGGTGGAAGGAGATGCGCCAAACAAATTTAAAGGGTGTATCTCACAGTAACATAATCAGCAAAAGCTGCAAAATTATTAATTTTTCCCTAAATGGGTGTTTATTGAATAGCAGAATAGAACAACCGTATGTAAAGGGTGTATCTCACACGTACAGATACAGACTAAGCCACAATTTAGTATCTTTCTTTCCCCTTAATGGGTGTTTATTGAATAGCAGAATAGAACAACAGTATCCAAAGGGTGTATCTCACACGTACAGATACAGACTAGGCCGCAATGTAATATCTTTCTTTCCCCTAAATGGGTGTTTATTGAATAGCAGAATAGAATGACAGTATCCAAAGGGTGTATCTCACACGTACAGATACAGACTAAGCCACAATTTAATATCTTTCTTTCCCTTAAATGGGTGTTTATTGAATAGCAGAATAGAACAACAGTATCCAAAGGGTGTATCCGCTACAGTCTAGGCCGCAATTTAATATTTTTTCCCTAAATGGGTGTTTATTGAATAGCGGCATAGAACAACAGTATACAAAGGGTGTATCTCACAGTAACATATGCAGACTAGGCCGCAATTTAATTTTTTTTCCCTAAATGAGTGTTTATTGAATAGCGGAATAGAACAACAGTATCCAAAGGGTGTATCTCACAGTAACGTATGAATGGAACATTTTTATTTTTCCCATTAATTGGTGATTTTTGAAGAGCAGATTAGAACACAGCAGTGTCTAAAGGCTTTATCTCACAGTAACATATAAAGGAAAAAATTTAAAAAAAATTCCCTTTAAATTGGTGATTTTTGAATAGCAGATTAGAACAGCACTGTGTGTAAAGGCTGTATGTCACAGTAACGTATGAATGAAAAACTGAAAAATAAATATTTTTCCCTTAAATTGGTGATTTTTGAATAGCAGATTAGAACACAGCAGTGTCTAAATGCTGTATGTCACTGTAAAGTATGAATAAAAAACTGAAAAATAATTATTTTTCCCTTAAATTGGTGATTTTTGAATAGCAGATTAGAACAACAGTGTCTAAAGGCTGTATGTCACAGTAAAATATGAAGGAAAAAAAGTTTTTTTTTAAATCCAGATTAAGCAGACACATATGCACTGAGCTTGCATTAAATGTCCGCTGCCGCCCACCTAACAGACTGATAAAAGTTTTTTCTCCCTCCTCCTCACTGGGCTCAGGTCAGGTCAAAAAGATTGTGCACTGCACCCCCACACAATAAAATTGATGTAGATCGCTGTCTGATTAAAGAACATTCTTCTGTCCTGTGTCCTATTCTTTCCCTGAAAGCAATCGCCGCCTCTCATGGTCTCAGTGGGGGGTCCAGTCCACAGCTCTCAACAAACTCCACACCAAACCACACTGTCTCAGCACTTCCTGCTTCATACAAAACATAACAGCACCACCTGCTGGATAAAGAAGAGATGTAATAATGGAATGGTCAATTTTTTGTTCCTTGTTTTGGATTTTTAGGGTCTGGATCTCCACTAGTAGGGCGAGCCGGGAATTAATCTTCCATTTGGCAAGAGTCCCTAGTTTTCTAAGCATGCCTCTCATGTATGCTTCATGGGCATTCCATAGGGTAAAGGTAGATACTTCTTTGGTATCGTTTGTTAAAAAAAATCCCTGATATGCTGAGAAAGCAAGGCACCATTGAAATAGGTCAATGCGAGAGTAAGATTTGTGTCATGGGGAAAAAAAAGAGAAGTCCTTTTCAATGGCATGAAGACATCGCCACACATCGCATACCTTTTCTTGGTGCAGGAGTAAGTGGAGTGAAGAGACTCCGCCTTTAGGTAGTGAGGACATGTCAAGATTGGAATCTACTGTTAGGTTAAAGTCTCCGCAAAGGATAAGATTACATTATTTAATTGCAGCCAATTTCTTGAATATTCTAGGGAGGAAGCGGAGTTGTCTTGTGTTGGGAGCATAAATGTTCGCCAGCGTGTAGGGCTTGTTGTTGATGTCACATTGTAGAATGAAAAAAAGGCTATCTGGGTCGATAAGCGTTAAGTGAGGCAGGAAAGCTACAGTGTTCCTGATTAACAATAATGCCCCGCCTTTTTTCGTGGAGAAGGTGGAAAACAAAATGTGTTGGAAATCTTTATGCTTATAGATGGGAGTAGCGGCAGTTTGGAAATGCCTCTCCTGGACTGCTAAGATATCAGTCCTTTGAGATAGGGCTTCACGAGGGAGGATCTTGTCTGGGTGATTAAGTCTGCGGGCATTAATGGAGAGTCATAGTGTCATAGGGAGAGGGAAGGAGGTGATAGGCATTTGTGCAGACTCACGTGGCCCACCGAAGTGTGGATACTCCAAAGAGAGGTGGGACCGCGGTGTATCTTCACGACATCTGGATGGTACCTAAGCATGGTTGCCAGTATAGCAGGTTACTTGCCAGAGGATTAGTACTTTAGACTGAAGGTTGAAGCTGAGAAAAAAAGAACAGTCAAACCAAATGAAAAAACAACATAATTAACTAAGGCTGCAGGTCCACCAGGAGAACTGTGCATGTAGGTAAAAAAGGGCTTCTATAAGAGCCAGGAGCAGAAACTCTGCAATGTTTTAAGGGGGTAGGAGCAGGGTACAGTTGTGTAAAAAGAGTAGACAACTATGGTAGCACTCTGAAGCTGTGAGACCATATTGGAACTATATCCGAGGATCCAGAAGGATCATGATCCAAAGCCGTTAATGTTGCATTTTTTGTAGGAATGCTTATGAGAAACTACTTGCCAATCATCTTATACTGGAGAATGTGAGAGCCAGGATGTGGTGGGTGATGGATGATCAGGTAGTATGCGTTAGAGCTTGAGGCCATCTTCGATGTTAGTGATGGTGGAGGTATAACCTTCACTCGTGACAATCAAAGTAGCAGGGTATCTCCATTGATAGATGATAGAGTAAATCTGCAATGCTTTTTTAATGGTGTTGAGACTTTTCCTCCTTCTCAAAATGTGTGCGGAGAGATCTGGAAGCACTTGTAGGTTCCGGGCCTGTTCAGGGAGCTGATCTTTTTTGCGAAAAGCTGCAAGCAACCTTTCCTTCACTTGAAAGAAGCGTATCTGCAGAAGAACGTCTTGCAGTACATTAGAGAGAAGAAATGATGGTTTGGAAACCCTGTGTATCATTAGTAAGGTCCGCAGATGTGAGTGATGGAAACACACTTTGAAATAGGTCACGAACATAATGCGGTAGTTGACAGGAGGATACAGCCTCTGGGATGCCACAGATTTTAGGATTATTGCACCTAGATCTGTCTTCTAAGTCCACAATTTTATCTTGAGCATTATGAGCATCAACCAGGGAATTAAAGGATTGAGCAAATTCTCCCATCTTATCCTCCACATATCCTACACGTTCCCCCAGGTCTTAACCCCTGCAGACACCTTGCAGACACAGGAAAAGAGATCTGCTTGCAGGGAGTCTCTAGGAGATAGTAGCATGACCTTGTGTGGTGTCCAAGGTGTCCAAGTGTGGTGTCCAAGACTGGTAAGCCTTGAGTGGGGGAAGCAGCTATAGGATCCCCTGGAGAAGGTGTAGCAGGCAGAGGGGTGTGTTGGCCGCTGACCTCCATGAATTGGTCGGGACTTAGCAGGGCTCCGGGTGGAGGGCATTGATATGCCAGAGTTCCCCTGATTCTCTGGGATGAAAGGGATAACTGCATAGGCTTCCAGGGTGTTCAGCAGTGCAGCTGCTACAGGACTATGAACGGCCGTGCCTCTTGTCTCTTGCTGCCATTTTGGATAGGACCTTTTCTCATTGCTCTGCCATGTGGCCATCTCGTGCGGTGGCAGCCACGCCCCCTCTTTTTTTTTTTCTAAGTGGATAAATATATTGGTCACTTTAAATGAATAACGTATTAATAATAGCTACATCTATCACCTTTAATGAATAACTCAACAATATTTTTTTGCAATTTTTTGCAGTTTTATTCTTACATTTTTCCTTATATATATATATATATATATATATATATAAATATGCTGTATTGGGAACTTGATGTTTGTGACCAGCTTTGTTGTTTGTGATCATTTTTATACACCTGTTTGCTTGATTGAGCACTGTGTGTCATCCAATTCTATCACATTACAACCAATGATGCTCTTAAACACCTCCTTATGCTCAGAACTCCTATCCCCATGGTTAAGCTCCAAGGGATGTAGTAAAAAACGTTGGGGCTTGGCCTGGCTGGAGACCAGGCTGAGGCTATCATTCATCTCACTTCATGAACATGGGTCTGTTTCATGATGTGCGGCTCATGGATCTTTTCCTTTGATGTTAGGTGCATACAGTCATGGTGTCTGGTAACCTGTCATTGATTTTTACAGACAGCTGTCCACAGCTATACGCAAACATTTTTCATTCCCGGGCACAGAAATATGCTCCTTCTTGCCCTTTCTGGCCAGGTGAATGAGGCCTAAAACAAAACACAAATATTTATTGCATTGAATCTTGTGCAGCTGTGCTACTTGGTGTTATTGTCAAAGCTTAATTGAACAAGCTGAAGTTAAAAGCTGATTGGTTACTATGAAGACTGCACCAGTTGGCTACAGTTTTAGTAAATCTCCTATGTTGTTTTGCAGTAAAATGTATGCTTGCATCATTTTATGACAATTTACACCAACGCAGTGCATATGTTGCTATGGGAGCACACACAGAAGAAGAGAAGTCAAGAGCATTGGCGGGTCCCCAATAGTGGAGGTTTATGGCCAGGTGAGTATAAAACAAATTACCTTTAATAATGCTTTAAACACTCGCCAACCGCTTACAAACTTTTACTGCGAGTAGGTGGCAGCTACAGGCTCAGCAATGTACTGGTAGGTTGCTGAGCACATGCACACTGGTGTATCTGTTGGGGCACACCAAACATGACGTTCGGTACCCAGCCACTGTGAGTGGCCGGGTATCATGTGATCACTTTGACCAATCATATTTCTTTCAGTACAGGGTCAATATAAGTTACAAAATACTCTGCAATACCCTTCACATTTCTAAGCCCAATCACAATATTGAATTGAACCTTTAACAATATACCTAGGGTTTTTTTTTTTTTTTTAGAAATCTGATATAATAATATTCTTTATTCTGTCTAACCATATGATATGTGATATGCAGTAATGGTAGAAGAAAAATATTGGTTGCCATAAATACTTTTGATCCAAAGTACACTGTTTTTTGTTAACAAATTACTACTACATAACTGTCCATATACTCAAACTGAGTGTGAATAATAACACATTCGATCCACCTAAGACCTGCGCAAAATCTCCCTGCACATACACATATTTTATGGTTCTTACACCAATTTTCAACAAACCAGGGCAGTTGGGATGTATGGTTTACAATGGTTTAAAAATGTAAGATTTTATAACGTTGTACAACATCCTGAAACATTTGCATATTAATAATTTGGGTTGTTTGTATATGTTTAACTGTTGCCAAATAGGGCAGTGTTTATTCAGCTTAATTGCTTGTTGCCACTATATAAACAAGATGTTTAGCTTACAGCAGAGGCCTCTGTGAAATATTGTGATAGAACAAAATAGACCTGGTGTTTTAAACTACTAATTTGTGCTTTTCTGATACCACACTGTTCAGCAATTAAAACAAGAAAAAGCATAGTGAATGTTTAGTACGAAATGCATTTATATCATTAGTGAATGGAAATGCATTCACATTTATAGGCAAAATGTTACACTAATAAATCTCCTGTTAATATAAGGGTGCCATATACTAAATATAAGATTTGGTATGTATCCAAGGCTGGCTATTTGAGGCAATGTTTGTAGAAAATGAGACCTTCAAAGCTTAGGTTGAACAGCCCCTTTGCATGCCCATCAAGACAATATGCTACAAAACTAAAACAGCTTAACATTAATATGGCATGCATTAAAATGTTCAAACTTGTTATTTTTATATACAGAAAGTGCTTTAGATTAAATCACTGACAATTTTTAGGTACAAGTAATATAGGAAATCATCCACCAACTCCAATAGAATGATGAAGAAAAATGTCCTCACTAAATCCTATTAACTTAGCTTAACAAATCATAAAGGTCTGAAGAACATTGTGTTATAGAGGGAACTACAGGATTGTGTACATGAAATCTCTATACAATTTGTCTTCCTGTTCTCACATTAAATGTTCACAGAACAATTATCTCCTCTGGCACCCTGTTTATGAAGCCGAGAACTTCAGTTCTCAGAGGGTGAACAGAGGAGAGGTTTTTCCTCTGAAAATGTCTGAGATCCATGTAAAAGTGAATGGTCTGCCTGTAATCTCGTGAGACATAGCGAGATAACAGTACGAGAACGTCACTGAAAAACTCTGGTGCCCGTTTACTAAGCAGTGGTAAATTACCACTGCTAAATACACAGGCAATCTCAGAGGAGACCCCCCCCCACCACATGTTATAAAAATAATTAGTCCCCCTACACAATATAAATATATATAAATACACACACACACAGATTATATATATATATACTCCACCTCTGGGCTGGGGAATCTGAGAGTGTGAATTCTGGCACAGATTGCCCGTGAAGTGCAGAAATCGCAGATTCATAAACTGGCCGCTTCTGTGTTAGTCAATGACAGATGTGGAGAAGATCAGCGGAGAACATGTTCTCTCCCGATCATCTCGGATTCATAAACCTATAATGATCCTCGATAAGCTTCGATCATCAGGATCACAGTTCATCTCGGTTTCATAAACGGACACCTATATCGTTAGATTGACCATGCTAGGCCTCCAGAAGATTGAACTCAGGTTGGTTGCTGCGGTAGCTGCATATTATTCTTATCTGCACTGTTACCAAAGAAAAGGTTCAAATTACTATCAAAGAATATTAGGAAATTACAATTCAGAACTTATTTTGCAGAAACACATCTCTTTTTGAATTGCTTATATGTAATATTTGTGCATTCTAAAAAGCCATCCATAGAAATAACCAGGAGGGTAAACCTCGTGAACTGTAAATGGCTGAGTAAAACAAATTACCTCTTTATGTATGTCTTGTCAAGGAAACTTAGATTAAGGATTGGAAAGGGGACTTCGCAAGTTTACATCAACCAATCAGAGTTCAAAAAATAGATTCATTCTATTTCCTTGAAGAAATACTAGTTCTTCTACATATATGATTGATTGAATTGGGGGATTTGGTCACCTAGCTACATAAAGATATTTGCAATATATTGCAAAATAGTACATTTTTAATGAAAATTGGATGTAGAGACAATGTTCACAGTGGATTTTTACTCCTTTGGATGGCAATGCAAATATGTAAGCCTAAATTATTATTTAATTCCTACTTTCTGATCACATTTTTACTGTATATGATTTACTCCTTCTTTCTTCCCCTCAGATAACTCATTCACCCATACAACTTCAAATAAAATTTTATGCGACAGTGGGCTCAAATCACTAAAGGATTTTGCATGTGGTATTTGAGTCATGTGACACATTTTTCCAAATATCACATGCATTACTGAAAATGTCAATTCATTATCCCTTCATGTGGCATTTACATCAAAAAGTGCATGGTATATACCACACAAAACAGCATTAACCGGTTACCGACCACCCACTTCAGTTATACTGTGGCAGGTAGCCGCTCCTGCGCAAACCGATTTAGGTATACGTCGGTCGCATGCCTGCAGCTAGGGGGCAAGCATGCACTGATGCACGGGGCAGGCAGCTCCAATTGCCGCCTGACACCTGCAATCGTTCCCCGCTGAGAGAGAAGGACGGGCAGCTGTTGTAAACACAGCTGGCCATTCTTCTCCCTGGAATGATCACAGAGCTCCTGTGATCCTTCTATCTAGGAACACAGGTTTCTATCTAGGAACACAGGTTTCTGTGATCATTTCACAAGCCACGCCCCCCCACAGTTAGAAACATGCCTCTAGGTACACATTTAACCCCTTGATCACCCACAGTGTTAACCTCTTACCTGCCAGTGTCATTATTACAGTAACAGTGCATATTCTTAGCACTGATTACTGTAGTAATGTCTCTGGTCCCTTCAAAAGTGTCAAAAATGTCAGTCAGGGGTCCGATCTGTCTGCTGCAATGTCGCAGTCCCGCAAAAAATCGCAGAGCGCCACCATTACTAGTAAAAAAAAAAAAACAATAACAATGACATAAATCTTTTCTGTAGTTAGTAGACGCGATAACTTTTGCGCTAATCAATCAAAATACACATATTGTGATTTTTTTTTTTTACCAAAAATATGTAGCAGAAAACAAATTGGCATAAAATGTTAAAAAATTTAGATTTTTAGTTTTTTTTGGGAATGTAATATAGCAGAAAGGGAATTTTTTTTTTTTTTCAGAATTGTCGCTCTTTTTTTGTTTATAGCGCAAACAATAAAAATCGCACAGGTGATCAAATAGCACCAAAAGAAAGCTCTATTTGTGGGAAAAAAGAACATCAATTTTATTCAGGTAAAGTGTTGCATGACTGCGCAATTGTCCATTAAAGTAACGCAGTGCTGAATCGCAAAATATGGCCTGGTCATTAAGGGGGCAAATCCTTCTGGTCCAGAAGTGGTTAAAGTCAATTCACTAATAGAAATACATAAATAAATGTGTAAATAGGTAGTGGTCTGGGCATGCGATATTAAAGAGTAAATAGGTAGTGGTCCAGGCATGCGTTAGTAAAGAATGTAGTTCATTTCAGCTGGTTGTCAAGGAGCCAGTATCTGCTGGTGTCCTTAAAAATCAGCAAACTGCAAATAGGTAGTGGTCCAGGCTTGCAATAGTAAAGAATGTAGTTCATTTCAGCTGGTTGTCAAGGAGCCAGTTGTTTGCGGGTTGTTAAGTAGCTGATAGCCACCAGAATCATCAACAACCAATGAATATCTGTTTTTTAAAGAGACCGACACCTGCCACATCCTTAACAACTATGACTTATCTGCTGTCACTGGGTCATATTAGGTGGAGCTTTGAGCAGCACTAGTTTGTGTTTTTGGGTTAACAAACAGGTGGTTATAACTAGTAAATGCTCTGCTTTAAGCACCACAAACATAAAAAAGGCTCTATTAATATAAAAAACAATATAATTAATAAAAAATAAATAAAACCCCAAATTAATAGCTCTGAAACAAAGTCTGCTTAAAAGAAAACTTGCAGCAAAAAAGCAGTTTACCTTAAAACATAGTACGCATCAAATGACAGCGCAAACAATAAAAATATTCCAATGTGCTTATAAAAAAGTACCACAACTGTGCATACACAATATGTATAATCTAGCAAATTGCATATTGCAAACATATATTTCTGCAGTCCAAAGTAAAAAGGCCACTAAGGATTTCTTCTAAAGTGTTGGTGTGCATAAAATCTTAAAGTGCTGTAGTGCTTCAAACGGTCACACGGTGAACTGTGTTCCACACAACCCCTTTGTGCTTTTACTCACCAGATAGTATGGACCCCTTAGCAATACTGCATGTGGGTCTGTTAGGCTTTAACTGGTGAGTGGGGAGATGTAACTATCGGTCCTCTGTTTCTTCCAATGTTATCATTACTCATATATGAGGGAAAGAGAATTTGTATAGTGTAGTACATTCTTGTTTATTGTATAAAAAGTTTAAAATCCCACAGGGCGTTATCAGTCTGACATTAGTCTGACTTCACAAATTCACTTCTGGAAGAATGGTGAAACATTCCCAAAGACACACTCCTAAACCTTGTGGAAACCCTTCCCAGAAGAGTTGAGGTTGTTATAGCTGCAAAGGGTGGGCCAACTCAAGATTGAACCCTACGGACTTTAACTGGAATGCCATTAAAGTTTATGTGCGTGTAAAGGCATGCGTCCCAATACTTTTTGTAGTATAGTGTAGTTTTATAGACATTCTTTGGTCTCATTATGTGGTAACCCTATGTTGTTATAACCCCTAAGGTACTTGACAACACTTTGTGCTTTACAATTAGGCAGAAGGGGTGCTATAGAAAATTTTGTACAGGGCACCATTGAATCTAAGCTGACTCTTCCATGAACTATCCCTTTCTTTGCTGTTATAAGTATATTATTTATTGGTGTTTTCTTATTATTAATTTACTAGTGATTAGCACACCCTCAATTAATCAGCATTTTTCCATGTGTCTATTCACCTGTAAGATCGAGCCCTAAATTATAAATTTTTGTATTTCTGTTTTGCAGAACCTATTTTAGCATCCAAGCTGTCATATACAGCTGACATACTGTATACAGGATGTATTTTCCTTGAATGCAAAACATTAAATTGTCTTTCACTGCAGGTTTCGAAATCTAAACTTCAAATTATGCTATGCTATAGAAGAACAAATTAAATTGTATCAGACACTGAGACATGGAAAGGAAAACAAGTGAGGTTAATAAAAGACATATTTTGCATAAGTTTATTTACTGAACTGATTTATTTCCTTCATGCTTGGGCACCTATACAGTATGTACACTACTTTGCACACATCTAGAAGATTGAAATAAAGCACAAAGATATATTTAAAATAATCTTTCTTACCTAGTCCAATCCTAAATATTATTTAGGCAATCTTTTTTTTTAAAGCAAACACATAAATAAGAATGCAAAACTAGGCAGAAAGAGTTTGATAAACCATTCCATCTAAACCCAAATGTTTACACCTCGTATATTAAAGGGTTATTAATGGCTCAATTTAAAAACAAATATCAAACATGTTATACTTACCTGCTCTGTAAAATGATTTTGCACAGAGCAGCCCTAATTCTCTTGATGCTCTGGGCTTCTCCCCCTGCAAAGTGTCACCATAGCAAGCTGCTTGCTATGGGGGCAATTTGTGCATGCTTGCTTCTGAGCCCTGCTCTGTGTGTCCATAAGACATAGAGAACAGGGCTTAGCCCTGCCCCAGCCCCCTCCTTACTGGCTGTGATTGACAGCAGCAAGAGCCAATGGCTCCTGCAGCTGTCTCTGAGCCAATAAAAAGACAAAAGCAAGCGATAAAGGGAGCTAAGACAGCAGCCGCTTTTGTGCACTTTTCTGGATCGGAATCAGGCTCAGGTAAGTATTAGGGTGGCTGTGGCGGAAGCTGCATATTGCAGGTTTTTTTTACCTTCATGCAAAGAATGCATAGAAAACCTTTAACCTTTACAATCATGTCAAATAAGTCCTGGATAACAATATTGCATGTATTTAAAAACTTTTTAGATGTCTTAGAATACAATTGTTATTGCAGGTGTCTAGAGTTGAGCGAACACCTGGATGTCCGGGTTCTGCGGGTCCGGCCGAACTTGAAAAAAAAGTCCGGGTTTGTGACCCGGACTTAACCCAGACTTTACCCCGATCCAAATCCCCATTGAAGTCAAAAGAGACCAGAACTTTTGAGCACTAAAATGGTTCTAAAACAAACATGGAAAGGCTAGAGCGCTGCAAATGGCAGCAAAAATCATCTTAAGAGCATGGCAGGTGCTCTGCAAACAAATGTGGATAGGGAAATAACTTAAAATAACATAAAAAACATAAAAATAAAAAATAATCATCTTGAATGATGTAGGAGGAGGATGAGGCCCAAATGGAGTAGGAGGTTGAGGTGGCGGAGGATATGGTGGTGTAGGTAGAAGCGGCGGTGGCGGTGGAGGAGGAGGACGAGGCCCATATGGAGTAGGAGGTTGAAGTGGTGGTGGATGTGGCAGTGTAGGTGGAAGCGGCGGTGGACGAGGACAAGGTAGCCAACACTGGTTTTTGTTTTTAATTTTATTTCTTTTTAAATTAGGGTACACCCCAAAAGAGTGAGAAAGATCAAAAATACAACAGTGGCTGTGTAAGGCCGGTATGCATGTATATTCTGCACAAGGTATGGACAAGTCCTATGGGATCCATGCCTGGTTCATGTTAATGAACGTGAGCTTGTCCACATTGGCTCTGGACAGGCAGTTGCGCTTGTCTGTGATAACACCCCCAGATGTGCTAAATACACGTTCAGGTAATACACTGGCTGCAGGGCAGGCCAGCACCTACAAGGCGTAAAGGGCAAACTCAGGCCAGGATCCTTATGACATCTCCAACACGTGTTAGGGATATCTGGGTTGTATTTGTATAGGATTGATGGGGTCCTTTACCATCTTGTCTTTACCTTGTAACAGTTTTCTTGTATTGCGACATTGATCGAACTCTTATGAGCTATAAAACACATATTCTCCCATTCTTTATCTGAGAGGGAAAAGGCCAGATCTGATTCCCAAGCAGGTTTTGCTTTGTTTGTGTGTTCTCGGGAGTCTGAAATGAGGAGATTGTACGTAATTGAAATAAGGTGGTATTTAGGAGATGTGCTCGTGCATAGTTTCTCGAATGGCATGAGTTCTCTGGAGAGTGTATCAGTACAGTTGAGAGAGTTTAGGAAGTGGCGTATTTGGAAATATGACCAATTGGGAATGGGGGTAGAGGATGTATGAGACTTGAGGTGTACCTGGTGTATAAGTGAGCCTTTATTGAAAAAATGGTGTGCTCTGATTATGTCTTCCCTCCAAGTTTCCAAGTTAAAAGAAGGAAGGTAAGTGTCATGCCCAGTATAAAGTCAGGGTTGGGTTTAATCGGCTCATGGGACCTGGGTTAGAGGAGATAGAAATCAGCTTGCAGGTGTCTCTAAAAGAAGTGAGGGTGGCACTTATAAGCGGGTGTTTTTTGAGTGGTTGAGGGATTTTCTCAGTGGCTATCCAGGGTGTTACTTTGAAAGTGTAAATGATGAAAATAAAATCTAACCTTTTTTGACATATTATAAGAATGTCTAATCTGTAATTTGATGCCTTTTGAAGATTTTTCCATCTTTCCTTGGCTTCTTTATGCACATTAATACAAATTTTTACCTGGGGTGCCCAAACTTTCGATCACCACTGTGGCATGTACACAGCAAAAACGACATCCCAAAATACATTCTTCCACTCCTCCTGAGTATGGCAATACCACATGTGTGAGACTTTTTCACAGCCTAGCCACATAGAGGGGCCCAACATCCAAGGAGTACCATCATGCGTTCTAGGGACATAAATCACACACATAAATTCCTGACAACCTATCAAATTGTTGAAGGCCCCTAAAACATAGCATAATACATACCAAAATACATTCTGCTGAGCAAAGGGTAAACAAAAGATTACCTGTGGTTTTAGCAGTGCAGTGGTCCAGGCAGCAGGCAGGAATGTAGACAGCGACAGTGAAAGGATCCTTCAGGCAGCAGGCAGGAATACTGTCCATAGACAGTACAGGCAGAAATATTGTCAGCAAAGCCGAAGCATTGGTCCAGGAAGCAGGCAGGGATATGGTCAGCAACAGCGAAATAATTGTCCATGCAGCAGGCAGGAATACTGTCCATAGTTAGTACAGGCAGCAGGCAGAGATATGGTCAGTACAGCCCAAGTATTGGTCCAGGCAACAGGATGCTGCGGGAAGCCCTTCCTGTTTTTTCTTGCTGTACCGCAGACCAAGGTTTTCTTCAGGTACAGGTGGCGGAAAAGAGACAAACTCATATAATGATTGTCCATATAAATGTGGTACCCCTTTTGCAACCATTGGAAGGCTAGGTCCCAGACAATTTCCCCACTTATTCCCATGTACGTTGGGCACTCAGGGGGCTGGAGCTGGGAGTACATGTGAAAGGCGTACACATACCCAGTGTTGCTTTCACAGAGCTTGTTTAGTTTTAAGCCATACCTAGCCCTCTTGCTGGGATCGTACTGCCTAAATCCCAGCTGGCCTGTGAAATGGACCAGTAATTCATCCACAGAGATGTTCTGGTCAGGGACATAAACTTCGGGAAACCTCTTAGAAAAGGAATCAATTAGGGGCAAATTTTATAGAGTTTGTCAAAAAATTGGGATGATCTCGGGGAGGGCACCGCTTTCATAGCAGGACCTGGACATGAATAAATTGGCATGTGGTGGATGAGTTTGGTGGACCAATAGGAATGCAACTCATTTTTTTTTTGTAAGCCCCATATTGATGGTAAGGCCCAAAAACTATTTAAGCTCTTCTAATGCTAGGGGTCTCCATTCGAAAGGACGTGCATGATATAAGTTGGGGTTGTTCTCTATAAACTGTTGGGCAAAAATATTTGTTTGGTCCACAATGCCTTGAAGGAACTTGTTAGGGAAAAATACATTTAAAAAATCAATTAGAGGAAATATTTTGGTGTTGACCTGTAAACCTGGCTATGCTGTGAAGAGGGGGATTTTAGCTGACCCTGAGCTAGAAGGCAGCCACAATGGGTTTGCTAAGGCATCCGGAAGCTGCGTTTGGGCTCTAATTCTTTGGGGCTGGTGTGAAATTCCATTGCTTTTACTGGGCCTTTCCTCCTGGGTTCTAGCGCCGTTGGCGTTTGCCGATTTGCTATTGGGATGTATGGCGCTGCTGGTGTCGGCCTGGTTTTCAGAGCATCTTCCTTTAGGATGGACTGCTTCCTCCTCCGATTCGGTCCCCGATGTAAAGCCTTCAAAGGGCTCGGATTCTGAACCGGATTCGGAACTGGAATCAGAATTGGACAGTGAGAGCTCCCCGATGCTCTCATCCGTCAGGGTTAGAAATTGATATGCCTCTTCGGCAGTGAAAACTTTTTTTGGACTTGGACATGGTGGCGGTATGAAGGGTGACAGGTACTCGGATACTCTATTGGGCAGGTGACAGGCAGGTGACAGGTACTCGGGTACTGATGAGCAGGCGGCAAGTACTTGGGTAATTTGATAGGCAGGCGGCAGGTACTCTGATGAGCAGATGGAAGGTACTCGGGTACTTTGATAGGCAGGCGGCAGGTATTCTGATGAGCAGGTGGAAGGTACTTGGGTACTTTGATAGGCAGGCAGCAGGTACTCTGATGAGCAGGTGGCAGGTATTAGGCACTCAGATAGGCAGGTGACAGGTACTTGGGTACTCTGATGGGCAGGTGACAGGTACTCGGGTACTCTGATGGGCAGGTGACAGGTACTCAGATTGGCAAGTGACAGGTACTCTGATGGGCTCATAGATAGGTACTAGTTCAGCTGGTGACAGATCCTTTTTATTTGGTGGGGCAATAAGGGCACAGTAGAATTCACATTAAAGTGGTAACTCACTGTTTCCAGATCTCCTCCTCACACTGGATAGGTGTGAGGAGGAGAACCTGGTAACAGTGAGTTACCCCAATCTTTGTTGACATTTGTGACCGGCTGTGATTGGATACAGCTGGTCACATAGTAAAAAGCCAATTTCATTGGCTCTTTTCCTTGATCAAGGATGGGCTCTGTCCGAGGGACGAGCCTCGGCCCCGATCGCCATGCATTGTGGAGAGAACGAGCGGCTTGCAATGGAGCCCCTCATGTGATCGGCTGTGATTGGACACAGCCGATCACGTGGTAAAAAGCCTCATCCCCGATCGCCGCACTGCGTGCCCCTGGGAGCGTGCAGTAGCGGCAAGAACGGGCGGACGTCATATGACGGCCGCGCGGATCGATGAAATGTTCCTGACGGCGTCATTTGACTATGGCAACCCTTTGTTTTAATAAATTGATCTGGTAAGCTGATATATTACACAATGAGGTTCTTTGTTCATTGGAGGAAAGGTGTTAAAATTTGAAGAAAGATGCAGATGAACGTTTGCATGGAGTCCAAACCCTTTTAAAGGGCAAGGTGCATATTGGCCTAATTTTCAATAGGTCAAAATCTAAGGGAAGCAGCCTGTTTGGAAAGTAGAAGAAACACTCTGGAGGTGATTAATCTAGAATATTCACTGGTGCGTGTTTCTTTTTTATGGACACAAATTGAGGAGGAAAAAAAAGGAGATGCATTAATAATATCTATATTCTTTTTTTTCACTGTTTATATTTTTTTCATTATTCATTATCAGTTGCATATAAGTGGAGGTTACACTGCATTTTGGACTTGGCACTTTCTATTTTGAAATGGCATATATTCAAATAATATTTTTTTTGTCACACAGACTTATTCATGTATTTGAAATATTTATATGTATGTATGTACAGTATATATGTATATGGTTTCGTTTTGTTTAATTGCGCAGAATTTTATTTATTTTTATTGCATTTTTTTGGTGTGGAAACACATGACAACTGCTGCAGCAATCAATTATATTATTTATTGACTTTGGTTCACAATTTGCGTGATAACACGGAAGACTCTGGTATAGTAGTTGAGAAACACATTAAATTTAGAGGGGATCCATCACCACAAGGCCACATGCTGTTTACTTTATTGGGCAAATACTAGGCCTATTGTCAGGTTCCGGACTGGTAGCAGGAGCGGTGCAGGGAGTGGATCCTCTGTGTCAGTTAGGGAATGGCGTGGACCGTACCGGAGGATAGGTTCTAAGTAGTTACTGGTTTTCACCAGAGCCCGCCGCAAGGCGGGATGGTATTGCTGCGGCAGTAACTACCAGGTCGTGTCCTCCGGTAGCGGCTCAACCTCACTGATTGCTGAGACAGGCGTAGTACAAAAGGGACAGGCAGAGACGTAGTCAGACGTAGCAAAGGTCAGGGCAGGCAGCACAGGTTCAGAGGCGGTAATCGTTAGAAAAGGGTTCGGCAACAGGCAAGGGATTACACAAATAACGCTTTCACTAGGGCACTGAGGCAACAAAGATCCGGCAAGGGCAGGAAGGGGCAGGTCACTTATATATGAAACAGGAAACAGGAAGGGAGGTTTGGACCAGGCACCAATTACTGGTGCACTGGCCCTTTAAATTTCAAACAGCCGGCACGCGCGCGCCCTATGGTGCAGGGATGCGCGCGCCGGGAACCACGTGAGCGGGGAGCAGAGGAGAGAGCCGGAGCGGGCACAGGTGAGTGGATCTGGGACGAACGAACGCCGTAAGCGCTCCGGTCCAGGAGCAGGGACCGGAGCGCTCAGCGTTACAGTGCCCCCCCTTTGGTCTCCCCCTCTTTTTGGTACCCAGAAACCTGAGGATGAGGTTACGGTCCAAGATATTCTCCTCTGGCTCCCAGGATCTCTGTTCAGGACCGCAGCCCTCCCAGTCCACCAAAAAATATCTTCTCCCCCTGACCAATTTAGAGGCCAATATCTCCTGAACGGAGAAGACATCCGAGGTACCGGATACAGGCGTGGGAGGAAGATTCTTGGGATGAATGCGATTAAAAACCACAGGCTTGAGGAGGGAGACATGAAAACAGTTTGGAATTTTAAGGGAGGAAGGGAGATGGAGTTAGTAACACACAGAATTGATCCTCTTCTTGACCTTGTAGGGTCCCAAGTAACGAGGACCAAGCTTGTAACTAGGAACCCTGAAGCGAATGTACCTGGAGGAGAGCTAAACTCTGTCCCCAGGAACCAGGACAGGAGGAGGCTGACGTAGCATGGCCTAAAAATTAATATATCAACTACCCTGCAGGTCAGGTTCCGGACTGGTAGCAGGAGCGGTGCAGGATGTGGATCCTCTGTGTCAGTGAGGGAATGGCGTGGACCGTACCGGAGGATCGGTTCTAAGTAGCTACTGGTTTTCACCAGAGCCCGCCGCAAGGCGGGATGGTCTTGCTGCGGCGGTAACTACCAGGTCGTGTCCTCCGGTAGCGTCTCAACCTCACTGACTGCTGAGACAGGCATAGTACAAAAGGGACAGGCAGAGACGTAGTCAGATGTAGCAAAGGTCAGGGCAGGCAGCACAGGTTCAGAGGCGGTAATCGTTAGCAAAGGGTTCGGCAACAGGCAAGGGATTACACAAATAAAGCTTTCACTAGGGCACTGAGGCAACAAAGATCCGGCAAGGGCAGGAAGGGGCAGGTCACTTATATATGAAACAGGAAACAGGAAGGGAGGTTTGGACCAGGCACCAATTACTGGTGCACTGGCCCTTTAAATTTCAAACAGCCGGCGCGCGCGCTCCCTATGTTGCAGGGACGCGCGCGCCGGGAACCACGTGAGCGGGGAGCGGAGGAGAGAGCCGGAGCGGGCACAGGTGAGTGGATCTGGGACGAATGCCGCAAGCGCTCCGGTCCAGGAGCAGGGACCGGAGCGCTCAGCGTTACACCTATATTGTGTATGGTACACTGCAGGGTAGTTGATATATTAATTTTTAGGCCGTGCTACTCATTTTGGATTTTAACTAAGCTGTAAAAAAATATTGGTTTTACTACTGTATATGCATGCTCATTATGTACCAAAGTCCAATCAAATAAAGTTGTGCCTTTTTGTATGTGGTGCATAGGAGGTCTTTCTCAATAGTTTTTTTAGTATTAAAAATGAATTACTATTCAATCCAAGTGCAAGCAAACTGACCCCCACAATCTAGTTAAAATGATGGGAAAACATTGCTCATGTCAACATTTATTCTTCAGCCATGTACAATGAATTTTTAGTCCATATTACAATGTTAGAGGATGGATCTTCAAGCAATCAGAAACCAGCTACAGTACTGCCTAATGTAATCACAGAAAAAAATGCAAGGAAATCAGGCAAAGGGATGAAGAGGACGTATTTAAGATGAGTGAAGTTTACCTTGACTTTACTTGCATATGAACACTGCCAGTAAAGGTGAGCAGACGTTTTAAAATAGTGGCAGCAGCTAAAAAGAGGAAAAGTATAGGATTAGAGACAAAATGTTTGTAATCAGTCCTTAAAATGTATTTGCAATTTTGCAACCAAATTGAGATTAGCCATTTTATATTTATTCCCTGTTGCCATTAACAGCATAACTTAGAAAGGTAACCAATAATGTTTAAACTTTTGTAAGCAATTAAACTTTTTTAAAGCACTTCTTACTTGCTCAAAATACCCTACATGCTCTCCCTGCTTTGAATCGTTTACCATACCTAACCTTGTCTGTACTGTGTTTGCAGTTCTTCATTATTGGTTGTGAACATGCTTTGAACACTCTGTCCTAAGGATTAAAAATGTTGAAACCACCTCCTACATTGTAGGTTAATAAGGGGTAGCAAGAGTGAAGACAGAGCTCTAAGACTGCAGAAATTTACAGCCAGCCAAGACACCTTCTACCTAGAAATATCTAAAAAAATATGAAAGGTTTTCCAAATTTTTGATTTGCTGTGTGAAGAGGAATGGGGGGCTTTTAATTTAACAGCAAAAATGGAAATAAGTGTTAAAGCAAAAAAGCAAATAAAGCCCTCAAAAAACCTGGAGAGAAATATGTATCAAAGGTCAAGTTAAGGATAAAAAATGGTTTCATATGGAGAAATGTAAAGAGACATTCCTATAAAGCAGTGGTCCTCAACCCTGGCCTACAGGGCCCACTAACAGGCCAGATTTTAGGTATTACATTGGGGAGATGCAGACTAGAGTACTGCAATCACTGAGCAGCAAATGAGATCACCTGGGATGTATTTCAGTTATCTTGAAAATCTGGCCTGTTAGTGGGCCCTGTAGGCCAGGGTTGAGGACCACTGCTATAAAGACACTACTTTGAAGCTCTGAAGCTGTGCACAGTTCTGGAGCCTGTAAATCAGCTATAAACTCACAATGGGGCTAAAGTGTCCTGAGGTATATTGATAGAGCTAACATTTAACACCATTAAGTGATTAGCATTTCTGCAGCAAATTATTGAAATGTGCAACCCCTTAACCTGCCTTAGTAGAGCTTAACAGTAAAACCACTGTATTTACTGTATATTGGGCTTTATGAACATTGCTGTAGTTGGACAATAATGACTAGTAAGTTTTTGTATTGGAAGTAGGGAAATGTAAATCTATTTGTGTGAAGTGGGAGTAACATGTGTCAGACATTTTACCCTAAGGGGATAAGGATTATAACCCAATACTAAAGTCTAATCCAAAAATAAGAGTGCAAATGTTGACCTGACCAAAGTGTTCAATGGCTCTAGCATGGTCCCTCGTACCCTAACCAAGAAACACCAAGAACCATTTCAAACCAACACTCTGTTTTCCCAGGAAAGAAAGGATGAGCAGTCAAATTCAATCCTCCATTTCTATCATAAGCCATATTTAAGCTTCTAGACCAACTGCCAGGCTCCAATGAAGCAGGGTGCAAGGAGACTGAATCAGACCTAGCCCTGGACTTCCTGGAGGAGTGGACACTCCTCTTCCAATCCAGCAAGGACTGGGATTGACCCAGTCTTCAAGTCCTCTGCTACAGAACACCCCAGCAACCAGTCAAGTTACCAATCACAGCTCTCGATAGAAACTTCAGATTTTCTTAGAGCAGCAGATCATTTATTTCCAGAGAACCCCCTTTTATCATGGAAAGATAAAAAAATAAAAAATAAAATAAATAAATAAAAAATAAAAATGGCATCATGCCCTAACAGATATAACCTGAGGTTGGGGTTAAAATACAAAATCTAAACATGTCATTGAGATAGAGGCTCTCACTGCTAACCTAAAATGCTTCACTTGCTTTTATGATTAACACCTGGCTTATATATTCCAGGCAACCCCTAAGTGGACATATCATAAGTATGGAAGTTAAGTCTCTCTGCATACTTGTCCTTGTTTAGAGTATCAGCATGAGTGCCAGGCAACTGATATTTCCAGAAGGGGGAAACCATAATAGAAGTTTCCATGGTTTCTTATGCTTATTCCTAATAAAGATAACGACACATCAAAATATTACATCTAACCAAAAGACATGACTTTATTTGCATTAAAACCCTTTTCATTAATTTCAAGTCAGCATAAATAGCACTTTTTTTCTCAGTCTGCTGGCTTTGACTCACTGGAAAAATTCAGTATGTGCACAGATGTAATAGCTGCCTTAGATGGATATGTTACAAAAGTTAAGTAGGCAGTTAATATTGAACAAGCAATTCTGATTTAATGTCTGCAAAACGTGACATTTTTAGTTGCTATAGGCAGGGTTACCATCTAATTTTTTTAAAACTATCTTCAAACAACCAAGCTTGGCTACAGGCTGAACTACATACAGTAAATCCTAGTAGTCACCCCACTTTAGCAAGTGAGCTCAAGCAGACCCCTAGATAAATGCAGTTATTAGCTGCAACAGCCACAACCAGGAGTTGGATGACTAGTGTACTATCTCACAGAGAACACACAGTATGACAGGACATTGGTGGTTTCTCATCAGTATCCCCCCTGGCTGATAGCCCCACCTCAGTGTGAGTTGAATTGTTCTAGGAGTGGTACCCGCGCTAACTATAAGGGTGCTATCTACCCCCCCATCCTCCCTGAGAGTGTGCTCTGGGTACCCTCTCCATGTCTCCGTTTCCTTGTGTGATGTCAGGATTCGGCCTGTGATGAACACAGCATCAGACTACCATCACCTTTACCAACTTGCAACAAATGGCTTGTCAACCTCTCATCACGCTGTCACCAATACACTACAATGACAGCCTCACCCCGCACAAAGATTTTCCAGCTCACCTGACCATAATCTAAGTGCCAACAGACTGAGCAATCTTTGCTGGGTTTGGGTAACTAAGCAATTAACTCTTTACACGGCCACCAAATATTTTTATCATACAATATAAATATTCATATTAGAGATATAACTGACTTTATAGGGTAATCTTAGATGTTTTTTCTCACCCAACTTTATTTGTATCAGTATAAAACTGACAAAGCTCTCAAAAGATTTAAAACAACTTTTTCTTTTAAAATCAGTCCCTAGATATGTCACTATTACTGGACAGCTGCAGAGAATGGGTAATAAAATGTAAAATAAAGTAAAATGAAAAAAAAAAAACAGCATGGTGAAATAGAAACCTACAGGTCAGCTGACAGTTACAGCCACACCTCCTCAGCTTTAAATTAGAACTATAGGCAAAACTTTTTTTTTTATATTTTGGCTGGAGAAGGGAGTGTTCTAAACCCTGTAAGGTTAATTTGTGCTCTCTTTCTTTGTTTATTAGAGAGATTTCCCTTCACTTCCTGTCCTATAGCCAAAACAAGAATTGAGAAGAAATCCCTGCAAATTAACCACTTCAGCTCCGGAAGGTTTTACCCTCTTAATGACCAGGCCATTTTTTTGGATTTGGCACTGCATTACTTTAACAATTGCGCAGTTATGCAACGCTGTACCCAAATACAATTGATGTCCTTTATTTCCCCACAAATAGAGCTTTCTTTTGGTGGTATTTGATCACCTCTGTGGTCTTTAGATTTTGCGCTATAAACAAAAAAGAGCAACAATTTTGAAAAAAACACAATATTTTTGTTACTTTCTGCTATAAATCATTCCCAATAATAAAATTTAAAAACTATTTTTTATCATTTTAGGCCAATTTGTATTCTGCTACATTTTCTTAGTAAAAAAAAATATCTCAAAAATCGTATAATAATTGGTTTGTGCAAACGTTATAGCGTTTACAAACTATGGGATAGATTTTTGGACTTTTTATTTTTTCCTGTTTATATTAGTAATGGCGGTGATCAGCAATTTTTAGTGGGACGGTGACATTGTGGCAGACAATTTTGACACTCAGTGACACTTTTTGGGGACCAGTGACACCAATACAGTGATTAGTGCTAAATAACATGCACCGTTACTGTATAAATGACACTGGCAGGGAAGAGATTAATACTGGGGGTGATCAAGGGGTTAAATGTGAGCCTAAATGTGCTTATTAACTCTGGGGGGGGGCTCTGTGAAAGGCACACAGAGATCGGTGTTTCAGCTTAGCTGAGACACACAATCTCACGGTGCCTGTCTGACAAGAGAGCCGCCTGCTTTGTTTACATAGGTGGCTCTCCTGTTAGTTTCCCCGAAGATCGCAGGAAACCAATGGTAATCCAGCCCGCTCCTACCGCGGTCTGGCTCCCGCTGTGATTAGACTCGCTGCTCACGTGCTGCTGAGACTGTGTGCACATAATCACGTAGATGTACATGAATATGCACCGCTGAGCCACCCTGCTGCAGTAAATCTGCGTGGGGAGGTCGGCAAGTGGTTAAAAGGAATCTCTAGGGCACCCCCAAGTCATCACAACTAGTCTCCCCATTGAAAGATTTCCCCTCTTTTACTTTTTTGGAGACAACCCAAAATGTAGGATTTTCTTTTACTTCCACTTTTAATAATAATGATAAACAGGACAAATAGAGAGGCTGAATCTCCTACATGTGGTCACAGAGAGCAATAAAACTGACAGGGGTTCTAAGCTATCTCCACTCTATCCAAAACTAGAAAAAAGTTTTGCCTTTACTTATACTTTAAAATGTTCTTGCCCAGATTCAGTGTTGCTTTTTTTGCATTAAACTTGCCTAGGGGTTTTGATGGTTTACAGAAGAAAACATTTATGTCACATTTATTAGTACAAATTCAGTTACTAAAATAATCAAATAGGTTTATGCAATATTGCAAAGTGCTATATCTCAAAGAATTAAGTGATACTGAGTTTTCTACAGTAACCTGAAATTTGGTAGATTGCTATGGGTTACTACAAAGTGTTAATGTACCGTATTTTCCGGCGTATAAGACGACTGGGCATATAAGATGACCCCCCTATTACATGATCTACCGGTAATACTTATACTTAGGTTACCTTGGAGATATTATACTCGGCGTATATGACGACCTCCCATTTTTGGGGGATTTTTTTTGAGGTTCAAAAGTAGTCTTATACGCCAGAAAATACAGTAAATATAAATAAAGCAATCAATAAATAATGTAAGCTACTAAATTAGGTAACCTAGACACACAACTGCTACACACTAGGAGTGCTGCTGTAATTAGGGAGAGGGAACTCCACCTGTGAAGACAAAAGCAAGGGAAGGGAGAAAACAGTGCATACCTCAGATGAAGTAAAAGAATCAAAGGACTTTATTAAAAACAGCATATATAATTACAAAATGAAATGTGAAAGAGTGCATATAGTCCATGAGAAAAAGCCCACTCAACGGCCAACACGGTTACAAGGAAAGGATGAATAGGCAGCCACAGTATTCAGATCACTGTGTGTCCAGCTGACAGGTGAAGAGCTGGGATGGATGCCACAAGTCTCTGCTGCTTCTGCTTGGCTCGCTCAATCCCAAGGTCAGCTCTCAGTGAACGATGGTCTCCTGTTAATGTTGGCTCGCAGGATGTGTTTTGAGGACTCCTCCTCTTCTACAAGGATTGCAGACACTGTTCAACAAGGTCAGCATCCCGCAGGGTGTCCTGTAATATGTAGAGAGGCATTGGGGTGATAGGGGCAGGAAATCAGACCACCTGGCAAGAGCATGCATTTAGGAAAGCAACCAATGAACACCAATTTAATTTTGCTCCTATTGACACCAGTGATATGGGGCTTTTTTATTTCACTGACACTAACTAACCACTTACACCAATATCAGGGCTTATTTTTACTCCCAATGGCACCAATAATGGGAATTATTTTATTTCAGAAGATATAGGTGGTATACTATAGAGAAGGGGCCCAACCCAAATGCTTGAACAGCCTAATATCAAGAGAGCACCAACACGGTAGTCAAAAAGCAGGAAAGTACATAAAAGGTGGGCGTTTGATAGTAGTCTCTGGATATAAATTCTAACACCAAATAAACATAGATATATATAAAAAATAGAAGATTTATTGATACAAAAATGGTTGCTAAAACAAGAAATACATCTATAATGCATCAAGAAGCCCACATATATAAAAACAAATGTATGAGAAGCAGTCAGATGTCAAATGGAGCTTCTATTTTGGATATATCTGTGCATATTTGATGTTTGAATATATATGCAGAGACCACCTTCAAAACCCACCTTTTATGTACTTCCCAACTATTTTATTACACTGACACCAATGATGAGGCTTATTTTATTCCCACCAATACCATCAGTGGGGCTTATTTCCTCCAAATGACACAGATTTTTATTTCCACCAACAACATCAATGGGGCTTATTTCATCCCACTGACAGCAATATGGTTCTTTTGTTAATCCGACCAACTCAAATGATGGGGCTTTTCTTTCCTCCCACTGACACCGATGTGAGGCTCATTTTATCCCCATGACACCAATGTGGGGCTAATTTCATTCCACTGACACCGATATGGGGCTCATTTCATCCTACGTGACACCAATGTCAAGGGTCAAGAATTTTTTATCTTCACTGACACCAACGATGAAGCTTATACTTATTCCCACTGACACCAATAATAGAGCTTATTCTTCCTCCAAATGACCACAATGATGGTGACATCAGTGAGGGGTTATTTGTATTCCTTCTGCTTCTACCAATATGGGGCTTATGTTCTTCCTAGGAAACCAACAACATTGGGCTTATTTTACTCTTGCCATCATAGACATCATGGGGCTCATTTTTCTCCCACTGTCACTAACAATATGGGACTTATTTTGCTCTTACTGATATGAATATGTAGCAATTACTTCCATAAGAGCCCAGGTTCTTCCCCAATGAATTGCCCCACAGCCAGGCACACAAACACAGTCACTCTTTTCCTCAATAACCAGTCTAGGGGGGTGTTGTTTTTATTTTTAGAGAACTTGTATGGGGTTGAGGGAATTGAGTGGGATACTCCAATAACAGAAACTACAGGGGTGTACAATGAGGACAGTGAACTCCTTAGTGTAAAGCTGAAGCATAAGTCTTTGCATATAAAAAATTGTGGACTTGGCTTTGTAATAGAAGCAGTAAAAGCACCTTGGCTTCTTTTATTAGAGAAACAAGAGCAGAGTCCCTTCACAGACAACACGATAGCCTAAGCTCTTCAGAACACAAGCTAATGTTCACTTTAGCAAACACACTCTAGCACAAGAGGTGTGGCAGAAGCCAAAAAGGTGTGGCAGAAGCCAAAAAGTCTTTAAGATCTCTCACAGCAGTCTGTATTCACAGAATGTCAAGGGACAGTTGGTTGCCTCCTTCCAACTTACAAGTGACACCTTTCTCCAGTGATACCAGACTAGATCTTCAGCATACAGCCATTTCAGTCAGCTTTCTGTAGCTTCAGCATCCAGGTCCTCAGGTCGCTGACCTTAGGCCTCTCGAACAGTGAACACATGGCAGTGTTGTCTTGGAGTGCAGCTGCACTCCAGGTTGGACTGATCTGCAGCAGGAAAATACCCAAGCCCAGTCTCTCAGAGTTTTTATGCAGTTACCCAGAATTATTCAGGGCCCTGCTCCCTGAGATTGGCCAGGGTTGCATAAATATTCATACAACCATCTGCATAGCTCCACGCCTATGTTCTAGAAAATTCTATAACTGACTAGAAGCAGATGAGAACACTGAACTCGCTTAATTAATAAGCTGCAATGGATACAGCGAGCAAAGCTAAATTTACCTGACAGACAGTTGCAGCCACGCTGATTATAGCGAGGCAAGCTAAACTTAACAAAAATACACACTAGACATGTGCAATTTGTTTTGGTTTGAAACATAATTCAAAAGACTTTTTGGTTATTCAAAGTTTTTGATGTATCCTAATTTACAAATAACAATAGTAACAAATTTTGTTAAAATTTTTTTTTTTTTGTTTTCTAACAAATTCCAGATTTTCATAATGATTCAAATTCCATTTGGATCCAAATTCTGTGTGAAGAATAGCTGGTTGTTCAGGAGCAGGCTGGGAATGCAACTATTGCGTCCTTAACAATGGATGACTTATCAGCTGTCAGTGGGTTTTCCCACTGACAAATAAATGTAAACAAAAGCATGCGGCAATGAAAAATACATAAAAAAACAGTGTGCCCCCCTCCCTCTATATATACCAGGCCCTTCTAGTCTAGTATAGATTTTAATGGGAACCTGGGAACCCCATGCCAACATTTAAACAAATGGCATTAGGTACCCCAAAAATCCATACTAGACCCTGATCCGAGCATGCAGCCCAGCAGATCAGGAAAGGGGGGACAAGCGAGTGCCCCCCCTCCCAAACCATACCAGGCCACATGTTCTCAACATAGGGAGTGCTTTGTTCTGAAATTTATTCTGAAACAAAAAAAAAATGTTTCCATTCTGCACATGTCTATTATCTAGAAAAGGGTTCAACACGCTATTAAAATCATCCATACCCAGTGCAGGGATGGATGGGTACTAAGCCATGAACCATGAAAGTTTATTCACCACATTGTCATTCTATGGTAGAGATATATAAATAATTCTTAGCTAGAAGAAAATGTGCATGGTCAGGAGAGTAATATAGAAAGATATAGTGCCCCATTCAGGTCTAGGATGGACTGTCTGCAGGAGAAAGTAGCACATGTCTATTATCTAGAACAGGGTTCAACACATTATTAAAATCACCCATACCCAGTGCTGGGATGGATGGGTACTAAGCCAAGAACCATGAAAGTTTCTTCACCACATTGTCATTCTATGGTAGAGATATATAAATAATTCTTAGCTAGAAGAAAATGTGAATGGTCAGGATAGTAATATAGAAAGATATAGTGCCCCATTCAGGTCTAGGATGGACTGTCTTCAGGAGAAAGTAGCAGCGGAAGAAATTAAAATGGTCACCCCCTTTGGTGGAAGAAGAGTGTGTTGCATAATATTGGGTCTTGAATTTATCCTTATGTAAAAGGGTAGTAATGTCTCTTATTAGGTGTCTCCTGCAGACAGACAATGTTGGGGTTATACCACAGTAAAGTAGAAAGAACAGCTTGTTCCTTTCCCAATATTAGTGGAGCGCTATTTTCCCTTTACATATGAGTTAAAGAAAAAATAACAAAAAGTAAAAAAAGAAAAAAAAAAAGAAGCATTTCAGTCTGTAATTTTCTTCCTCTCATGCTTATTACCCTGAAAGGTTGTGCTCTCATCTTGCTTCTGTTAAGGTTGGGCTTTTACCTCTTACCTGGCTCAGTATAACACCCCATACAAACAACTCACCTTAGATTGTCTTCCAAGCGTCATCCATCAGGTCCAGCCCTTACGCATCTCGTCACCAATCATGTGACTTCTTTATGCTTGGGGGTGAGACCTAATGGATGACACTGGGAGGACGATCCAAGGTGAGTTGTTTGTATGTGATGTTATACAGACCCAAAATAACAACATATAACAGCGGTTTTTGCACAGTTTAAGGGGCATATGTATAGGCAAATATGAGTTGTATATTGGCATTGGATGAATAAAGAGCTTTTAAAGGATAAAGCACTATTATTTTTTGATCTTTGCATGTGAAGAGAGGACTGGGAGTGCCACATGCTGTGAATCCTAATACCAAGTGGAGGAAAGAGAGATAAAAGGATTTAAAGGGGAAGAATCCTCTTTGGATTGGCTAATTTCTGTTTGACATCTAAAGCCAAGAGAAGGAGTATGTAAATCTGATTATACCAAAGGGACCAGGGAAGGGCATATCTGGTGAAAGTGGCACATTTGGTTGTCTAATATTACACCACGGTGGAATTTATTTACCTGCGTAGTATTCAGTTGAAGAAATTCATGTTTGTAGGGATAAGGCACCATATAGTATTTTATCTTTTCACATGGTATACAGAGTACTTTGGAGGATAAGGAGGAATCACGGTGTGTGGAGTACACAGGATATTTGAGTTGATACAAGATTGACGTGGAGTATTGAAGGATGCACATAATTATAAAGTGTTATTTGACCTACACTGAAAGGTAGGGTCAAACTAATCAAGTGAGAGCACAACCTTATAGGATATTAAGCACGAGAGGAAGAAAATCACAGATGGAAGTTCAAGGAGTTTATGTATGGACTATTGTGTTTGAAGAACATTTTTCTTATGTATTTTTTACTTTATTTTTACTTTAACTCATGAAATGTAAAGGGAAAATAGTGATGCACTAATATTGTGATTGTTATAGGTACACATTTGTATGGGATTGTGTTAGGGTGCTTGCGGCAGTTTACTAAAATTAGTTATCACAAAAAGGGGTTTTAAATTCATAGCAACTCACAAGATGCACATATCACAACTACTTGTTTCCTAACACTATTCCTCCAGTGTAGGTCCAATGCATCATGTCTTAGAGAGTATCTGATCATAGGTCATAACTGGGCTCTGAGTTGCACCAGGGGACAAGATTACAAGGTTTTGGATGCATACATTGACACAGAGGAGTAGGCACTTCCTAGGAAACAACATAAACTTTTTAGCAGAACTCTGCTGTATACCACATTTATATTTAATTACCAGATTTTCATACTGAAGAATAGAAAGAGCAAATTATATTGCTTACCGGTTCAGGAAAGTTGGGGTAATGAAATTATCATGACGGTGATGCCTGTAGAAAACAAAGTGAGACAATCCTCCTGCATTTTCCCAGTAGTAATTTGTAATGTACTGCAGATGTAGCTGGTAACAAATATAGAGGAATCTGACATGCTTGTGATAAACACAGATGCATCCCAAGAATAAACTGTTAATTAAAATCTTCAGATTAAATAGACCAGTTGTTCTTTTTTCTGCCAGCAATTCTATGTGTCTATTCTATTTTAAAAAATGAAATATAATTACCACATTTTCTTTGAGGCCATTTATGATTATTATTATTATTATTATTATTTTTTTTTTTTTTTTACTGTTTTAATACCTTTTGGTAAAAGACTATTTAAAGTATAGGACAAAATTATTCAACTTAAAAAGTACTTTTTCTGTCTAAATTGGCTACCTATTAGAATTGTTGTAATCTAGACAAATATCCAAATTTAAATAACATATTGATTTCCCATATTTCTAACTACCATGACCATGTGAGATTATTATAATGGATATTTCTGTGGCAAATACAAAGAGATTTGGCACCTAAGATGAAGGCGGCAAAGTGTGCCTTCGTAACCAAGCTAAATCAGATCATTTATTTAGATATAGTTCTTTGGCAGATGCAGAGTGCATCAAAACTGAATGGCACTTCAAGGCACTTGAGCGGTCAACATGGGGCACTTAAGCAGTCACGACATTGATAAATAGTTAATTGATTTAGTCATAAGAAACATGATTAGCCAGTTTTTTTTTTTATAGTTGTAAGATTTCTTCTTTGTTAAAGAGTGTACTGTGAAAAATTTGGGAGAACTTGTAGGTTGGCTGCGCACGGTGGGAGATTTTCTGCCTGGCAAAAAGCTTCTAGGAGTCTTTCTTTGACTTGGAAGAAACATACTCTTAAAAGTACATCTCTTGGAACGTCAGAAGATAAGAAAGAAAGTTTAGGAATTCTGTGCACTCTATCTATGGTTAAATAAGCAGAGGTTAAAGACAGAATCATTTCTTTTAGGAGATTACAAACATAGCGTGGCAATTGCTGTGTCTGGACTGACTCTGGAATGCCTCGTATTTTAAAATTGTTTTGACACAAGTGATCCTTGAGGTCGGCCAATTTAGCTTTTAGTTAAGATATCCCCTCTTGATGGGAGGTATGAGAGTCTACAAGTGTGTTGAATGATTTCACACATTCTATTTTCCCGATGTACTCTGTCTCCCAGTTCATTGACTTGAGCTCTGCACTGTTGTATGGAGGAAACCATATCAGCCTGTAGGGATGTTCATAATGACATAAGCCTTCCTTTAAGGGTCACTACTTATATGGGCTGCCTGATGGTTGGGAATTGGGCTATGGGATCAGAGTGCAACGACTTGGTAAGATTGGTCAGGTGTAGGTCACTCACCACCATGTTTGTCTGGATATCCTTTGCCTCTTCAGAGTCACTTTAGTGGGATTCTGGTGAGTGGGGAAGCTGAGCCAGAGTTGGAAGTAGGGGAATCTGGTGATTCTGCAGCCTTCACTTTTAATGAGTTGCATATTGAACATTTGTATATATGATTAGAGTAGAAAGTCGTGAAATTAAGGATTTAAAGTAAACTCAACCTGTAGTAGAGCAGAAGAAAATGGCCAAGATGTCCGCAAAGTATGTAAAAATAGGCAGGAGAATATACAAGCTCCTACTCCACCTTCTACCTATTGTGAAATTCCAAGTAAAAAATTATGAAAGTTTCTGCTGCTTTAAACACAGATCATTAGTATATATCCATATTCCAGCTATACACAAAGCTCACGATAATGGACAAAATGACTACATAGAGCTGTCAGGGAGTTTGTAAAAACAAATGCAAAATCTATACTGCTCTTTAACTTCTAACTCTGATAAAACACTTTGTATCAATAGAATTCAACTGCTGTGTAACAAATGTGTAAGGTCCAGAACACAAGTCCTTTGTCAGTCCTCCACATTTAGAAAAGTCACATACTAAATATACCTTAAAGCCAGTACCGCTAGTATAGAATTCATAATATCTACAGTACCATAAAAGTATTATCTAATACAGGGGTCTTCAAACGATGGCCCTCCAGTTGTTCAGGAACTACAAATCCCATCATACCTATTCATGTCTGTGAATGTCAAAGTTTTACAATGCCTTCATGGGATGTGTAGTCCTGCAACACCTGGAGGGCTGTAGTTTTTAGGATAACTGAATAGTATAAAATTAGTGGTATATTTATTTCAGCAGTACATAAATTAAAACCTAGTGCTTTCATACAATGTCTCCATTCTCTAAACTCCTCCTTTGGATTTATAATTCCTCCAATGTACTTGAGCATCAGATGCAGTATGTTCACTCTTAGTGGTATAGCAGTCCTGACAGTTTATTCATTTTGGTCCTGCAGGTTGTCTCCATGGCTACTGAGAACAGATACATAGATATATAGCATTTATATAAATACTTAGAAATATACAGAGAGATACATTGGGCAGGATTTACTAAAGGCAAATAGACTGTGCAAGTGAATCAGTCAAAAAGAGACCCTCTGTGCAGTGCTGTGTGTCAATAGACAAATCATTTTTAACTAAATTGTATATAACACTAAGCTAGAAAATGAAAATATGAATGCAAGAGTCACTGCTGTTTATTCACTGAAGGCAAATCCACTGTGCATTACAACTGCACTTAGAAGTGCAGTCGCTGTAGCTCTGAGAGGGATTTGCAAGGAAAATAAAAAACAACATTTTTACTTGCACATGATTGGATGATAGAAATAAGCAGAGCTTCCCTTTAGATCTACAGGGACTGCACTTCCAAGTGCACTTGCGGTGCACAGTGGATTTGCCTTTAAAAACCCATTGTATATATAAATATCAGGTGATCCAATATAACCATCCATACACCAGAACAATAAATAAAGTCCAAAAAAGGAAAAAAAGTCCACCGTGAATACCCTGTGTGCAAAAAAAAAAAAAAAAGTTCTTCAAATAAAATACAGACAATGCTCAGTGTCTTTATCACTCTCCAAACAGACACTCATCAAAAAGACATCCCTCTCTAATTAAAGATCGACATGTTAGGGTTGAGATTAGGGGTTAATCACTCCTGGAAATTAACTTCCATAAATCAAAGATCTCTCTTCCCCTCTCCTCTGTAAATCCACCTATCTGTATATTTGTTCTTGTGCTTAGTGACGCTGCAAACCAAGAGCTTAATAAACGAGGGAACCCCTGCTAATTTCCATCATCCAATCATGTTCAAGAAAATACTTAGTTTTTTTTATTTTCCGTGCACGTTATTGGGTATTCTTTGCAAAGTGAAGCTTCACCTAATTTACTAAGCTCTGGAGCAATTGCACTTGCAGAGTGCACTGTCTGCTTTTAGCAAATCCACCCCACAGAGTCAGAAGATGAGGAGAAGTGTAAATATTTCACTGTTACAGCTCTGACAGCTCAGTGTAGACATTTTGCCTATTGCAGTAAGTTTGATGTTTGCAGGAATATAGATACAATCTGACAATTTGTGTTTAAAAGAGAAGAAGCTTGCATGATTGTGTACTGGAAATTGTACAAGTAGAAAGTGAAGAAAGAGCTTGTATATTCTTCTGTCTATGAGTATACATTGTATACTTGATAATCTTGGTTCAGATACTCTTCTGTCTAATAAAATAGAAATAATCTATGAATTGCTTTATTATAAATTATTTTTATGTTTAGGAGAAAAAGTAACATTGCAGATTTGCCAATCCTCTGGGTTTTTAAACCAAACCCCTCACCATTGGTCTGAACCAGAAAAGAATGTTCCAGTAATACCCTTCTAGCTTTTCTTCCACTACACTGTGTAGAAATGTGGTAAAGCAGTAACTAATGAGTAAATACTTAATCAGATTGACACTGAATAAAATAGAAATGTTTCTGAAATCTGTGTGGTATACCAGTTTCAAATGCCACTTCTACATAATAAAAAAACAAGTGCTCAAATTTGCCTTGTTTGCATATTTCATCCTCCCTTTATATTGCAAGGATAATTTAAAGTTGTAACAAGGTAAATTCAGCTCTTTATGAGTGATCATGGTAAATAATGCTTTTTAAAATTTGCAGGTGTGGTGAATTTCAAATGTTTGTTTAAAAAAACCTAGATGTGTTTGCCTTGCTTTTATATTGCATCCTTCCTTTAAATTGCAAGGATAATTTAAAGGTGTAGCTAGTTTTATTTAGTGATTTACTTACTTATTTATGTTTACAGTATCCTCCTTTTTAAGTTTAATTCAGACAGCTTCTTTAAATAAAAGCCAAAAAGGTCAAATAAATCAATTTCACAAATTTTACTTTTTTCATATTTTTATTGGATAAAAATGAATGTACCACCAAGACAGACTTTCAATGAGTATGTCTGTTGCTGGAATTAATCATTATCGTTTCGGAGCCACATTATGTATTTATAAGTGGTATGCTGATGCAGTTCTATTCTGCTCTGTGATGCATGAAAAATTACCGCAGACGCCTTACTGCTTATGAGCAATTTATTGTAATGTTATATCTCATATAATGATGTAATGAATGCACTATTGATATGATATAATAAAATCTTGATTTTTTTTCCCACATACCATGGGCAGAATGAGCAAATTATGTTAACAAAACCCATTTATTTTAGCCTGTGTGGTATTCTGTTTTATTTCATCTTTATTGAGATATGTTACACTTGGACAATCAAGGTAAATTCAGTTCTTATTGAGTGATCATGGTAAATGATGCTTTTTAAAATTTGCAGATGTGGTGAATTTAAAAAGTTTGTTAAAAAAAACTAGCTGTGTTTGCCTAAAACAGTAACTTAACATATTTCTCTAAAGCAGAAGCTTGTTTTGTTGCTAAGCAATTGCCTTGGTACAAGGGAAATAATTTACAAAAAAAAAAGAAAATAAGCTTTTAGCAAACATTAATGCATTCCAGTGACTGCAATATGTACTTTTGTCCCTTTGAATTTGCATACCATGTTTGATTTGTGGATGTTTTGCTTTTAAAAGGTTGTTGTTGCTAGTCAGTTCTTACTGATGAGCCAACTATATTAGGTCCTGACTGACAAACTGTTTTTTGTTTATGTTGCACTTTAATTAGGAAACCAAAGCATTCTTAATTATAAATTCTAATTTCATGCATTTCCAGAACAATCTAAGGAATCACAAAAATTAAGAATATCTGCCATGGCTACTTTCTTATAGATTACTGTGTAGTTGCTAATATAGGCACTCCATTTTAAATGGAACTCCTTATCGCCATATGAGTACAAACAATAAATCTCATAACTGGGAGATATTATAATCAACAATCATGGGCAACAAAAATAGTGGTGTTCACAAAAAGTATGCTGTCACTTTAATCAGGCCTTTAATGTTTCTGTAACCATATTTTACAATTATTTTTTTCTTGCATGATAATTATTATATGTCTCCAGGCATAGAAACAAAATAAATCTTTATTTATCTTTACACATTTGCATGACCATACTAAGTTCATCATTTTTGTAAACCAGCAATATGGGTACTTGTATTCGGTTTATTTTTTGAAACTCTGAAATGAATATCACCCATTTTATGTTTTTTCTTTGGCTGTTAAAGTGGTAGAAGATACTAAACTAAACTAAAATTGTTAGTGCTACCCATAATGTGCCTATTTTCAATGATCTATTGCATTTCCTTGAGCCTTACTAAAGTGTTTTAGTACATAAAGTGTTACTAAACCCAGGATCCTGCATTCACTATATCTGGTCTCCCACAATACACAGAAAATGGAAATGCAATTATTAAAATAAATAGAAACGGATAAATACCTTTTCTCATCAGTAGTATACAGCAGTCCTATGACTTCTATCAGTGTCTGGTTAAAGCTTATAGGTGAAGTTTTCTTTCTACTCTGACTGTCCTATGAGGCTGCAGGACCCCTGACCCTCTGTATGGACAGTGCTGTTTGGCCCTGTGCCGATCAAGTGCACTCTTCCAAGAAAAAAAATAAACTCTCTAGCAATACACACTAAACACAGCATGTGCAGGGTGCCCCCAGGGCTCTGTACTGTCAGTAGATGGATTGGGGACTGTGAAAGAAGGATCAGAGAAGACAGGATCAAACAGCCTTTTTACACAATGCCCAGAATGAACCCCTTAGGTTCCACAGTGAGTATAACAAGCATGCTTTACTGTATATACAGACTGATTTTACTGTTGTGGGTTTAATAACACTTTAATATTCTTTTTGAAACATAATTTACAAAAGATATGTATACAATATATGTTACATTCCTAATACCATCTGTGGGAGTTATTTACTAAAGCTGGAGAGTGCAAAATCTGGTGCAACTCTGCATAAAAACTAATTGGCTTCTGCATTCCATTGTCATAACTTAATTGAACAAGCTGAAGTTAGAAGATGATTGGCTACCAGGATTCTGAGTGCACCAGTTTGGGTAAATATATCCCTATAGGTTTCATAATACATGTTATTATCAATAAAGTTCATAAAATGTAACTGTTGTCATGCAATAAGTATAAACAATAAAAGTGTAGTACAACCCTCAAACTTATAAATACCATATACAATAATACAATTTCAAGATATGTGTGTGTGGCACCCTTTTCATAAACAGGGTTGCTAATACATTTAGCTGTGCTAGGTGGTAGCTAGCCTGGCTAATTTGCAGTCTTTGTGATCATTGGATTTACCTCCCAAGCCTGGTTTAGCTGTGGTTTCTCCTTTTTGTCAATCGGGGGCACTGTTACCTTTGGGATTAGTGTGATGAATTACAGTGAGTCTAGGTTATGGATATGTATACTTTTCTCAGCCAATCATACTGGTTGCTAAGCATGCTGGGAGAAGGTATTTATTTGGAGGAAGTCAGGTGGTCTTTGTCCTTATCCACCCAGGCTGGGGTCTGGGTGGCTGTGTGAGGAACACCTGCTGCTGGGTAGGCCTGAAGCCTAAGACCTAGCCATGTGTTCAGGGCTCTGTAAGGGAGAGCCTGCTCACTACCTGGAAACATGAAGAAAAGGATGGAGACCTGAGATGAAGTACCAGAATTTACTCTGCCATGAAGCAGGGAACCATGGAGAGCCTGGAAAAGCATCAAAAGGAATTATCCAGAGAGTTCCTGCACCTTTCGTGAGTTGAATATTGTTGCTACAGGAGGCAGCTCATGCTACAAAGTACAGACTGCTGATTCCAGCATAAAGGCTTTTTTTTCTGTACCGCTGTCTACCTATTCTACATTTTTGTCGAAGGAGTCTGCCAATCTGCTGTTTTTGACTAAGGGTGTCCTGTGCCCTACCCCTCTCTCTCACATTTTTTTCTGTTGTGAGAAATAAACTTCTCTTTGTTTAAGCATAAAAGTGACTGGTGCCCATCTTTCTACCTTGTACACCACCCACCATGTTTAGTAACCTGCACCCTAAGGAGGAATGTCGACACTCCGTGTCTCGGGGGTCACTACCACGCCTCTGGAGTTTGGGGGGCGGGGGTGCTACATGTGCTCACAATAAAAATTTAATATCAAAGTCCATTAGAAAATCTTCTCTAAACAAAGTCCAAAAAGTCACCACAGGTGTATATAACAAGTGTATTTTTATGTTCAAAATAAACTAAAAGTATCACATGTGCCACCATCAAAGAGAGAAAGCCATTTCTCTCTCACTCAGTGGCTATGACCACTGAATGAACCGTAAGGTCACACTATGCTTATCCCCCACTGAGGTAAATCCCATGTTGATATCTGGATAATCTTACTTCACTTCAGAGACTATGATTTTCTAGATTGGCACCACACAGCATCTCAAAAAGTTAGGGTTTAGGTATTCACAAAGCAAAAGAAAAAACATTTAGGAACTTATTTACTAAAGGCAAATTCACTGTGTACTGCAAGTGCATTTGTAAGTGCAGTCACTGTAGATCTGAGAGGGACATGCAAGGAAACTAAAAAAAAAAGCAATTTTGCTTGCACATGTTTGGATGATAGAAATCAGCAGAGCTTTCCCTCATTTCAGGTCTTCCCCTCAGATCTATAGTGACTGCACTTCCAAGTGTTCTCCGTTTAAAATATGTAATAATGTTTATTAAAATGAACTAAAAAAAAAAAAAAAAACACTTACAAAAGTAGTACTATGTTAGTGCTAGCAATACGCGCTATAACAGATTGGCATTGGCCGTTGCAAGATGGCCACTGGAGGAGGTCACATACTGGTGGCCCATGTGCATACCGCTTGTCATTTTCTTCTCATTGTAAGTGCAATGACTTTTAATTTTAAAGGGTTTTTAAATATACTGCACTATGAGGCTTCTTCTTTTGGTTTTAATTTCTATTCAATCTGGAGTACTTGCCGGTGGATCTTGCAAGCTGCCTATATGATTCCTGTGTGGGGACACCATTGCCTCATTTTGCTAACGGGGATGCAAACGTGTTTGGAATTTAGATAGTGGAAGCATCCATTTTGTTCATTAAAAAAGCATGTGTGACTTCTTTCATTTGAGATTATACCCATCCTGTAGGAGGCTAGGTTGTAGTCAAGCACTTTTGTCACTAGAGCATGTTTATGCCTTCATTCACCACTGAGCACTATAAAGCACTTGGAAACTGAACTCCACTGCCAGCCTCCATGGCTCTAGCCATAATATTCAAGCATACATTGCATATTTGTAAATTATGGCATATTTACCTGCCAAAGCTCCCTCCTCCATCAATGTCATGGTTGCAATCTCTCTCATCACACTGATCCTAGAGTTGACATTTTCATTCAGTCTCCCTTCAGGTTTAGTGTCTTCAAACTTGCGCTAGTCAGGGATGGCAAAACCTTCATGCATCCCAGCACTAAAACCATCCTGAGACAGTACACTGATTTGCTCATGCACATTCTAAAAGAATATAGCTGGTGGTCAAAAGAGCAGTTTATTGCAGAAGAGACACACAGGGGGAGATTTACCAAAACTGGTGCACTCAGAATTTGGAGCAACTATGCATAGTAGCCAATCATCTTCTAACTTTAGCTTATTCAATGAAGCTTTGACAATAAAATGTGGAAGCTGATTGGTTATTTTGTAGAACTGCCCCAGATTTTGCATGCTCCAATTTTAGTAAATTTCCCCCACAGACTTGTATCTGCAATAAAGGCTAGACTACCAGCAAGGTTTTCTTTTGTTTCACATTACCATAGTATTTTTTTTTCTCCATGTAAAATGGCTTTATTACTTGTCAAATCTGCCAGTAGAGCTATTTTTTCCCCACTTCATTTAACAAGATGTTAAGGCATTGAAATTGTGCAGTAACATTGTCACCCAACAGGGGATTCTTAAGCCATAATGTCATAAACATACAGAATTCAGACCAGATTAAAACATACGAATGGTAGCTTTGTTAATGATGCAGATGAAATATTTTCTTGTTTTCATGACTTTTGCATCCAAAAATATGATACTTCTCTAACACATAATGACTAGGGTTGAGCGGACACCTAGATGTCCGTGTTCGACGGGTTCGGCCGAACTTTAAAAAAAAGTCCGGGTCCGTGTCCCGGACTTTTACCGAACTTTTCCCGGACACCGAACCCCATTGAAGTCAATGGGGACCCGAACTTTAAGGCACTAAAATGGCTCTAAAACACCAAAGGAAAGGGCTAGAGTGCTGCAAATGGCAGCAAAACATAATTAAGAGCATGGCAAGTGCTCTGCAAAGAAATGTGGATAGGGAAATAACTTAAAACAACAAAAAAAAACAGAAAAATAAAACAATGTTCTTCTTCATCTCTGAAGGACGAGGCCCATATGGAGTAGTAGGGAGGTTGAGGTGGTGGTGGATGTGGCGGTGACATAGGCATGCGCACAGGGTGTGCTGGGTGTGCCTGGCCACACCCTAATCACCTAGGGCACATAGAATTGCCAGTGAGGAGATGGGAAAGATCTCCCTCGGACCTGCTCTGCTCTATTTCTCTACCTTTGCCTACAGGTACATGGCCCCGATATCTTACTCTCCCTGCTGGCAAACACATGCATGTGTATTTCAACTTTGGGGTGCACACCTTAATGCAATAGGCTGCGCACACCTATGGGTGGTGTAGGTGGAAGCGGCGGTGGAGGAGGACCAGGGCCGGATTAAGAGCATCATGGGCTTGGTGCTGAGGATTTTGAAGGGCCTTAAGGGCCGTGCCTTGCCATGCACCCAGAGGAGGAAGGGTGCAGCCATGCATGCCTAATTCAACATGGGATGCTGTCTCTGAAGCCCATAAACACATCCATGCATCGGCAACTGTCCCTCCTTGTCCGGCCTTCGCGCTGTGTGGGGAGGTTCTGAGGGTGCTGCCTGGGGAAGCGAGCATAGAAGCCAGACTTCTGTGTTTACAAGTGACAGAAGAGCGGTAACAGTGAATATGGCCAACCCGGGGCCTATATAAAAGGTAGGGGCCTGGAGCTGCAGCTCCAATAGCCCCTACGTTAATCTGGCCCTGAGGAGGAGGACGAGGTAGCCAACACTGCTTCTTTTCACAAATTTTAAATGAGGGTACACCCCAAAAGAGTGAGAAAGAGCAAAAATGGAACAATGGGTGGGTAAGGTCGGTATCCATTGCTATTCTGCACAAGGTACGGAAAATTCCCGTGGGATCCATGCCTGGTTCATTTTAATGAACGTGAGCTTGTCCACATTGTCTCTGGACATGCGGCTGCGCTTGTCTGTTATAACGCCCCCAGCCGTGCTAAATACCCGTTCAGATAATACACTGGCTGCAGGGCACGCCAGCACCTCCAAGGCGTAAAGGGCAAGCTCAGGCCATGTGCCCAACTTGGAGACCCAGAAGTTGAAGGGGGAAGACCCCTCATTCACTACATGTAGGCGTGTGCACACATACTGCTCCACCATGTTGGTAAAATGCTGCCTCCTGCTAAGACGTTCCATCTGAGCTGCTGGTGCTGCTGTTTGTTGTGGCGTGCTGACAAAGTTTTCCACATTTCGGCCATGCTAACCCTGCCTTCTGAGGTGCTGGCGGTGCCCTGGTTGCGTTGGCGACCTCCTCCTCCTCCTCCTCCTCCTCTGCCTTGTGCTTCCACTGCGGCCCCACTGTCAGATGGGAATGCCAGCAGCATGGCGTCTACCAGCGTGCGCTTGTACTCGCGCATCTTGCGATCGCGCTCCAGTGAGTGAATTAAGGACGGTACGTTGTCCTTGTAACGGGGATCCAGCAGCGTGGCCACCCAGTAATCAGCACAAGTTAGAATGTGGGCAATTCGGCGGTCATTGTGGAGACACTGCAGCATGTAATCGCTCATGTGTGCCAGGCTGCCCAGAGGCGACGAAAGGCTGTCCTCTGTGGGAGGTGTATCGTCCGTGTCCTCTGTATCCCCCCAGCCACGCACCAGTGATTGCCATGAGCTGGCCTGGGTGCCACCCTGCTGTGAACATGGTTCCATCTCCTCCTCCAGCTCCTCCTCCTCCTCATCCTCCTCATCCTCCAGAACTGTGCCCCTGCTGGACAATTGTGTCCCTGGCGTTTGTGTGTGCAGGAACCCACCCTCGGAGCCCCTTTCGAATGACTGCCCTGAAAGCCTTGGAAATGTTACCTCTTCATCCTCCTCCTCCTCCTCATCCTGTGCCACATCCTCTTCCATCATCGCCCGAATTGTTTTTTCAAGGAGGCATAGAAGTGGGATAGTTAAGCTGAGAACGGCGTCATTGCCACTGGCCATGTTGGTGGAGTACTCAAAACAGCGCAACAAGGCACACAGGTCTCGCATGGAGGCCCAGTTATTGGTGGTGAAGTGGTGCTGTTCCGCAGAGCGACTCACGCGTGCGTGCTGCAGCTGAAACTCCACTATGGCCTGCTGCTGCTCGCACAGTCTTTCCAGCATGTGCAAGGTGGAGTTCCACCTTGTGGGCACGTCACATATGAGGCGGTGAGCGGGAAGGCCGAAGTTACGCTGCAGCGCTGCCAGGCGAGCAGCAGCAGGGTGAGAACGCCGAAAGTGCGCACAAACGGCCCGCACTTTCTGCAGCAGCTCTGACATATCGGGGTAGTTTTTAAGGAACCTCTGCACCACCAAATTCAGCACATGCGCCAGGCAAGGGATGTGCGTCAAACCAGCTAGGCCCAGAGCTGCTATGAGATTTCTCCCGTTTATCGCACACCACCAGGCCGGGCTTGAGGCTCGCTGGCAGCAACCACTCATTTGTCTGCTGTTCCATGCTCCTCCACAACTCCTGCGCGGTGTGTGGTTTGTCCCCCAAACAGGCAAGTTGTAAAACTGCCTGCTGTCGTTTACCCCTGGCCGTGCTGAAGTTGGTGGTGAAGGTGTTACGCTGTCCGGATGAGGAGGCGGTAGAGGATGAGGAAGCGGAGTAGGAGGAGTTAGGAACAGGAGGCAAACTGAAGCGCCCTGCAATCCTCGGTGGTGGAAGGACATGCGCCAAATTGCTATCCGCCTCAGGCCCATCCGCCACTGCATTTACCCAGTGTGCCGTTAGGGAGATATAACGCCCCTGACCGTGCTTACTGGTCCACGTATCGGTAGTTAGGTGGACCTTGGCACAGATGGCGTTGCGCAGTGCACACCTGATTTTTTCCCCCACTTGGTTGTGCAGGGAAGGGATGGCTTGCCTGGAAAAGTAGTGGCGGCTGGGCACGACGTACTGTGGGACAGCCACCGACATAAGGTTTTTAAAACTGTGCGTCTCCACCAGACGGAATGACAGCATTTCAAAGGCCAATAATTTTGAAATGCTGGCATTCAGGGCCAGGGATCGCGGGTGGGTAGGGGGGTACTTCCTCTTCCTCTCAAGTGTTTGGGAGATGGAAAGCTGAACGCTTCCACGGGACATTGTGGAGATGGTTGTTGGTGACCCAGGTGGTGGTGTTGCTGACAGATCGTCTGTTTGCGGGGTGGCAGGTGCCGGTATCACTACAGATGTGGCTGGAGCGGCCGAGACTGCAGCAGAAGAGGAAGCAGGATGAGCCAGAGACGTTTCTTGGTTTTGAAGGTGTGTACTCCACTGCAGCTCGTGCTTTGCACTTAGATGCCTGATCATGCAGGTTGTGCTCAGGTTGAGAAGGTTTGGTTTATGCCTCGCTTCAAGCTCTGATTGCACAGGGTGCAGACCACTCGTGTCCTGTCATCAGCACATTTTCTAGAGAACTTCTTTGAGCTGACTTTGGTGCGCTCGTTCCCTTGCTGCGTTGGGCAGTAGCGGGCGTAGTGTCTAGGGCACGGCCGCTCCGCTTCTGCACCCTGCTCCCTCTTCTGCTGAGCTGGTGGCTCTGTGCGACCACCGCCTCTTCCTCCAAACTATTCAGGTCACCTGCATGACGTTCATTCCATGTGGGGTCGAGGACCTCATCGTCCTCCACATCATCTTCCACCCAGTCTTCACCCCTGCCCTCCTTGTCGGTCTCCACAATGCTGAACGCCGCAGCAGTTGGCACCTGCGTTTCGTCATCATCAGAGACGTGCTGCGATGATCCTTGCATGTACTCATCTTGAGAAATAAGTGGTTGGGCATCGCTGCACTCAATCTCTTCCACTTCTGGGGCAGGGCTAGGTGGATGGCCCTGGGAAACCCTGCTGACAGAGTCATCAAAAAGAAGAAGAGACTGCTGTATGGCTTGGGGCTCAGACTGCTTGCCTGATTTGCAAGGGGGTGAGGTGAAAGACGGTTGGACATCGGCTGCAGGTGCCAACTGTGACCTTTCTGCAGTAGACTGGGTGGGAGACAATGTGAAGGAACTGGAGGCACTGTCAGCAGCAAACCAATCTACTATCGCCTCCACTTGTTCTGGCCTCATCACTTCTAGGGGCGTATGATGCCCTACCAAATACTGATGCAGGTTCTGTCGCCTACTCACACTTGAGGAAGGTGTTTCACTTGTGCGTGTAGCTGGCACAGATCGACCACGTCCTCTCTTTGCAACAGGAGCTCTACCAGCAGCACCACGACCCAGGCCACGGCCCTTATTTGACGGTCTCCTCATATTTCTGTAATTTAAGATCTTGCCCTAGAAAGGTTTTTATTGAATAGCGGAATAGGAAATATGATCCAAAAAAGTGTATGTATCTCGCACGTACAAAACCACACTAGGCCCCAATTACTATTGTTTCTACCCCTAAAAGGATGGATGAGGAGTAGGAGGAGTATGGAACAGACAGCACCCTCAAATCTTCAGAAGTATGAGATGAACCTCAAAAACTTGGAAAGGTGGATCTCACACGTACCGACACAGACTATCCCGCAATTCAATTGATCCTCAAAGGTTTTTATTGAATAGCGGAATAGGAAATATGATCAAAAAAAGTGTATGTATCTTGCACGTACACCACCACACTAGGCCCCAATTACTATTGTTTGTACCCCTAAAAGGATGGTTGAGCAGTAGGAGGAGGAGTATGGAACAGGCAGCACCCTCAAATCTTCAGAAGTATGAGATGAACCCCAAAAACTTGGAAAGGTGGATCTCACACGTACCGACACAGACTATCACGCAATTTAATTGATCCCCAAAGGTTTTAATTGAATAGCGGAATAGAAAATATGATCAAAAAGAAAGTGTATGTATCTCACACGTACACCACCACACTAGGCCCCAATTACTATTGTTTTTACCCCTAAAAGGATGGTTGAGCAGTAGGAGGAGGAGTATGGAACAGGCAGCACCCTCAAATCTTCAGAAGTATGAGATGAACCCCAAAAACTTGGAAAGGTGGATCTCACACGTACCGACACAGACTATCACGCAATTTAATTGATCCCCAAAGGTTTTAATTGAATAGCGGAATAGAAAATATGATCAAAAAGAAAGTGTATGTATCTCACACGTACACCACCACACTAGGCCCCAATTACTATTGTTTGTACCCCTAAAAGGATGGTTGAGCAGTAGGAGGAGGAGTATGGAACAGGCAGCACCCTCAAATCTTCAGAAGTATGAGATGAACCCCAAAAACTTGGAAAGGTGGATCTCACACGTACCGACACAGACTATCACGCAATTTAATTGATCCCCAAAGGTTTTAATTGAATAGCGGAATAGAAAATATGATCAAAAAGAAAGTGTATGTATCTCACACGTAAACCACCACACTAGGCCCCGATTACTATTGTTTGTACCCCTAAAAGGATGGTTGAGGAGTAGGAGGAGGAGTATGGAACAGGCAGCACCCTCAAATCTTCAGAAGTATGAGATGAACCCCAAAAACTTGGAAAGGTGGATCTCACACGTACCGACACAGACTATCACGCAATTTAATTGATCCCCAAAGGTTTTAATTGAATAACGGAATAGAAAATATGATCAAAAAGAAAGTGTATGTATCTCACACGTACACCACCACACTAGGCCCCAATTACTATTGTTTGTACCCCTAAAAGGATGGTTGAGGAGTAGGAGGAGGAGTATGGAACAGGCAGCACCCTCAAATCTTCAGAAGTATGAGATGAACCCCAAAAACTTGGAAAGGTGGATCTCACACGTACCGACACAGACTATCACGCAATTTAATTGATCCCCAAAGGTTTTAATTGAATAGCGGAATAGAAAATATGATCAAAAAGAAAGTGTATGTATCTCACACGTACACCACCACACTAGGCCCCAATTACTATTGTTTGTACCCCTAAAAGGATGGTTGAGCAGTAGGAGGAGGAGTATGGAACAGGCAGCACCCTCAAATCTTCAGAAGTATGAGATGAACCCCAAAAACTTGGAAAGGTGGATCTCACACGTACCGACACAGACTATCACGCAATTTAATTGATCCCCAAAGGTTTTAATTGAATAGCGGAATAGAAAATATGATCAAAAAGAAAGTGTATGTATCTCACACGTACACCACCACACTAGGCCCCAATTACTATTGTTTGTACCCCTAAAAGGATGGTTGAGGAGTAGGAGGAGGAGTATGGAACAGGCAGCACCCTCAAATCTTCAGAAGTATGAGATGAACACCAAAAACTTGGAAAGGTGGATCTCACACGTACCGACACAGACTATCACGCAATTTAATTGATCCCCAAAGGTTTTAATTGAATAGCGGAATAGAAAATATGATCAAAAAGAAAGTGTATGTATCTCACACGTACACCACCACACTAGGCCCCAATTACTATTGTTTGTACCCCTAAAAGGATGGTTGAGCAGTAGGAGGAGGAGTATGGAACAGGCAGCACCCTCAAATCTTCAGAAGTATGAGATGAACCCCAAAAACTTGGAAAGGTGGATCTCACACGTACCGACACAGACTATCACGCAATTTAATTGATCCCCAAAGGTTTTAATTGAATAGCGGAATAGAAAATATGATCAAAAAGAAAGTGTATGTATCTCACACGTACACCACCACACTAGGCCCCAATTACTATTGTTTGTACCCCTAAAAGGATGGTTGAGGAGTAGGAGGAGGAGTATGGAACAGGCAGCACCCTCAAATCTTCAGAAGTATGAGATGAACCCCAAAAACTTGGAAAGGTGGATCTCACACGTACCGACACAGACTATCACGCAATTTAATTGATCCCCAAAGGTTTTAATTGAATAACGGAATAGAAAATATGATCAAAAAGAAAGTGTATGTATCTCACACGTACACCACCACACTAGGCCCCAATTACTATTGTTTGTACCCCTAAAAGGATGGTTGAGGAGTAGGAGGAGGAGTATGGAACAGGCAGCACCCTCAAATCTTCAGAAGTATGAGATGAACCCCAAAAACTTGGAAAGGTGGATCTCACACGTACCGACACAGACTATCACGCAATTTAATTGATCCCCAAAGGTTTTAATTGAATAGCGGAATAGAAAATATGATCAAAAAGAAAGTGTATGTATCTCACACGTACACCACCACACTAGGCCCCAATTACTATTGTTTGTACCCCTAAAAGGATGGTTGAGCAGTAGGAGGAGGAGTATGGAACAGGCAGCACCCTCAAATCTTCAGAAGTATGAGATGAACCCCAAAAACTTGGAAAGGTGGATCTCACACGTACCGACACAGACTATCACGCAATTTAATTGATCCCCAAAGGTTTTAATTGAATAGCGGAATAGAAAATATGATCAAAAAGAAAGTGTATGTATCTCACACGTACACCACCACACTAGGCCCCAATTACTATTGTTTGTACCCCTAAAAGGATGGTTGAGCAGTAGGAGGAGGAGTATGGAACAGGCAGCACCCTCAAATCTTCAGAAGTATGAGATGAACCCCAAAAACTTGGAAAGGTGGATCTCACACGTACCGACACAGACTATCACGCAATTTAATTGATCCCCAAAGGTTTTAATTGAATAGCGGAATAGAAAATATGATCAAAAAGAAAGTGTATGTATCTCACACGTACACCACCACACTAGGCCCCAATTACTATTGTTTGTACCCCTAAAAGGATGGTTGAGGAGTAGGAGGAGGAGTATGGAACAGGCAGCACCCTCAAATCTTCAGAAGTATGAGATGAACCCCAAAAACTTGGAAAGGTGGATCTCACACGTACCGACACAGACTATCACGCAATTTAATTGATCCCCAAACGTTTTAATTGAATAACGGAATAGAAAATATGATCAAAAAGAAAGTGTATGTATCTCACACGTACACCACCACACTAGGCCCCAATTACTATTGTTTGTACCCCTAAAAGGATGGTTGAGGAGTAGGAGGAGGAGTATGGAACAGGCAGCACCCTCAAATCTTCAGAAGTATGAGATGAACCCCAAAAACTTGGAAAGGTGGATCTCACACGTACCGACACAGACTATCACGCAATTTAATTGATCCCCAAAGGTTTTAATTGAATAGCGGAATAGAAAATATGATCAAAAAGAAAGTGTATGTATCTCACACGTACACCACCACACTAGGCCCCAATTACTATTGTTTGTACCCCTAAAAGGATGGTTGAGGAGTAGGAGGAGGAGTATGGAACAGGCAGCACCCTCAAATCTTCAGAAGTATGAGATGAACCCCAAAAACTTGGAAAGGTGGATCTCACACGTACCGACACAGACTATCACGCAATTTAATTGATCCCCAAAGGTTTTAATTGAATAGCGGAATAGAAAATATGATCAAAAAGAAAGTGTATGTATCTCACACGTACACCACCACACTAGGCCCCAATTACTATTGTTTGTACCCCTAAAAGGATGGTTGAGCAGTAGGAGGAGGAGTATGGAACAGGCAGCACCCTCAAATCTTCAGAAGTATGAGATGAACCCCAAAAACTTGGAAAGGTGGATCTCACACGAACCGACACAGACTATCACGCAATTTAATTGATCCCCAAAGGATTTAATTGAATAGCGGAATAGAAAATATGATCAAAAAGAAAGTGTATGTATCTCACACGTACACCACCACACTAGGCCCCAATTACTATTGTTTGTACCCCTAAAAGGATGGTTGATCAGTAGGAGGAGGAGTATGGAACAGGCAGCACCCTCAAATCTTCAGAAGTATGAGATGAACCCCAAAAACTTGGAAAGGTGGATCTCACACGTACCGACACAGACTATCACGCAATTTAATTGATCCCCAAAGGTTTTAATTGAATAGCGGAATAGAAAATATGATCAAAAAGAAAGTGTATGTATCTCACACGTACACCACCACACTAGGCCCCAATTACTATTGTTTGTACCCCTAAAAGGATGGTTGAGGAGTAGGAGGAGGAGTATGGAACAGGCAGCACCCTCAAATCTTCAGAAGTATGAGATGAACACCAAAAACTTGGAAAGGTGGATCTCACACGTACCGACACAGACTATCACGCAATTTAATTGATCCCCAAAGGTTTTAATTGAATAGCGGAATAGAAAATATGATCAAAAAGAAAGTGTATGTATCTCACACGTACACCACCACACTAGGCCCCAATTACTATTGTTTGTACCCCTAAAAGGATGGTTGAGCAGTAGGAGGAGGAGTATGGAACAGGCAGCACCCTCAAATCTTCAGAAGTATGAGATGAACCCCAAAAACTTGGAAAGGTGGATCTCACACGTACCGACACAGACTATCACGCAATTTAATTGATCCCCAAAGGTTTTAATTGAATAGCGGAATAGAAAATATGATCAAAAAGAAAGTGTATGTATCTCACACGTACACCACCACACTAGGCCCCAATTACTATTGTTTGTACCCCTAAAAGGATGGTTGAGGAGTAGGAGGAGGAGTATGGAACAGGCAGCACCCTCAAATCTTCAGACGTATGAGATGAACCCCAAAAACTTGGAAAGGTGGATCTCACACGTACCGACACAGACTATCACGCAATTTAATTGATCCCCAAAGGTTTTAATTGAATAGCGGAATAGAAAATATGATCAAAAAGAAAGTGTATGTATCTCACACGTACACCACCACACTAGGCCCCAATTACTATTGTTTGTACCCCTAAAAGGATGGTTGAGGAGTAGGAGGAGGAGTATGGAACAGGCAGCACCCTCAAATCTTCAGAAGTATGAGATGAACCCCAAAAACTTGGAAAGGTGGATCTCACACGTACCGACACAGACTATCACGCAATTTAATTGATCCCCAAAGGTTTTAATTGAATAGCGGAATAGAAAATATGATCAAAAAGAAAGTGTATGTATCTCACACGTACACCACCACACTAGGCCCCAATTACTATTGTTTGTACCCCTAAAAGGATGGTTGAGCAGTAGGAGGAGGAGTATGGAACAGGCAGCACCCTCAAATCTTCAAAAGTATGAGATGAACCCCAAAAACTTGGAAAGGTGGATCTCACACGTACCGACACAGACTATCACGCAATTTAATTGATCCCCAAAGGATTTAATTGAATAGCGGAATAGAAAATATGATCAAAAAGAAAGTGTATGTATCTCACACGTACACCACCACACTAGGCCCCAATTACTATTGTTTATACCCCTAAAAGGATGGTTGAGCAGTAGGAGGAGGAGTATGGAACAGGCAGCACCCTCAAATCTTCAGAAGTATGAGATGAACCCCAAAAACTTGGAAAGGTGGATCTCACACGTACCGACACAGACTATCACGCAATTTAATTGATCCCCAAAGGTTTTAATTGAATAGCGGAATAGAAAATATGATCAAAAAGAAAGTGTATGTATCTCACACGTACACCACCACACTAGGCCCCAATTACTATTGTTTGTACCCCTAAAAGGATGGTTGAGCAGTAGGAGGAGGAGTATGGAACAGGCAGCACCCTCAAATCTTCAGAAGTATGAGATGAACCCCAAAAACTTGGAAAGGTGGATCTCACACGTACCGACACAGACTATCACACAATTTAATTGATCCCCAAAGGATTTAATTGAATAGCGGAATAGAAAATATGATCAAAAAGAAAGTGTATGTATCTCGCACGTACACCACCACACTAGGCCACAATTACTGTTGTTTGTACCCCTAAAAGGATGGTTGAGCAGTAGGAGGAGGAGTATGGAACAGGCAGCACCCTCAAATCTTCAGAAGTATGAGATGAACCCCAAAAACTTGGAAAGGTGGATCTCACACGTACCGACACAGACTATCACGCAATTTAATTGATCCCCAAAGGTTTTAATTGAATAGCGGAATAGAAAATATGATCAAAAAGAAAGTGTATGTATCTCACACGTACACCACCACACTAGGCCCCAATTACTATTGTTTGTACCCCTAAAAGGATGGTTGAGCAGTAGGAGGAGGAGTATGGAACAGGCAGCACCCTCAAATCTTCAGAAGTATGAGATGAACCTCAAAAACTTGGAAAGGTGGATCTCACACGTACCGACACAGACTATCACGCAATTTAATTGATCCCCAAAGGATTTAATTGAATAGCGGAATAGAAAATATGATCAAAAAGAAAGTGTATGTATCTCACACGTACACCACCACACTAGGCCCCAATTACTATTGTTTGTACCCCTAAAAGGATGGTTGAGCAGTAGGAGGAGGAGTATGGAACAGGCAGCACCCTCAAATCTTCAGAAGTATGAGATGAACCCCAAAAACTTGGAAAGGTGGATCTCACACGTACCGACACAGACTATCACGCAATTTAATTGATCCCCAAAGGTTTTAATTGAATAGCGGAATAGAAAATATGATCAAAAAGAAAGTGTATGTATCTCACACGTACACCACCACACTAGGCCCCAATTACTATTGTTTGTACCCCTAAAAGGATGGTTGAGCAGTAGGAGGAGGAGTATGGAACAGGCAGCACCCTCAAATCTTCAGAAGTATGAGATTGTGTTCACTGTACCCCACAAAGATTGTGTTCACTGCACCCCACAAAGATTGTGTTCACTGCACCTCAAAAAGGATTTTGTTCACTGCACCCCACAAAGATTGTGTTCACTGCACCCCACAAAGGATTTTGTTCACTGCACCCCAAAAAGATTGTGTTCACTGTACCCCCCAAAGATTGTGTTCACTGCACCCCACAAAGATTCTGTTCCCTGTACCCCACAAAGATTGTGTTCACTGCACCCCACAAAGGATTTTGTTCACTGCACCCCAAAAAGATTGTGTTCACTGCACTCCAAAAAGGATGTTGTTCACTGCACCCCAAAAAGGATTTTGTTCACTGAACCCCAAAAAGGATGTTGTTCACTGCACCCCAAAAAGGATTTTGTTCACTGCACCCCAAAAAGATTGTGTTCACTGCACCCCACAAAGATTGTGTTCACTGCACCCCACAAAGGATTTTGTTCACTGCACCCCAAAAAGATTGTGTTCACTGCACCCCAAAAAGGATTTTGTTCACTGCACCCCAAAAAGGATGTTGTTCACTGCACCCCAAAAAGGATTTTGTTCACTCCACCCCAAAAAGATTGTGTTCACTGCACCCCACAAAGATTGTGTTCACTGCACCCCAAAAAGGATTTTGTTCACTGCACCCCAAAAAGATTGTGTTCACTGTACCCCCCAAAGATTGTGTTCACTGCACCCCACAAAGATTCTGTTCACTGTACCCCACAAAGATTGTGTTCACTGCACCCCACAAAGGATTTTGTTCACTGCACCCCAAAAACATTGTGTTCACTGCACCCCAAAAAGGATTTTGTTCACTGCACCCCAAAAAGGATGTTGTTCACTGCACCCCAAAAAGGATTTTGTTCACTGCACCTTAAAAAAGATTGTGTTCACTGCACCCCACAAAGATTGTGTTCACTGCACCCCACAAAGGATTTTTTTCACTGCACCCCAAAAAGATTGTGTTCACTGCACCCCAAAAAGGATTTTGTTCACTGCACCCCAAAAAGGATGTTGTTCACTGCACCCCAAAAAGGATTTTGTTCACTCCACCCCAAAAAGATTGTGTTCACTGCACCCCACAAAGATTGTGTTCACTGCACCCCAAAAAGGATTTTGTTCACTGCACCCCAAAAATATTGTGTTCACTGCACCCCACAAAGATTGTGTTCACTGCACCCCAAAAAGATTGTGTTCACTGCACCCCACAAAGGATTTTGTTCACTGCACCCCAAAAAGATTGTGTTCACTGCACTCCAAAAAGGATGTTGTTCACTGCACCCCAAAAAGGATTTTCTTCACTGCACCCCAAAAAGATTGTGTTCACTGCACCCCACAAAGATTGTGTTCACTGCACCCCACAAAGGATTTTGTTCACTGCACCCCAAAAAGATTGTGTTCACTGCACCCCAAAAAGGATTTTGTTCACTGCACCCCAAAAAGGATGTTGTTCACTGCACCCCAAAAAGGATTTTGTTCACTCCACCCCAAAAAGATTGTGTTCACTGCACCCCAAAAAGGATTTTGTTCACTGCACCCCAAAGAGATTGTGTTCACTGTACCCCCCAAAGATTGTGTTCACTGCACCCCAAAAAGGATGTTGTTCACTGCACCCCAAAAAGGATTTTGTTCACTGCACCCCACAAAGATTGTGTTCACTGCACCCCACAAAGGATTTTGTTCACTGCACCCCAAAAAGATTGTGTTCACTGCACCCCAAAAAGGATGTTGTTCACTGCACCTCAAAAAGGATTTTGTTCACTGCACCCCAAAAAGATTTTGTTCACTGCACCCCAAAAAGGACGTTGTTCACTGCAGCCCAAAAAGATTGTGTTCACTGCAGCCAAAAAAGATTGTGTTCACTGCAGCTCACACACAGAAAAATGGATGTGGATCACTGACACCTGCCTATCTCCTATCCCACACCACACAGCAATATCGATTGTAGTTTGTAGAACACAGTTTCCCTAAAATTCAGCAGCAGCCTCTCCCTAACAGGATTGAGAAGAGATCGTAGATCGGGACTAAGTGCAGACCCCACAGAGCAATATCGATTGTAGTTTGTAGAACACTCTGACCCTAAAATTCAGCAGCAGCCTCTCCCTAACAGGATTGAGAAGAGATCGTAGATCAGGATTGAGTGCAGACCCCACCCCCCACACAGCAATATCGATTGTAGTTTGTAGAAGACACTGACCCTATAATTCAGCAGACTCTATCCCTAAAATGCCTACAACTCGCCCTGCCTAAACACTCCGACCTGTCCCTCAATTCTATCCGGACACAAATGGTTTTTTCCTGCCTGTCTTTCCCTAATCAGCAGCCAGCACGTTGATGTGTGCTCTGTCCCTGATCTACGCAGCAGAATGAAGACGCTGCGGCTGCCTGGAACTTATAAAGACTTGGTCACATGCTTCAGACGGCCAATCACAGCTACTGAGACATTTGCAGGCATGGCTGGGATGGCTTAAGGCACACCAGTTAAACGATTGTTGATTGGCTGTTGAAAGCCCACCATGAAAAGAGCGCCAAAGCATGCAAAACCCGGAAATAAAACGACTGAACACGGATTTTTACCCGAACATACAGTAAAGTGTCCGTGTTCGGGTACAAAAAATCCAATTATTCGGTACAAACACGAATAATACAGTCCGTGTTCGCTCAACACTAATAATGACCAAAAAATTGATATGTACTTACATGACTTACGGTTTCCCTCCTTGATGGCAGAGCAGATTGCATGATTAGTGGGGGATTTCACTGAGGATGATTTCTGTGAAGCCATAGCCTCACTGGCTGCTGGTAAATCATCTGGCCCAGACAGCTTTCCTCTGGAGGTTTATAGTCACTATATTGATATTGTTTCCAGGTGTACTCAAATGCCTTTCGAGAGGGGACATTGCCTTTGTCAATGTACTCCTCTACTGTAGTGATCATACCCAAACCGGATAAAGATCTCATTGATTGTGCCTCCTATTGGCCCATATCATTACTAAACAAAGACTATAAAATACTCACAAAAAGTTTGGCCAAATGTTTAGACACAGCGATCCTCATCATTATTCACTTGGATCAAACAGAATTCATGCCGGGGAAGTCCACCTCTATAAATCTTCACAGGACCCAAATTATAGCTCAGCTTAAGGATAACTTACCTGATACCTGTGCACAGTCTGCCCTTGAGTCAATTGAATAGCCATTTTCCAAGCTACCCTGCGGTCGTTTGGCTTTAGAGAAAAATTCCATAAGTGATAACATATGCTAACCCTACTTTCTACCTCTTTGTCAATGGTGTATTATCTGCCCCTATACAGCTACACAGAGGCACATGCCAAGGTTGCCCTTTATCCCCGCCTCTTTTTGCAGTGGCTATTGATGCCCTGGCTATACGACTGCAGCAGTCTCCCTTTCTTGCTGGCATTACATTGGGCAATAGGACTGATGTTGTCTAATTCTTTAATAGGACTGATGTTGTTTAATTCTTTATCTCAACAATGCACAAGCCTCCCTGCAAATTGCAATGCACATTATAGAAATGGTTGGATCCTACTCTGGCCTCAAGATCAACTGGCAAATATCTGCTCTTATGCCTCTCTGCCCACAGGCACTTCCTTCGGGAGAATCTTCCAGATCGCTGAAAATGGTTACGTCGGAGGGCATGGCTGGCTGCTGAGGAATATGGCCACGTAAGAGGAGAGCTCCGTGCCATCCAGCGCTGCAATCCCACAAAAAGTGACACGGAACAGCACAACCAACCCCCGTCTGGGACAACAAACCCCCCACTTACTTACCACTGTCATGGGTAAGCCTAAAAAAAACAGGGGGCCCCGCAAGCTGAAAGATTTCTTCCTACCAGCCACGACACCATGCTCCCAAAATAGCACCGTGGCCTCCACACAAGAGTACAGCTTTCAGGGCAGCACTCGGCATGATGAACGGAGCAGACATGACCCTGCTTCCCTCTCTCCAGACAACAGCAGCCGATCCTCCCTGGGCAATACACCAGTGCAAAGCCCAGAAAAGACAGCACCGAGGTGCTCTGCAACACATACATACGCAGGTGAGAGAAAAAGGGGGAGACGTTTCACAAAACAGTACTACAGAATTCTTTGAGCAGATTTATGGCTTTCCTACTACATGTCTCCTCAGTGATACTACAATGAAAGAAATGCTAGTATCTTTGCAGGGCTCATTGCATAGGGACCTGATGGAATGTGTCTCGCAAATGAAATCCGAAATTCCCGAAGTGGGGGACCATGTCAACCACGTTGAAAACAAAATGGCTGAGTTTTGTCCTCAGTTTTTGTCTATACTGGTACCATTTACCCCAGAGATTTGTCCTCTAGGCATCCTTGATGAGGAGCTTTGGCCCTGGTATACAAGAATAACACTGAGAGAAACTCTTTTTATGGTGAGAAAATCCATTGCACTTAGCTGGATCCAGCCTACTCCTCGCTCAGTGCAATGCTGGATACAATCTCTTAACCAACTTTTGCCCTATGAGAAACTATTATATGAACATAGGGATTGCTCAGAAAACAAAATTTGGCATATTTTGAGCTCTCCCACCCTGACTACACGCAACATTTTCATTTGTTATAGTGATACTGCTATCTGAGCTCTGTAGTTACCAGAACAACAACCACTGTATGCTATAAATGTACCTTTTGTCCTTGGAACAATCAACCAGGTTAAGACTAGGGATGATCGAATGGTCCGGGTCGACCATCGGTTCGACCTGAACATTGGCTGTTCGAAATTCGGCCGAATTCCGAACTATTTGCGGTAAAAGTTCGGAATTCAGCCACCAGAACCGCTCAAAATGCAATGGGACAGGAACTGGGCTTTAAAAGCCCGTGATTGGCCCAGAAACATCAGTAAAAGCCGATTGTAGTGACTAGGGGTCCAGAGGCCAATCAGGAGTGAATACGCGCCCCATACGCCCCCCAGTATATAACATAGCCCCGCCAAATCTCTAGCACTGTAATAGAGAGGCTGTGGAATAGAGGGGAAGCATTTCTGTTACTCCTGCTGCTCCAGTGTCATTTTGCAATTATTAGTGTGAGGAAAGGGATATGCAGTGTAGTTAGGGTACTATATACCACTATAGTTAGATTCAATAATCTAGTTTCTGTAGGGAAAGCTTTAAGTGTCAGGATGACCGTAGTGTAGTTTAGGGTGAACTGACTCTGCTATGCCAGGGTGACCGAACTCTTCCATGTCAGGGTGACTGTAATGTAGTTTAGGGTGAACTGACTCTGCTATGCCAGGTTGACCAAACTCTTCCATGTCAGGGTGACCGTAATGTAGATAAATATATATATGGAATGAAAAAACATAATTTTGAATCCCTAAAACCCAATAAATGCCCCACACAAAAAAAGTTCTTAAAAATGTTTTTTTTTCAATCATTTTTTCAATAATTGGCTCTCTATCAAAAACGACAATTCTTTGGATTTAGTGTCTGGGGGGGGGGTCTAAAAAGTGTACCGGTGAAGTTTCAGCTTTATAGCATGTCCAGAACCAGAAAAAAAAGTTAATTTTTCTTAGAATTTCAGTAGCGCAGGGATGGTGTTACCCTCCTTTCACACCTGGACGTTTTTGTTTCAGGCGTTTATTGGGCATTTTTTGGGCGTCTTTGGAGGCAGGCATGACATCTGAACTTCTGTATAGGGGTATATATATTTATATATACAGACACTAAATCCAAAGGAATCTCTTTTTTTTTTTGAATAATTTTTTTAATAATTGTCTCTCTATCAAAAACGACAATTTTTAAGACCTTTTTTTTGTGTGATTAATAGTCCCTGGGCATGACCCAGAACCCTAGGCACTTTTTAGGGGCATTTATTGGGTTTTAGGGTTTCAAAATGATGTTTTTTGATTCTATATATATATATATATATATATATATACAGTGGGTACGGAAAGTATTCAGACCCCCTTAAATTTTTCACTCTTTGTTATATTGCAGCCATTTGCTAAAATCATTTAGGTTCATTCTTCTTCCTCATGAATGTACACATAGCACCCCATACTGACAGAAAAACACAGAATTGTTGACATTGTTGCAGATTTATTAAAAAAGAAAAACTGAAATATCACATGGTCCTAAGTATTCAGACCCTTTGCTGTGACACTCATATATTTAACTCAGGTGCTTTCCATTTTTTCTGATCATCCTTGAGATGGTTCTACACCTTCATTTGAGTCCAGCTGTGTTTGATTATACTGATTGGACTTGATTAGGAAAGCCACACACCTGTCTATATAAGACCTTCCAGATCACAATGCATGTCAGAGCAAATGAGAATCATGAGGTCAAAGGAACTGCCTGAAGAGCTCAGAGACAGAATTGTGGCAAGACACAGATCTGGCCAAGGTTACAAAAAGATTTCTGCTGCACTTAAGGTTCCTAAGAGCATAGTGGCCTCCATAATCCTCAAATGGAAGACGTTTGGGATGACCAGAACCCTTCCTAGAGCTGGCCGTCCGGCCAAACTGAGCTATCGGGGGAGAAGAGCCTTGGTGAGAGAGGTAAAGAAGAACCCAAAGATCACTGTGGCTGAGCTCCAGAGATGCAGTCAGGAGATGGGAGAAAGTTGTAGAAAGTCAACCATCACTGCAGCCCTCCACCAGTCAGGGCTTTATGGCAGAGTGGCCCGACGGAAACCTCTCCTCAGTGTAAGACACATGAAAGCCCGCATGGAGTTTGCTAAAAAACACCTGAAGGACTCCAAGATGGTGAGAAATAAGATTCTCTGGTCTGATGAGACCAAAATAGAACTTTTTGGCCTTAATTCTAAGCGGTATGTGTGGAGAAAACCAGGCACAGCTCATCACCTGTCCAATACAGTCCCAACATTGAAGCATGGTGGTGGCAGCATCATGCTGTGGGGGTGTTTTTCAGCTGCAGGGACAGGACGACTGGTTTCAATCGAGGGAAAGATGAATGCGGCCAAGTACAGGGATATCCTGGACAAAAACCTTCTCCAGAGTGCTCTGGACCTCAGACTGGTCCGAAGGTTTACCTTCCAACAAGACAATGACCCTAAGCACACAGCTAAAATAACGAAGGAGTGGCTTCACAGCAACTCCGTGACTGTTCTTGAATGGCCCAGCCAGAGCCCTGACTTAAACCCAATTGAGCATCTCTGGAGAGACCTAAAAATGGCTGTCCAACCTGACAGAACTGGAGAGGATCTGCAAGGAGGAATGGCAGAGGATCCCCAAATCCAGGTGTGAAAGACTTGTTGCATATTTCCCAAAAAGACTCCTGGCTGTATTAGATCAAAAGGGGGCTTCTACTAAATACTGAGCAAAGGGTCTGAATACTTAGGACCATGTGATATTTCAGTTTTTCTTTTTTAATAAATCGGCAACAATGTCAATAATTCTGTGTTTTTCTGTCAGTATGGGGTGCTATGTGTACATTCATGAGGAAGAAGAATGAACCTAAATGATTTTAGCAAATGGCTGCAATATAACAAAGAGTGAAAAATTTAAGGGGGTCTGAATACTTTCCGTACCCACTGTATATATATATATATATATATATATATATATATATATATATATATATACACACACATATTTTTATATATATCTCTATCAAAAACGACAATTTTTAAGAACTTTTTTGTGTGATTAATAGTCCCTGGGGCATGACCCAGAACCCTAGGCACTTTTTAGGGGCATTTATTGGGTTTTAGGGCTTCAAAATGGTGTTTTTTGATTCCAAAAGTTCGGGTCCCATTGATTTCAATGGGATTCTGGAATCCGAACCGAACTTTCGGATAATTCGGGTGTTCTGGTCGAACTGAACTTTTCAAAAGTTCGATCATCCCTAGTTAAAACTGGTTTAATCCTCATGAATGTTTTCATTGTTTTGTTTTTATTGCAATTCTCAATGTAATGGACTCTGGAAAATATTTGTTTTGTAAACTGTATTTGTACATTTTGCAATAAAAAGAGTTAAAAAAATACATATAGAATTAATTCATTCAGCCTGTTGGCTGCACAAAATCAAAGCTGATGTTAAAAGCTGATTGATTAAACTGCACAGTTGCACCAGATTCTGTGTGCACAAGTTGTAGCAAATCTCCTCCACAGAGTATTTTCTGCAATAATGTCTAGACTACCAGCAGCATTTTTTTTTTATCTACAGACTTTAGTTCAACATTAACATAGTCATTTTTCCCCATGTAAAATAGTTTTATAATCCTACCAGTAGAGACATTTTTTTCACTTCATTTAACAATGATGGTGCAGTGAAATCGTGGAGTAACATTGTCACCTAGTAGACAGGGGTTTCTTAAGCCATAATGTCATAAACATATAGATTTAACTCATTCGGCCTGTGGGCTGAACAAAAAAAATCAAACAGATTCCACGCCTACAGGACATATGGATAAATACTCTGCAGCAGGCTACTGTATAATGACAGCCTGAAGAGTGGACTGTCAGAATGCCTGAACAGGGTCTACATCTGACTGGAGTTTGATCAACATTTTTCCACCCTTCTCCTTTGACAAATGTTAATTGAAAAATTACATTTTTTTATTCAGATGTTGCTGACAGGGCCAATCACAGTGTTGAATCAGCCAAAATTTGACCCAAGTATGGCCAGCCTTAGATGAAGTTTAACACTGACCTTAGGTAAGTAATAAACAATATACAACAAAGACCAATTCCAGACACAATAAGGGTTTTTTATGCTTGGGTGATGCTTCTTTGATGCTTTTTTGAAGCGTTAATGAAGCTTGTTATATGCCCCATGTGTGCGTGGATTTTTTATTTGTTTTAAAGGAGCCAAGTAGAACCTTGGCTCAGTAGTACCCCCACTCAGAAGATCCACAGCCTATTAGTATCCCTGTTCAGCAGATTCCCAGCTCAGTAGTATTCTCAGCTCTGCTGATGCCCCACTCAGTGGTACCCCCAGCTTTGCTGATCACTCACTCAGTAATAACCCCCATTTATGATGATCCCTCACTAAGTAATAACCCCCAGCTTTGCTGATCCCTCACTCAGTAGTAGACATGTGCAATTTATTTTGGTCCGAATACAGATTCATGATGTATCAGATGTATCTGAATCTCCAAATGAAATTAAATAAAATTAATTTTGTTTATTCATTTTCTAAAGAATTCCAAATTTTTGAAATTATTTGAATTTGGATTGGTCGAAAAATGATCAACCAGTTTGAATTCTTTGTGGTTGTTAAGCAGTGGGTCGGGAAGCCGGGTGCCGCATCTTTACCAACAGATGGCTCATCAGCTTCCCCACTGACAGCTAAAATATAAACAAAACAATGCTGGCAATAAAAAAATTTGAAAAAAAAACCAGCATGGGGTCCTCTCCCCAATCCTTACCAGGCCTTTAGGGTCTAGAATTGATTCTAAGTGGAACCCCATGCCAATATTTAAAAAATAAACGGCATGGGGTCCCCCCAGAATCTATACCAGACCCTTATCCGAGCATGCAGCATGGCCCATGAACCATACCAGGCAATATGCCCTCAACATGAGGGGGGTGCTTTTGGGCAGGGGGAGCTCTGCCCCTCCACCTCAAGGCACCATGTCCCCATGTTGATCGGGATAAGGGCCTCTTCCCCTCAACTATGGGCTATGATTGTGGGAGTCTGTGGATGGGGGTGCTTAGTGGAATCTGGAAGCCCCTACCCCTCCAGATCCTACCCCTCCATGTGAATGAGTATGGGGTGCATAGTACCCCTACCCATTTACTAAAAAAGTGTAAAAGTGAAAAAAGAAAATACACAAGTTTTTTTTTTTTTTTTTTTTTTTTAATTTTGGTATGGGGTTCCACTTAAAATCCATACCAGACCTGAATAGCCTGGTATGGGTTGGGGGAACCCTATGCTGTTTATTTTTGTTTCATTTTCCATTGCAAGCATTGTTTTTTTTACATTTCAGCTGTCAGTAGGGAAGCATGCTGACAGCTGATGAGTCATCTGTTGTTAAGTATGCGCATTTAGCTTCCCGGCCTGCTGCTTAACAACCACCTATTCTTTACACAGAATTTAAATTGGTCGATAAGTTTTTTGACTCATCTGAATTTTAATCATTTTGAAAATTTGGAATTCATTAGATAAATCATAAACAAAACAACATTTTACAAAAAGAAACTAAGTGAATTCCTAAATGAATAAACCAAAACGAAAAAAGTAACATAACAAATCTATCTGTGTAAGCCCCAGCTCTGCTGATTCTCTGGTTTTGGGTCTGATATAGATTGTAATAGATTTTAAAGAGAACCTCAGCCCAAAAATGAAAAGAAAGAAAAAAAAAGAAAAAATTGCATGTGGTCCCCCTCAAAATCCAAAACAGATAGTCAAAGGCTTGCAGCAGGCAGTCCAGCAGCGATGGGGACAGCAGCAAAATCAGATGAAACACTTCATACACAGGAAGATGGATCAGGTGCAGATGCATAGGCAGGATCAATGTCAGGATGCAGGCCGAGTCTGTAACAGATCAGTAGAGTAGCAGCAAGGGGATCAGGCAAATTTTTGGTCAGAGGCAAGCAGGAATCAATGCAAGCAAAGTTCAGGAGAGGTCAAGCCGAGTCGGTAACATCTGTCAGATGCAGAGTAACAGACTGCAGGTATGTACAGGAATGCTGTAGACAAGATGGCACTGAAGCATACACAGGCTCAGTTTAAATAGTCTGCTTGGTGCCAATGCAAGCACGAGGGTGAGCAACAGATGTGCGCGTATGCACTGGTGGAGTAGGCAGACAACGGGAGCCTTTGATGAGACTTTTTTTTTTCGGGTCTGATTGACGATGGATCTACACCGGGGGAAATTTTATTTTTATTTTTTTAATAAAGGACATGTCAAATACTTGCGTTGTGTCTTTGTTTACACTTTTGTTGGAGAATGGGTACTAAGTATCTCATTTGCATGGGGGGGCAGGATCTGAGGGTCCCCTTGTTAAAGGGGGCTTCCAGAATATGATAAACTACCTCCTCCTGAAAACCCCCACAACCACCAGCCAGGGTTGTGGAACGATACACTTGTCATCAACTTTAAGCATCCCCACATGTTTAAAGCATGTGGCCTTGTATGGTTCAGGAGGGGAAGCTCACTCGTCCCACTGTTTCCTGACCTGCCGGGTGCATGCTCAGACAAGGGTCTGGTGTAAATTTTGCCTTTTGCCATTTTTTTTTTTTAATTTGGCACGGGGTTCCCTAAAATCCATTCCAGACCCAAAGGGCCTGATATGGATTGGGGGGACCCCACACTGTTTTTTTTTTTTTTTTATTTCATTGCTGGCATTCTTTTGTTTACATTTTAGTTGTCAGTGGGGAAGCCCACTGATAGCTGACGGGTCATCAGTTGTTAAGGACCCGGCGGCCAGCTTCCCAGCCCACTCCTAACAACCAGTTATTCTTCACACAGAATTCAAACTGGTTGATCCTTTTTTGACTGATCCAAATTCGAATTGTTCCCAAAAATTTGGAATTCGTTAAAAAATGAATATACGAACCAAAATTAAACTAATTGCAATGAAGTTCATTACTATTTCATTTGGAGATTAAGGCCCCTTTCACACATACGATCCGTTCAGTTCTTCAGTTCAGTCACGTCAAAATGTATCCGTTTTCCATCCGTTTTCCATCCGTTTTCCATCCGTTTTCCATCCGTTTTTCATCCGTTTTTCATCCGTTTTTCGTCAGTTGTTATCTGTTTTTCATCCGTTGTCATCCGTTTTTCATCCGTTGTCATCCGTTTTTTGTCCGATCTGTTTTCTTGACGGATGAAAAATAGGGCATTCATCCGTTCAAAAAACGGACATTGATGGAAGCGGATGAAAACGGATGTTAACGGATGATCATCCGTGGTCATCAGTTTTTACATAGAGATACATTGATGTCCGTTTTTCATCTGTCAACGGATGGATGAAAAACGGACAAACGTACAGCATGTGTGAAAGGGGCCTTAGATACATCTTGTTGTTTGCTTCAACCTAACTGTCACTTTTCTGAACAGTTTGACCAGTAAATGAAATGAAAAATTATAGATTTACTGGCAGGATCAAAAGGTAATAAAACAATATTACAGGGTGGAACTCAGATAAACAAAAAACATGCTAATATTGTTGACAGACAGCATTATGTATGTAATTTTTAATTTTGCCCATAGTTCTACTTTAACCACTTGCTTACTGGGCACATATACCCCCTTCCCGACAAAGCCAATTTTCAGCTTTCAGTGCTCTCACACTTTGAATGACAATTGTGCGGTTATGCAACGCTGTACCCATATTAAATTATCATTTTTTTCACACAAATAGAGCTTTCTTTTGGTGGTATTTAATCACCACTGGGTTTTTTATTTTTTGCTAAACAAACACAAAAATACCAAAAATGTAAAAAAAAAAAAAAAAAAAAGTTCTTATTTTGTTATAAAATTTAGCAAACAGGTAATTTTTATCCTTCACTGATGGGCACTGATAGGGGGCACTGATGGACACTGATAGACATCACAGAGAGGTGGCACTGATAGGTGGCACAGATAAGGGGCATTGATGGGTACTCATAAGTGCCACTTATTGGCAGCACTGATGGGCATTGGTAGGTGGCACTGGTGGGCACTGATTAGTAGTACTGATAGGCACTGACTGATGGCACTGGTGGGCACTGATTAGCAGCACTGGTGGGTACTTAGGGGACTGATGTCCCTCTCACAGAAGCCTGTTCTTCTTTTGTTCACGCTGACAGCGTGAGGGAAAAAAAGACGATACCCATCATTGGCTGACAGCTGATCACATGTCACATGGTAAAAGGCCAATTGTGATTGGCCCTTTACCCTGCTCTGTTATCAGTTGAGTTCCAAAGACTTAGCAATCAAGAGTGCGCCACCCATGAGAATGGGAGGATGTTCATGTACGCCTTCTCGGCATTTTAAGCCTGCGTTGTAGCCGTCTTTCGGCTGTATCGTGGAGACCAAGTGGTTAACTATGTTGCCAGATAGATTGCAACATGATGCTATCCATATATTGCCTTATAAAAGGCATATTTTATTAACCTTGTTGATGACAATATGATGGATAACATCGCATAGATGAACTTGAATATGGATAATCATGCTTAAAAATGTGTACTGATACATAAAATATTTTATTTTGGCCTACAGAGGCAGAATAATCACTATGAAATATAAATTAACTAGAAAGAATGTTGCAGAAATATTAAGAGGCTGATTTACTAATGGAGTTAGGATTCATTACAAAAATAAATTGAGTGAATATTTACCTAAATTATCCAGTCATGTAAAAACCATATTACTTTTAAAACTATTTAATGTCCACACAATTATTTATTTAAAGTGAAAAGTCACACAATTTGTTGTGTGAAGATTTTCAACTCCTTTGGTAAATTAATCCAAAAGTATCTAAGATCCTAAAGTGGTTCTAAAGGCCTAAGGTTGTTTTTACCTTCATGCATAGAATGCATCACACCCAGCCCCCTTAATACTCACTTTAACCCCATCATTATCCAACGATGTACACAACAGTCTCGGTTTTCCAGGGACTCTTCTTCCTCATTGGCTGAGACAACAGTGGGAGCCATTGTCTCCCACTGCTGTCAATCACAACCAGTGAGCCAATGAGAAGATAGACGGGAAGGGGCCAAGTTACGGCTCTGTGTGTGAATAAACAGGCAGGGCAGCAGCTTGGGAGCGAGATTGCTTGGGTGCCCCCACAGCAAACTGTTTGCTCTGGGGGCACTTGACAGTAGGGAGGGAGCAGGAGCTCCAGCAGGGGGCCCAAGAAGAGGAGGATCGGGGCTGCTCTGTGCAAAACTGCTACACAGCAGTTATGTTACTTGTCATTCATTGCTGTATCTGGACCAGCCTCTCCTAGGCGATATGCAAGGTGTCCTCGGTTAGGGGTTGGCGGCACGTCTTTGCGCCTCCCCTGCCATGCAAATGCACCGAGTGCACCTTCCTTTGCTATATTTTTGCAGATTGTTCTCATGAGGCACCTGCATAGATCTGTACACGGTCACAGCGTATTTGTCATCACCATGTTCACTTTCGTGCCTGACTGCTGCTGTATTTCACTGTTGACTTTTTCTGTTAACTGGAGTGACTTTGTTCCCGTCCTCCCACTGCCTTTTTGTACGGTGCTTTGTTCTCAATAAAGAAATTAAAAAAAAAAAAAAACTGCTACACAGAGCAGGTAAGTATAACATGTTTGTTTTTTTTTTTCCTTTTAAGCTTGCCTTTAATATCACTTTAAGTGAACATTTTTATATTTACCTATAACCTTTTTCAAAATCCCAACAATTATGGGGACAACAATTTTTGTCTATAATACCAATGATATTTTTGTGCTTTTATGATGGGGTTATTGAGTAATAATTATTGAGAAATTGTATGCTGATTACATAATAAGCTATTTTCCATTTTTACTTTTTGAGGTCTCCTTTCTGATCTAAGTTTCTTTTGTCAAATTCATAGTAATGGCACTTTTGTTGGAAGGACATTGGCAGTAAACAGTATGATGTGACATTTCCGGGGGTGGTGGCGTGGCTTGCCTATGATGAAGTGAGGATGCACACCACAAGGCCAAAATGGTGTCTCAGGTGATTTCTGTTCTACATCACACTCATGCTGAAGGAGGGAAAAACCACCAGTACCCATGAAGCACACCAAGGCCCAGATTTCCAAAAAAGGAAAGTGGTGTTAGCTAAGTAAACATGCTTGCCAAAATCCCCAAACATACACAAATTCTCTATGTTTAATTCCTAACACTATTATACACTATTGCTTGAAAGGTCCCATGGGAATTTAATATGGAGAGGTGATGTTGTGATGGTTTATGATGTTATTTGTTTTTATATGCTAAATAATATTACACCAAGTGCTTGAGCACTCATGTCATTGATTTGTTTCACTATATTTGTTATAATTTGTTTGGTATGATCTAAAGGGACAGTCCATTTATTCTTTTCATTACAATGTTATTGTATATTGGTATCTGACATTTTTTAATGTGCAGCATCCCTTATTTCACATTTTGAATACATGTATTTGGTATTATGTATTAATTCATTTCTTACACTGAGCACAAGGCAGTTTGTTTTTATATATGGTTTTTTTATTGGATATTTTACTTCTGCGCAGCCATTGTAAACCATGGATATTTTTCAATACTGCAATAATAGGAAAATGGCAGCAGAGGATGTTTTGAACAACATACAGTAGATGATATAAATATGAGGGGAATGTTTATTTGGTTAAGGAATGTCATGGTCACCGACACCGGTGTATACTTTGTGGGGTGTTCCATATTGTTGAAAAGTCCATTGCGGAGGGAATGGTCCCATGCAGTTTAAGATGCTGTGTATTTCTGGAAAAACAGGACAAGGAGCTAAGGCTTCCTTCGCTTCAAAAAAGAAACAAAGAAAATGTATACGCCTGGATGAAGAGATTAAAAGAGAAGTATAGGAAACAGTTTTTTTTTCAAAATCATACTTACCTAGGTGGATGCAGCATCGGTTTATTAACGGCTCTCTGCTTGGCCCCCCACACTCACTGGAGTACTGGGCTATGGAGGGGCCGGGAGTGGCCAGCTCAGGCTCTCAGTCTCAGCAGCTCATAGAGCAGCTGAGCTGGGTGTCAGTCCAAGCATGTGGGGGGATCCCAATCGTATGGTTGCAATCTTTCCAGAGCCTGCACAGACTCTGTGACATCAGCCGACAGCGGGCTTTAGCACTTCCACAGGAGAAGTACAGGTAAAAGGCTTTGGCTGTACTTCTCCTTTAATATTTAAAAAAATAAAAATAAATTGGCCCTGTTTGTGAAAGATCCTTTTTGCTTTACTCTAAGGAACTTAGATGAAGAGGAGGAAAAAAGAATTAAAAAGAGGAAGAAGCACTTCAGGGACTATAAGTTGGAGAGAGTTTTTAATTGTCAAGAAGTCACTGAATCAAACATAGATGCCCCACAACAGGGAGGAGCTATCAATACTACAGAGGTCCAGATTCATAATGTTATGAGGGACATGGACCGGTATAAGAAGGTTTCCCATACCCACATTCGGTATTCAATCAAAAAGAAAAAGGAACAGGTGTATAATAAACCAAAATCCAAAAATATTAAAATTTTGATTAGCAATAAGAGGAAGAAACCTGCATATGAGGGATGGGTAAGAAACCCTTATTCCTTTTATTCGGAGAGCCCTGTAACTTTTACAAATAGGTTTACTCCCTTTCAAAGGGACATGGAACATTGATTCTAGATCCAGTGATCATACAGGCAATTCTTCATGTAATTATGATTGCCCTAGAAAAGGACCTCGCTTTGGTTATAGACCAAGTCATTTTTTAAACTGGAGTCTGAATACAATTCAAAAGAGTGCAGAGGAAAGGGGGGGGGTGTAATTCCAAAAAAAGGAAACTATTAGGGTATTTTAAATTAACTAAACTGGAATTAGCTACTCTTGATAAAGGTTTTAAGTATGCTCCATCTAGAGAAATAATAACATTTGAGAATTTAATTTATGTGGGAAAGTTTATTAGGAAGTTGAATAATTTTAAAAAACGTTTTTAAACAATTGTTAAAAAAAAGTATAAAAATGGTTGGGGTCTCTCTTTAATCCCCGGGTAATTTACTTCTAATCTGTAAATTTTTGGGGAACTTGGTTTTAGTGATTTTGAGAACATTAATGTCAAACGTAAACCCGGTAGTTTCGCTCAACAGTGTAAAATAAACATGTATGAATGTATGTGCAACCCCACATGCAAACACACGACTCTCCAGCGCAAATATGAACAAAACTCAACCAAAGTGCATGCAAATACGACCACAGATAAGGAAAAATTATAAATATGACATAATCCTATACAGGTCCGTAATTCAAAAGTCTATATTTCTCCATTAACGTAAAGTATCAGTGTCAGCAGATTCTTTCCAGATGGCAGTAATCGGGTGACTCCCACTTGCAGACTCACATGTATGTAAAAGAGAAAGAAATGAGAAACAGTGCTACTGATTAAAGGGGTTGATTTACTGAAACTGGAGAGTGCAAAATCTAATGTGCATGGTGGCCAATCCAGCAAATGCAGCTGTGCACGGTAGGCATAGGCAATCAGTTTTTAAATTCAACATGCTCAATTAAGCTTTGACAAAAAAAAAAAAAACCTGAAAGCTGATTGGTCCGCCTCTCTATCTGGTTAATGTCCCCTGAGATCAATTCATAGGAATTTCCTCTACAAGGGTGCAAAGTCCATTGGATGAAAAAAATTTTGGTGGCCCAAAAGAAACTGCGCAAAATTGGTGATATTCGATAATAAATTAATCAATCAAATTATCATAAATTAATTAAATATATATAAGAGGAATTGCTTCCATAGTGCAAGCTGCAATAAAAACGTATAAAACGCATAAATGTGAAAAGAGTGGGATAAATTGCGCTCAACACTTAAAACACAACCAAAAAGTGCTTGTGTGCATAAATATGTGAATAAATGGTTATAAATAAATAAATATATACAAAATCCTAAATGTGAAAAAAGTCCTTGGTAAATAAATATCAACAGTCTTTAAAGTGCCCAGTGCAATACAGATCTCTCAGCAATGACTGAATATCACTCCAACTTCAAGTGAGGGACCTCCACCATAAGAGACTTTTCTCCACCCAGTGCTCGGGGTAAATACTTCTTACCAAAGCTGGTGGACCCCTTAATTACAGGGGGTCTAAAGCAGCGTAAATGGTCCACAAATGCCTCCAAGCTATCCTTCAGGTCCCTTCATATAAGACTCAGCTCGCATAAGGAACTCCAAGTATTTCAGGATATTTGTGGGGAGAAAGATAAGGAGACTCCAATAGTGTAGTATGTTCTGATAATTAGGGTTTATTAATGAAATTGCACTTACTCAAACATTAGATTCAAATGCCTTCATGCAGTAAATGCAGCATGGGTTCGGTGTACGGGACGCTCCTATGCTTCTGCGTATCACCAACCCGGAACTCCACGGTCTCACGTTCCCGACGCACGTTTCGTCAGACGCGCTGACGTCATCAGGGGATCCCCTGTAATTAAGGGGTCCACCAGCTTTGGTAAGAAGTATTTACCCCGAGCACTGGGTGGAGAAAAGTCTCTTATGGTGGAGGTCCCTCACTTGAAGTTGGAGTGATATTCAGTCATTGCTGAGAGATCTGTATTGCACTGGGCACTTTAAAGACTGTTGATATTTATTTACCAAGGACTTTTTTCACATTTAGGATTTTGTATATATTTATTTATTTATAACCATTTATTCACATATTTATGCACACAAGCACTTTTTGGTTGTGTTTTAAGTGTTGAGCGCAATTTATCCCACTCTTTTCACAAAGTCCATTGGATGCAGATCACGGAGATCTACTAAGCGCTATTTGATCTTTTGTTGACATATGCCAAGAGATCAACTACTTCTGGTGAGTTTGTATTTCTCCTATTTTTGGCGGTGTTTGGAGGGTGCCACCATCACTATCATTTTATTTGCATGACTAAGAAGTTACATCACACGGTTGAAATCCATATTGGCATTCACTTTGCACATGTGATTTTTTCTGGACTGTTTTTGAATGTTTTTCCAGGACTTTATATTATTTACATTTTCACATTTTTTTTGCACTTTAGCACTTTTTATTATAAGCACTTGCTACTGTTTTTTTTTGGATTGGGCTTATGGTTCATTGATTCACATACTTAATTGATTTTGTACCCATGATTTTAAGCTAATTTTATGTTGGAATGATCACATCACAATATTTTAAAAGTGTATTTATATATTTATTGAAAATCAAATTGCATGAGTGCACTATTGTATTGCTATTAATGAGGAATTAGCGCTGCTTTAATTGCAGTCTGTGATTTTATTTACATGATGGCCATTATACATAAGCTCTCCTATAGCTCTAACCAATTTCAGGATATTCTCTCTATTCCTAAAATGTGGCACATGGACTATTATTAGTCTAAGAGGGGCTCCTGGACAGGGGGTCCACATTGGAGTATAATGTGCCCTCTCTATCACAAACAAACATTAGAAAGTTTTCTCTGAGCCAGTCCTCCAGCTGCCTGCCCTCCAGGAAGCCCACAAGCCTATTGTTGTTACACCTCAGTCTGTCTTCCATATCTCCTAGCTTGTCAGTATGTGCTACAAGCTCTTTTTGAGAATTTCATACAGAGCCCTCTGAAGGATGAACTTTGTCTTCCATATCATGTATACGCTGCTCAGTTGCTGTGTCCCTCCATTTAACTGTCTGCATGTCCTGTTTTAGAAAAGACAGGTCAATTCTTATACCATCTATGTTCTCAATGAGGGTGGGCTGGCAGAGTTGGATAGCTGCCATGATCTGTTTCAGAGAAGGCACTTGCTCTCCTTCCTCCTGCTCCCCTTCCCTCCTGCTGCTCTAATATGCAATCTATCTAGTGAGGCAAATGGCTGGCCACCTGTGGATCATCTGCAACCATGGAAGAAGTATGTTGCAGCATCTCCTCTCCTACTCCAAGTGCCCCCTGACCACTGCTACTGCCATCTTGGGCACTCCAGGCAAACTTCGTCAGGTTCTCTCCTGAGGATTTCCCCACATTCTGGCAAATTTTCACCATGATGAAGATTGTACTCACCTCAGCCCCTCTTCAGCTTGCTATTACCAGAAGAATCATACACTACTGCAGCTCAAGATCAATTGTTCCAGCAGTTCTGTCTGCTGCTCACATACCAGAAGCCAGCTTCGCCCCATATCATTTATTCTTGACAGTAAAATCACAAAAGAGGAAAATAGCCAACACAATTTGGACCCATTAATGATGGCTAAGACTTTCTTGTTAGATTTCCAACATGGATTGTGGTATAACCTCCTAAACTTAGATTTCAAAAAGGGAAAATGAGAAGCGGAGCACAATGCTGTGTGGTGGCATTATTGTCAGTTTTCGTCCACCTGACAGGTATGCCCCTCATAAAATACAGATCCTTTTTAACTGTTGATGTGCAGGAACATGTATTCCACTATTTAAAAAAAAAAAAAAAACTTTCAACCCAAAAACTCTTATTTCTTAAAAAAAAAAAAAAAATGACATCTTAAATATCTACAAATAAAGGATCTGATATGCAATCAAAAGAACATGGACAAAAAATTCAGATTGACCTGGCAGCCTTGGATTTACTTTAAAACTACTGACTAACTAACAGGGCAAAATACATCCAATGAAACTCTGTGGCCACAAAATCCCCCTTCATCAGAGCTGGAGGAAAAGTTTAAACTAACACACATAACAATGGTGATAAAACAGAATTGCTACTAAAAATACATAAACGTTCTAAATGCTGGAAAAAAGCATGGTGAATATGAGGACAAAACTCAAACAATCCATTGATCTATTATACTAGTTGTATAATACTTTAATGGATTGTTTGAGTTTGCCCTTATATTCTAGTGGATCTAGGTGTGATTGTGTGATTGGATTGTATAATGTAAAACCAGCCCAGTTCCTTTTCAATCTTGAGTGTCAGTTTCATTTAAAGAGTCTCATAAACTTTGTTTTATCACCCTTTTCTCATTCATTTATATAGTGTTTCTTGACATAGTCCTGCCCACAAACCCCTTTCCTTGTCTTAATTCTAGGGTTCTCAGGATATGGATTTTTGTTTTTCGGTTTCTGTTAGTTTCAACAGTTAGATTGTGATTTTTTTTTTCTCATCAATGGACTTGCCATTATTATTTTTTTTTTCTGTATACATATGTATTTTTAGTAGCACTTCTGTTTTATCACCATTTTTAGTGATATTTTAAAGTTACCTCTAGCCCTGTTGAAGGGGGATTGTATAGCACCTATGAAGCGTTAGATTGACCAATTTGTGTAACCAGGTAAGCAAAAAAGGTTCTGGGCTCCTAAGTATTTTTATTTGGTGCTCTCTTTGACCTTTTACAGTTTCTCAACTTGGGTGAATATCTTCTCCTGGGGATGAACTGCCAAATACAGGCCACTTGGGCTTAAGTAATGACATGTCTGCATTTTGATAGCCTCTGGAAATTTGTGTCCAGTGCCCCTCAACTACTACCTCTAGTTCATAGAAATAGCAGGGTGTCTATCCATACCATTTTTTTAGGCAGCCATTCTGACTCATCCTTGCCATTAGCTTCCAATTTTCCATAGGGACTACATATTGATTTTATTTGCTCTATGTAAAATAATAATAATACAAATATAGGAAAACAAATACTAGATTCATTATTGACAAATCAGCAACAGATCACAAATTACAGTATGTTGTGTTGCAAATTGTCTTGTTCCAGGGAAATCTTGAAATTTGGAAAAAAAAATAGTAACCCGTTTTTTTTTTACCCATGATACACTTGTACAAATTACAAAAAACTTAGTGTTAAGAGAATGAAAGCATTTCTTGCAGAATTGTCCCACCTGATCATATGAAATTATCTGTGTATCTCCAACATGCTGAAAGCGGAGTTGACCTCGACCAAAAAGGTGACCTTCTGAGAGCGTAAGTAAGGGAATCTCCCTAATGTTCTCAAAAGGAGGCTTCTGAAGAAATGAAAGAACTAGGATCAGATTCCATGGTGGCAACGGAGAATGCACATGAGGCACCGCATGACACACCCCTCGGATAAAAGTATGAATCAAAGGGTGTATGGCAAGCGGATGGTGAAAAAGCCTGCCAGTTCAGAAACTGGATCCTTGACAGTACTCAAATTAAGCCTGTGCTCAACATCCCATTAGAGAAAGACTAAAATTCAAGCCACCAAAAAGGAACATGGAGGAACATCCACAACCTTGCACCATTAACTATAAGCCTTCCAAGCGCAACAATAGATCTCCTGGGAAGTAGATTTACAGGTCTTCAGCATGGTAAGGATCACCAATTCTGATAAGCTCCTGTCTCTCAGGACCTGTCTTTCAATAGCCACACTATCAAAGCCAGTGACAGAAAGGAGTGATGGAAGATCAGGCCCTTGGGACAGAAGAGGCAACCACCAGGGGACATCTGAGTCCAGCTGTACCATGTCAGTGTACCAAGGCCGATCCAGGCCCACCAGAATGACTGGAGTTCCTTTGGCCTCTATCCTGTGCAGCAGACGAGGAAGTAGTTGAGGGGAGGGAATGCATAGGTGAGGCGATAATGGTCCCACTGTGCCACCAAGGATCAGAGACCACATCAGGGCACTCAGGAAAACTGGGCCCCTTGGCTGGGTCAAAGCCCAATTTGGGCTCAGAAACTTCAGAGGAGGACTGGAAGGCCTCAAGGCCATCAACAAGGCATCCAGCAGGACATAGAAACCCGAGGGACCCACTCAACCCATGGTGAGATTCGAGGGGGGAGGGTGAGCCTAAGGATCCATAGTGAGGGCCACCCTGTGGAGGAGAGACCACCACAGGAAGTGCCCAAGGAGGGAAAGCACCAAAAAACCAACCCCTAACTGCCCAGCAGAGAGAGGGGTTACCCCAGAAGGACTCACCACTATCACACCCTAGGCACAGAGGAGAGTAATAGCAAAATAGCTTCACTGCCAGGTGAAGAATAAGGGCCAGGTGTCCCAGCGTGCCAACTATCCTAGGGGAAAGGAAAACCATCCTCCAGAAACCCCCAGGACAGCACTAGGGGTCAACAAAATGGCCTTAGCCATGAACTCCAGCGCAATGGCAACCATAAGTTTGGTCCCCTCACAGCAGGTTGCAAAAAAATGTCAGCTTAACTAAAAACAGACCCCAGGAACATGGCTGATGTGCCGGTCCACACAAAAATGGCTACTGCTGAGCCACCCAGACAGAGCACACATGGCTCCCGGTCGATCCAGCCACACATGGCATCCATATACCCCCCAATGCAGGGGGCTCTTTCCAGTCCCCAGCAGGTACTGGTGGTAAGGGAGGTCCTCTCCCATGTGCAGGCATGCACGCCCCAGAGCCAAAGAAGCAGAAAGTAGTGCCAAGGAAAGGGCTAGTATAAGGGCAAAAAATGGGGGGGGGGGAGAAGGCAGGGGGAAACAGGACAAACTGACCAGAGAAACATGCTTTTAAAGGAAAGGAGGAGAACCCTACAGGATTGACCACCTCTGGGAGTACCTGAGTCCCACACCGTGCCTGAGTAGGAGAGGAGGCGTCTACTTACTGAAGAATGGATAGGGTCGGTAACACTCCTGAGATAGATCCTTCTCACCACTGAATTGAGGGGACTGTTGGCCAGGGTAGCACTGTGACATAGACTGAAGGTGGCCAGTCATATGTGCCCCACAAGATGTTTAACTCCCTGGTCTCCCTGGCCCAAAAAGGGACTTGTCGCGGCCAACCTAATGATGAGCTGGAGGTCTGCGCATGCTCATTGGACAGACTGGGGTGACCACTGGATCTAGATTATCCAGTCTGTCGCCCAGCCCGGCTTTTGATTGCAGATCTCTGCGGAAAAAATCCCTAGAAAAGGAAAATAGAAAAAAGCTATGAAACCACCAGTCCTAGAAAGTCCATACTCCTGAAACACAGGACACGGCTTATGCCAGTAGGGAATGCCCATAGGCGTTGCTGTTTTTTTTTTTTCTGCCTAGTGCCCTACTCCTGTAGGTAGCACTATAACCCGGTGGTCATTAATGAATCATCAATCATCAATCAACGCAAGAGAAACAAAGTTACTGACCTGAAGGTTCTAGGCTTTACCATACCCAGGATAGCATGGATGTGTGGGAGGATCAATTCATTGTGTTCGAGTATCAAATCAAATTCCATGCATGCATGTAGAAGATTCTTCTATTCATGAAAACCTTTCAATTTCTTGATGCTTTCATTAGCTGGAAAAATCCTTTTGCATATAATCATCAGTACTAAAATGGCCACAAATGCTACAGCATAGTCTAGCAGGTCATCTGCCACAATGAACATTTTAAAAGGAGAGCTAATATATGCATAAGCGAGCATGTAGCATGGACCTGGGAGGAAAGTTGACATCACTCTTCTCTTATGACTGCCAGAGGTAAAATAGCATGGGCTATATTACAGTATAGGTCTAAAAACATTTACTGCAGAAATTATTACAGTAGTACATTACTAACTGCAATTTAGGAAATGTTTTTTTTAACAGACACACTTTAACATAGATTTCTGTTTGCTGCTTCAAAAGAGATACCTTTTTACTTAACAATAACACTGTTAAACAATCATTGTTTGTGCATATGAGAAAATTACACAAATGGAAGACAGAATCTATTATTAGCACAATGGTTTAATGAGATGGATCAAAATGAATACCTAACTAATCCACATTTCTTTCCTCTTTGAATCACATAAATCCAAGAGGTCTCAGTATTGTCTCAAGAGATCACATCACAAAAACAGGACTGATTAAAAAGCTTCAGTCATCTGCCACTGTTCTATTTCCCTACAAATGTGCATAATTATTTTTGCTTAAAGCCTACACATGGTTCAATTGCGGGTATAGGAAAAAACATACAAAAAAATCTAAGTGGTTTTGAATAAAAACATGTAAATTTATAGTATTGTTTATTTTTTACTTTAATTAATGAGTACATGGAGCTAACCAAAGCTTTACTAAGTGAAAAGTCTGTCATTATCATGTACTGTATATACAAATGCAATTTGTTTAATAATGTTTCTATTACAATCTTGTCAGTCTGCAAAGATTATAAATACAGTAAACATAGTTAGCTGGTTAGTAGTGGTTGTGCATTTCAGGAACGGAAAGAGAAACAAGCGACAAGAAATAATATTTTTGTGGCCAAGCACTTGCTTCAATATTTTAAGCCGCCTTCTCTTTGTATCAGGCAATAAAGTATTTTGTTCTATGCCTTTTGCCTGATACATATGTTAACAATTTTTTCTCTTGCCCTTAAAGATACCACAACCCCCCCCCCCCCAAAATGACCCCTTTTTGGAAAGTAGACACCCCTGACCTTAGCAGGGGACCTTATCTCTATCATCTGAGCTATTTTACAGGGCACATTTTCTTAGCCCTTTACGGGTTCGTATTCTGAGCCTGATTCTGTCAGTGAGGCTTCCCCATCTCTCTTATCTGACATGCTCAGAATCCTGTCGTCCTCCTCACTAATATACCTTTCGTTGGACATTTTGGCCACTAAATGTACAGGTACATAGTGTGACTCACAGGTAAAGTAATACCTGGCTGTCAGGGACTGTTTGAACCACTACAAAAAAGGTACCTGCTAGTGCTAGAAGAGTTCCGGCCTGATCTTGCTAACACTGCAGTATTGTATGTATCAAAAGAAACAGTGATCTACTGACACTACACTTGTTGGGGGGGGGGGGGGCTATACACAGGTTCTGGTAGGTATCGGGGCTGATCCTGCTAACAATGCATTTTTGGGAACACTATACTATTGGAGACGCTAGTACAGTTCTGATCCGATCAAAGATATTGATCCATTCAAACTCTATACTAGTAATAGAGGTTTATAGTGTGTCTGTGATAGTGTTACTGGCAATCAAAAGGTTAAAATTTATTAGTGAATATGTGGCGGGCAAACTTATGCTATCTGGGATGGACGCTGATGCTAACACTAATGCTATCTGTGCCACCCGTGACACTAATACAGTGATCAGAGAAAAAATCAGTACATTATACTAATAATACTGTGACAGAGCAGTGAAAGGGTTAACTGTTGGTGATTAGGGGGTTAAAATGTATTAGTGAATATGTTACAGACAAACTGACGCTATCTGGGATTGACGCTAACGCTATCTGGCCTCACCCATGACACTAATACAGTGATTAGCAAAGGTATAGGTATGTGTGCTGTTTTGACTCACTGTGACCATTCTCTTCTCTCACTGCAACTGAAAAGGGCCCCAGGAGAGAAGATCTCGTAATTTCCTGTGCCTGTGTTTCATAAATACAGATGCATGCTGATCTCTGATTCAGCTGGTCCAGGCCAAAATTCAATGGCCAGGATCTAATAACTGATCAGTGCTGGATTGAATCACGGCACCGCCACGGAAAACTGAAGGAGCGCGGATCATATATATATATATAATATATATATATATATATATATATATGATTCGCGATCCCTGAAAACTCATTTCTTCGGGGAAGACTGTCACACCCCCAACTAATCTTCCATCAGCTCATTCCCTACTGTCACAACCTCTTGTAACACCTGCCCCACCCCATTAGATTGTAAGATCTTCTGAGCAGGGCCCTCTTAATCCTCTTGTATTTTATTGTATTGTAACTGTATTGTCTCCCTTTTATATTGTAAAGCACTGCGTAAACTGCTGGGGCTATATAAATCCTAAATAATAATATTAATAATATATGTGTGTGTGTGTGATCTGGCACACAGCTGCCGCCCTGTAGCAGTAAAACTGCTATAGGGCTGTCAGCAACTGGTTAATAAATACTGTGAAGCTCCGCTAGCTTCCATCATTCAATCATGTGCAAGCAAAAATGCTTTTTTTATTTTTACTTTTTATTTTAGTAGCATGGGATAGGGAACTCTTTGCAAATTGAAATTTCATTCCATTTACTAGGTTTTGGGAAAAATTCTCCTGCAAAGGGAAAAACGTATTCCTGCTCACCTTGTAAAACATGAGTAACAAATATATTTAGCATAGGTTCATATTAGTTAATATTATAAATATCAGGTTACCTGACCCTCTGACAACTTAAAGAATGATTAAATATATAGGTGGATGACAAGTGTATTGACAGTGTGAAACACTACTTTGTTTTGAAAGTCCCTGACCACTGAGATCTTTCTATCTCGTTCTACCATGGTATTTCTATGAGAAGCCAGTGGGTTCACCTGTAAGGACCATCATGTATGTTTTTTTTTTTAAATTGGTAGCATTACTGGCAACAGTTGCTAAGTTCAGATCCTTGTGCAGAGATAATGAGCATGATTGATCATTGTTATTCATGGATATTTTAATGCACGCTGAAAATCTCTCAACAATTGCCCCTCTTTAAGGAAAAGTAAAGAATTATTTCATTGTGTCTCGGACTGAAATCTGGCATACTTTTTACTGTCCCGCCATCAATGATGGATCTGCTGATCTATGAAAAGACTGAAGTCAGAACATGAAAGGCTGTGAAGTTAAAAATGTACTCTGCTTAGAATTGCAGCAAGTCTCTTTGAAGAATAGCATGAAAAATGTTTCTTTCATAATTTTTTGCCGACTGATGTAAGACAGGTGTTTTGTGTACAAACTCTGTGAGTTAAAAATCATTCTAAGTGTTATCAGCAGCTTTTTACTGAAAGGTTAAAAACTACAGAATGTGTGGTCTTTTCACCTTGGGATTTATAGTACATCAGCCAAGATATAACCAGACTAGGATATGTAACTGTTTATTTACATGAGAACAAGATAATAAATAAAAGTGATGCAGTTATGGCCAGTGGTATCTGGATGTATGTGACTGACATTCATGGCATGATTAGATATGACAGGGATTCAAGCAAAATGAAGAGCAGGGCCAAAGATGAAAGGCCAGACACTGATGATGATAGGCTCATATAGTTTTATTCAGTCATATAAAGCCATAAAAACAATTCAATTTGTCCCCGCCTCGAGACTGCCTCTGCCTGTTTTAGTTTATCCAATTGTCTTACTTGATTATTTAAAGATTATTTAAAGGTTAATTTTTTTATATGTATAAAATAAAAACATGTCATACTTACCTGCTCTGTGCCATCATTTTGCAAAAAGCATCCCCTATCCTCTTCTCGGGTCCCTCGCCAGTGCCCCTGACTCCCCTTTTGAGCTGCTTGCTAGGGGGGTACTCATGTGGGCTGGAATCCGGGCCACGCTGTGTGCGACTATTGACACATACAGGTGTTCGGCTTGGCCCTGCTCCCTTGTCACTGGATTGAATTGATAGTAGTGGGAGTTAATGGCTCCTGCTGCTCTTACAGAGTTCAGTGTTGAGGGAGAGAGAGAGCAGCTTTTGTGCACATTGCTGGACCGAGATCAGGCTCAGATAAGTATTTAGGGGGGCTGGGGGGAGTGGCACCTAAAAAATGTTTTACTTTAATGCAGAGAATTCATTAAGGTAAACAATCCTTAGCTAATTGGAACCCACCTTAAGCACTCCTCCTTCTGAGCCTCCCTATCTCTATTATTAAATCCATAAAGGTGAAACATGTCAGAGAGGGGTGGTCTGCAGGGGGGAAAGAATCAAATTATTTGTTTGTATGGCTGAATAAAACTTTTTTGAGCCCAATGACATCATCAGTGTATGGCCTTTCTTCTTTGGCAGTGCATTCCCATGAAGCACAGAAGGACTTGCACAGACCAATTTGCAGTATGGAAGCTTGGAAAATGGTTTTCTTATAATTTACAAAGTGAAGATAAGTGCCATTTACCAGAAAGAGGGACATGCTGTGAAACATTACATGCATAGCACACAGTGCAGTGTACTATAGCAAAAAATACAGACATGACTACATTGCACTGAATTTTGTGTGTGGATTAAAGAGCATGGTTAAATAAAGTCAAATAAAGTCAGAGCCTATCTGTAGTATCTGTAGTAAACACTCCATGCATATTCAGCTATCCTTTGACTGTTGATACATCATAGCATATAGAGTGCAGTGGTCAGAGTTCCTCCTAATAAAGAATTAGTGTTTAGTGGCAATTAGATATCCCCCTAACGCATTACTAATCAGTAGAATCCCCCTTTCCCTTTGGTTGTCAGATGATTTAACTCTCTCCTCTTAAAAACATTAGCAGTTAAATTAGTCCCCGCAAAGCATCAACGTTCACAGGTATTATCCCTCTCCCCCCCCAAAAAAAAACCCTCCCCTAGGTTTTTCCTTTCTTCTCCCTAAATAATTAGTGGTCACAGGATGTGCATGAGTCATCTTAAGAGTTTCCCTTCTAACGACCCCAACATCGTTAGTGGTCACAAGATGTTCTTCTACTTCTCCCCTCAAGCATTAGTTGCATAAAGGATGAGGGGTCACAAACTCTCCCAAAGTATTAGATTAGTGGTCACCTAACTCCCCCCATTTCCCCATTCAAAATATTAGTGGTTAATGACATCTGTTTTCATGCTTGTAAGAGCCAGAGATACTTATCCCTCACTTCTGCCTGTGCTGTGACAATTGCAGGATCACTCTACCTGGCAATGGTCTGCTATAGGTATGAAATCACGTTCTGGAACAAGTGTTCATGGCCTAGAACCACAGGACCCTGGAATCCAGGCCATAACTAACAACTAAATACATAACTAAATGCATAACCCAGGATGGTTTGAAGGGTTTGCAATAATTGCCATATTGTAGCCTGTGATCAGTAAAGTAGAATAAAGTGCGCAAATAATTTCTCAGTATCTGGAACCTATAGTGCTACTGGTATAGATGCTACTCTTGTTCTGTTTGACAGAACTGAAAAGCTTACCAATTCATTAGATAGTTTGGCTTATCTGTCTAGCGAGACAAATGTTGTCTTTGATGTTCTGCTTTTTTTTCACAGAATGATTTTTTTACAGAGAGAAGGGACAGGGAAGACTGACAGCGTGAAAGCTTATATTGCATATTGTGCACAGGGGTTATTCAGTAACATATTTGTTCATGTGTCTACTACAAGCACTTGTTACTTTAATTGGTGTAAACCTGAAAAAGCCTGACATCTTCAGTATATATAATAATTGTACATATTTTCTGTGTTTACAAGAAGACATTGCAAGAAGGGTTAATTCAATGCGCAACCTTATTAGAAAGGGAATGCTTTGCAGGAAATCCTAGTTCAAGAAGATGATAAAATCCTCATTTACCTATACTCTAAAACAGTATGGCTTTTATTATTAGGTTACAAAAGATCAAGATTTATGTTCATACTAATGTCAGTCTCATTTCCATTTATATTAAAACTGATATTTGTTTTAAAAAGAAGCACACGAATGAACGGAAACTTTCCAAATCTCTGTTTGTTCAGCTTGTAACATGCACAACAGCAAATTCAATCTTGTTAAGAGACTCATTCTTCCATTGTGTTATTCAGCTGAATTGCAAGAAAGTTCAATTGGGTTTGCATTTATGTACTGAAAAGAACATTAGAATAGATAGGAGGGGTTGACAATATTGGGCTGACAATCTTTTTTTTTTTAAATTTTTTTAAAGAATACAACCCACAGCACTTTTATTATGATTCCTGGGCATGCATTTAATTCAGTATGAATTGATTATTTTACATGTAGTAAAACAAGTATAACCATTATACTATACAGTACAAGTCAATTACAATAGTGAGCTAAAATAAAATCCCTGAAACCTCTCAAATAAAAGGTCATAGCTGGAACAGGTTTATATATGTAAGGTTTATATATGTAAAGTCATTACAACAAATATAGACACATTAGCGCTTTAGAGCTAAACTACTATTTTGACATACATTCAAAAGTTTAGCAATGGAGAACATCTAAAGTTATCCTTGCAGTGGAATTACTCTACCATGCAAGTTTAACACTGGAGAACATCTAAAGTTATCCTTGCAGTGGAACTAGTCTAGCTTGCAATGGTTTAACACTTGCTTTTGTCTGGAGGGGCATTAAAAAGCAGTTTTATTTACCTTGTTCCTTCCTCTAGCAGATGTCCTCCTATCCATGCCACCAGCCCCCTGAAGCTGCACTTCGTTGTCATCTTATAAAATGCAGAATAAACAGTCCTGCATTGTAAGTGAGCATCAAGGGTCCACCAAAAACCCAAATTATTGGATAGATGAGGAGATCACTGGCTGTTGCGGGAATAAGGGGCATAGTAAGTAAAACTGCTTTTTAATAATACACAAGACAAAAATGAGCATACACTTCAAGGATCCCTTTAGATTTTCCCAGGAGTTCAGATTTAATATCATAAGAATTAAATTAGAAAAAAAAATTGGTTTAAAGAGGATCAAATATACATAAACTAAAAAGCCTAATATGTAACAAATATCAACCCTCATTGTCGCAGCCCAACATTTAAAAAATAAACAATGGTGCGCATACTCACGGACCAAAAAAAACACAGAGTGAAAAACCTTTTTAGAGTTACTTCTTTAAAAAAAGAGGCATTACCCAATGAACACTGTGTGTTTAATACTTATAAGTGGAGACTGGGGCTCTAACACACTCTTAAAATCATCGCTGACTGTTGGTCATTATTCTGATCAGTTTATTTATGTCTCTGCAAATAAACTCACAAAGCTGTACATCAATGTTGCAGAGGCATTAACAAAAGGGGCTGGCACTCTTTTAATAAAGCCTCTTATCACTGACTATGGTTCATATGTTACAGTCAGTTTATTTATATCTTTGAAAAATAACTCTAAAGGCAATACATCAGTGTTGAAGAGGCATAAGCCCAAAGGGGTTTGCCACATTTTACTCCTGTGTGCTCAATAAAGGCTTTGGTTGCATTCCAAAGGGCACAAAGAGTACTGAAGGGCTCAACAAGCTTACTGAAGCCCAACACGTCAAATGGCCTGGCTATTGCCCGAATCAGCACTAATGGTTACTTCCTTTAACCACTTCTGGGCCATCACTGCAGCTCTCCACCAGTCGGGGCTTTATGGCAGAGTGGCCCGACGGAAGCCTCTCCTCAGTGTAAGACACATGAAAGCCCGCATGGAGTTTGCTAAAAAAACACCTGAAGGACTCCAAGATGGTGAGAAATAAGATTCTCTGGTCTGACGAGACCAAAATAGAACTTTTTGGCCTTAATTCTAAGTGGTATGTGTGGAGAAAACCAGGCACTGCTCATCACCTGTCCAATACAGTCCCAACAGTGAAGCATGGTGGTGGCAGCATCATGCTGTGGGGGTGTTTTTCAGCTGCAGGGACAGGACGACTGGTTGCAATCGAGGGAAAGATGAATGCGGCCAAGTACAGGGATATCCTGGACAAAAACCTTCTCCAGAGTGCTCTGGACCTCAGACTGGGCCGAAGGTTTACCTTCCAACAAGACAATGACCCTAAGCACACAGCTAAAATAACGAAGGAGTGGCATCACAACAACTCCGTGACTGTTCTTGAATGGCCCAGCCAGAGCCCTGACTTAAACCCAATTAAGCATCTCTGGAGAGACCTAAAAATGGCTGTCCACCAACGTTTACCATCCAACCTGACAGAACTGGAGAGGATCTGCAAGGAGGAATGGCAGAGGATCCCCAAATCCAGGTGTGAAAGACTTGTTGCATCTTTCCCAAAAAGACTCCTGGCTGTATTAGATCAAAAGGGGGCTTCTACTAAATACTGAGCAAAGGGTCTGAATACTTAGGACCATGTGATATTTCAGTTTTTCTTTTTTAATAAATCTGCAACAATGTCAACAATTCTGTGTTTTTCTGTCAGTATGGGGTGCTATGTGTACATTCATGAGGAAGAAGAATGAACCTAAATGATTTTAGAAAATGGCTGCAATATAACAAAGAGCGAAAAATTTAAGGGGTCTGAATACTTTCCGTACCCACTGTATATGGCAAACAGGTGACGATGACTGATGGGGTGACAGGTGACGATGACTGATGGGGTGACAGGTGACAATGACTGATGGGGTGACAGGTGACGATGACTGATGGGGTGACAGGTGATGATGATTGATGAGGTGACAGGTGACGATGATTGATGAGGTGACAAGTGACGATGATTGATGGGGTGACAGATGACAATCCCTGCCGGGGTGACATGTGACGATGATTGATGGGGTGACAAGTGACGATCACTGATGGGGTGTCAAGTGACGATGATTGATAGGGTGACAGATGACGATGACTGATGGGGTGACAGGTGAGGGTGATTGATGGGGTGACAGGTGACGGGCGATGGTCACTGATGGGTGACAGGTGACAGGCGATGGTGCACGGCGGTACTGATGGCAGTCTCTGGTGACCGGTGAACTTTAGGCTACGTTCACATGTGAGCGTAGCGATCATGGGCAGAATCACTGCGATTCTGCCCGTGATCCAGAAATCATTGCAAATTGCGGGACGCCTGTGCGTTGCCCGTTTTTTGCAATAGCACCCCAAACGCTGTGCGATGTTGCTGCGATTTCCACCTGCCGAATCGAGGTAACATCACGCAAACAACGCATGATGCCCCAAAGAAACTCTTGTACCTTTTTTGGGCGTCATGCGATGTTTGCGCGATGTTACTGCGATTCGGCAGGCGGAAATGGTGGCAACATCGCACAGCGTTTGGGGTGCTATTGCAAAAAATGGGCAACGCACAGGCATCCCGCAATTTGCAATGATTTCCGGATCGCGGGCAGAATCGCGGTGATTCTGCCCGCGATCGCTGCGCTCACATGTGAACGTTATGGGTGTCAATTTCTGGGCACTGATGAGGTGACTGTTGGGTGACAGGTGACATTGGGGGGGGCTAAGGACTGTGTGGGGGCCTTTATTAGTGTGATTTTACTTTTTACAGGTGTACAGAGCAGTAACTCACTGTTTCTAGCTCTGCTCCCCTCATACTGGAAACTCTATGAGGGGAGAAGAGCTAGTAACAGTGAGTTACTGCCCTTTGTTTACATTTTGTGATCGGCTGTGAATGGATTCACAGCCGATCACATAGTAAACAGTCACTGTCAGTGACTGTTTACTACTGCCGGTGACAGCTGTGTTCCTACGGAACACAGAGCCACAGACATGACCGCGCTGCGCGCTCCCGATCGCGCATGCACGGTCCTCTCCCGGGCGCCTCCATTGTGATTGGCTGTGTCATTGGAACACAGCCGATCACGTGGGAAACAGCCATGCCTATTGGCTGTTTCCCCCCTGCCGGTGACCGGCTGTGTCCCGGGGACCACGATCGCGCGCCTGCCCTGCATTTCCTGGGTCACGTCATGTGACGTCCGCCCAGGATAATAGCCGCACTGTCCCGCCGTCATATGACGGCGGGCGGGCGGTAAGTGGTTAACTGACAATTGCGCAGTTGTGTGATGCTATACCCAAATAAAATTGATGTCCTTTTTTTCCCACAAATAGGGCTTTCTTTGGTGGTATTTGATCACCTCTGGGATTTTTTTATTTATTTTTTGCACTATAAACAAAAAAAGAGGGACAATTCTGAAAAAAAAAAACAATATTTTTTACTTTCGGCATAAAACATTCCCAATAAAAAAATATTAAAAATCCTTCACACAGATTCAAAGGCTGAAAAGAAGCTTCAAAAAGCCTTCACACAGATCATGAAATAATACTACGCCCTTCACACATAATGCAGAAAATTATCTATTATTGGCCATTCCTTAAGCCTCGTACACACGCGTCAAAAATCGGCAGGGAATTTTCGTCCGACGACTGATCTGCCGATTTTCGGCTTGTTAGTATGATGCTTCCGATAACCGACTCCGACTGGTGTGCAGGCTATAAAATTTTTATTGGCTGTCAAAACACGGACGATTTTCGTGCAGTCAGTACAAATTTCGACAGGGAAAAATCTTATGAGCAAGTCTGGGCATGCTCAGTGAAGAAAGAACACAAAGAAAGCAAACCAACACATGACATCACTTCTGAAGTAGAATTTTGTCAGGAGAGAAATTTCGTGTGCAGTCTAGGCACATTCCAACCAACAAAAGACGGACGACCGGTCGGCCGATAATCGTTGCGTGTGTACTAGGCTTTATACTATTAGAGTCACTCCCATATATGATCCCCTATTATTAAATCTCGAAACACATTCCATTCCTCTCATTCCCCTCCCCCTCTAATTCACCCTTTCCCCCCTCTCCCTACTCCAGGGAGAAATGTTGTTGGCCATCAATTCCCCCTCCCCCCCAGCCCTTCATCCCTTACAGTTTACTCAGGAGTTCATCCGTACTCTTTTACTAAACACCAACACTCATGCGAACTCTCATATGTTAAAATTCTTGTTATTTTTGGTATATATTATTCACATTGTACCCTTTGGATAATGCATTCTTGGTATATGAGCATACAATTCATGTCAACTTGTTTATTTTATTTTTTATATGTTGTTGTCATGAACACCGAGAATGTTGATCGGTATGTTCACCTGTATGGTTACATTGTCATGTTCATTCTATATGTTCAATAAAGCTTTTGGAACAAAAAATAAATAAAATAATCAAATTGTTTTATCATTTTAGGCCAATATGTATTCTGCTACATATTTTTGGTAATAAAAATCACAATAAGTGTATATTTATTGGTTTGCACAAAAGTTATCACTTCTACAAACTAGGGGAAATATTTGTCATTTTTTTTTTCACTAGTAATGGCGACGATCCGCAATTTTTAGTGGAATTGTGACATTGTGGCAGACAGATCAGACACCTAACTGACATTTTGACACTTTTGGGGAACCAATGACATTACTACAGTAATTAGTGCTAAAAAATATGCACTGTTGCTGTACTAATGACACTGGCAGGGAAGGGGTTAACACCAGGGGTGATCAAAGGGTTAAATGTGTCTCTAGGGGGTGCTTTCTAAGTGTGTGGGGGATGGGCTTGCTGAATGAACACAGAGACCTGTGTTCCTAAATAAGAGGAAAACAGGATCCCTGTGTTTACTACTGACAGAACAGTGGTCTGCCGCGTTTATAATGGCAGACTGCTGTTCTGTCACCACGGGGAGCGATCGGGGGTGTCGGGCATACATCGCGGCCACCGGGCCAGCTGATTGGCTCTCCCTGAACAGAGCCGACCTGCCACAGTATAAGTATGGCTGCTGGTTGGCAAGCGGTTAAACACCAGCTTAGAGCTCACTTGTTGACATAATGTGTCTCCAGTCCTCCACCTATTGGATAAAGTCTCTCATCACAGTTGCACATCAGTATTGCAGAGGCATAAACACAAAGGCCTGAGGCTCTAACACAATCTTTAGAAAAAGCCTCTCACCACTATGTTGCTCATATGTTCATACCAGTTTGTCTATATCTCTGCAAATTAACAAAGCTGTACTTCTGTATTGCAGAGGCATAAACACAAATGGGGTTTACCACATTCACTCCTGTGCAGTGGCGTACCAACGGGGGGCGGACCACCCCCGGTGCCATGCACTGGGGGGTGTCAGGCCGGTGCTGCTCAGGGGTACCCACTGGCACAGCCAGGCCCGCCGGCATCTCCATGTGAAGGCAGCTGCAGTAGCTGCTCCTTCAGTCCGCGCTGCTCGTGGGGGGGGGGGGAGTGAGTGACCAAGCAACCTCCCTGTGTGAGACTGTGATCTGTCACACAGGCCATCAGTACCACCATCAGTACTGCCATCAGTACCGCCATTGGGGGTCAGCTATAATCTCCCCTTTCACCGCACAGCCAGGTGTGCAGCCCAACACTACAAATTTTTCACAATTCGATTTTTTTTATTTGTTTTTCCCACAAGATTTTCTGCAGTATATGGTGGACAAAACAAATCTCTTTGCAGAGCAATTTATTGCCTCCAGCCCCAATTCATCCTACGACTGTATGATTTGTTGGCGTTGTGTCACATTAAACTAATTCAAATTGTTTTTGGGCCTTACATTTAATATGGGGCTTAAAAAAAGCATGCATACTGGTGCACCCACCCCATCCACCACATGACAATTTATTCTGCTGTCATGTCCATGTCACGCTATGACATGATTTTGTGCTTCCTCCTAATAAATTATTTTTACAAACGATTTGCTGAAGTGTATGTCCCAGACCAAAATATTGGTGTGGACAAATTCCTTATCCACTTAACTGGCTGGCTGCACTTCAAACAGTAAATTCCTAGTAAGAGAGCCAGGTATGGGTTAAAAATAAACAAACTTTGCGATAGAGCCACTGGATATGTGCACACCTTCCGCGTGTATGAAGGCAAAGACTACCATCTCCAGCCCCCTGAGTAATCAGAACCATTGGGAAAATTATCTGGGATCTGGCATAACCCCTGTTCAAAAAAGGATATTATTTATCTGTGGACAACTTTTACACCAGTTTTCCCCTTTTTCATCACCTGTACCGTGAAAAAACCCTGGCCTGTGGTACCTCTAGAAAAAACAGGAAGGGCTTCCCACAAAATTTAGTCACAAAAATGCTACAAGGGGGGGGGGGGGGGAATCTGCATTTCTGAAAAATGAGGAAGTGTTGGCCATAAAGTGGACGGAGAAGAAAGATGTTTATGTCATGTCCACCATCCACAATGACACCTTGGTGGAGATTCACAGAAGCCTCAAGCCCATTGTAAAGCCTTAATGTGTCCACGATTATATTCAGTTCACGGGGTGAATTTAAATGACCAGATGCTACAACCATATTTATCAACACAAATGTTATCCCATCATCCCATTACTGGTATAAAAAACAATGCATTTCATCTCTTTTATATGGCCATGTATAATTCATATGTCTGCTATCATAAGTCAACAGAAAACCAACCCATCACCTACCTCAAATATATTGAAGATATCATCACTGCTCTGATTTACCAGCAAGGACCTGCTCCAGGAAGCATCTGCTCTAACAGTTTAAGTCAACTTCATGAGCAAAATCTTCCCTATAACCTTCCCCCAACAAAATCAGGAAGAAGATGTCAAAAGAAATGTTGTGTGTGCAGCAGAGGAGGAGATAGAAGAGACACTAGTTATTGTCCCCAATGACCCTCCCAACCGGGCTTATCCATCAGAGAATTCTTCAGAATTGATCACACATCCGTAAAATATTAGTTCCTCTAATTTTTAACAGACTGGCATTTCCCTGTTTCAAATTCCTGTGCTGATCATTTACCTGTTACCAGGTTTCTACCTTCCACCAACCCTGGCCTGTTTACCGACGATGCCTTTGCCTGCTGTTTTAAACCAAGTTTATGACTTCCACGTGCACCAACCTTGGCCTGGTAATCAACCACAACTTTTGCTTGCCACTTGGACTGATCTTTTGCCTTTCTACTTTAGTACATAGGTGTCTCACATATGTGAGAGTCTTCAGAATATTGTTCTGAGTAGAGAAAAACAGTTGCCTGGACCAATACTTTGGCTGTGATGACCATATCGCTGCCTGTAATGACTAAGGACTTTATGGACCACATCTCTTCCTGTTACCTGGACCAATGCTTTGGCTGTGCTGACAACATCCCTGCCTGCTACCTGGATGCTCTCTGTGGACCACTGAACTACTAAAACCACAGGTAATCTTCTGTTTACCATTCGCTCAGCAGAATGTCATTTGGGATGTAATTGGTATGTACCTGCTATGTGTTAGAAATACGAATGGCCTTCAAAATGTGATAGGTTGTCATGAAATGATATGTGTCATTTATGCTCCTAGAACACCAGAAGGACACTACTTGGATGTTGGGCCTCTGTATATGGCCAGGCTGAGTAAAGGTCCCACACATGTGGTATCGTCATACTCAGGAGGAGCAGCAGAATGTTTTTTGGGGTGTAATTTTTGGTATATACATGCTGTGTCTTAGACATTTCTTATAAATGGACTACTTTGTGTAAATAAAAAAATAAAATATATGTTTTCATTTTCTTTCCACGTTTTTCGAAAACATGTGGAAAAAAATGACATGTTCAAAAGACTATATTCTATGAGGCATTATGCCTCATAGAATATATGTTGGGGTGTTTGCTTTCTTATACAGGGTCATTTTGTGGGCTTTTCCATTGTCCTGGTGCTCCAGGGCCTTCAAAATGTGATAGGTTGTCATGAAATTATATGTGTAATTTATGCTCCTAGAACACCTGATGGTGCTACTTGGATGTTGGGTATATGGCGAGGCTATGTAAAAGTCTCACACATGTGGTATCACCATACTTGGGGTGTAATTGCAAGTATGCATATGCTATGTGTGAGAAATAACTTGTTAATATAACAATTTTGTGTAAAAAATTGCAACTTCACAAAAATCCTCATGCCTCTTACTAAATACCTTGGATTGTCTACTTTGCAAAAAGGGGTCATTTGGGGGATATTTGTACTGTCCTGACATTTTAGGGCCTCAAGAATTGAGATAAGCAGTCAGTACATCAGGTGTAATCAATTTTTAATGACTGGCACCATAGCTTGTAGACTCTATAACTTTCACACAGACTAAATTATATACCTAATTTGGACTATTTTTTTTTTTTTTACCAAAGATAGGTAGCATTAAAAATGTTGGCCCAAATGTATGAAGAAAAATGACTTATTGGCAACATTTTAGAATATAAACTAAAAAAAGTGTTGGTTTTTCAAAATTTTTACTAGTTTTCGCTTATATCGCACACAAAAAAAACTCAGTGGTGATTAAATACCACCAAAAAAAGCTCTATTTGTGTGAAAACAAAAATAAAAATGTTGTTTGGGTACAGTGTAGCATGACTGAGTAATTGTCATTCAAAGTGTGAGAGCACTGAAAGCTGAAAATTCGTCTGGGCGGTTTTTTAAATAATCGTGATAGTGATCTTCCAGAACATGACAGCCAGCTATGCAAATAGTTTAAACATGGCTACCTACATAGCTATAATAATTGTTTCTTAGAAAAAGGCCACCGGCTGTATTAATGGTTTTGTTAGAGGATTTTTTAGAACATGGCCGCTGGCTCTGTAAACGGCCTTGAAAATGGACTTCAAATACATGGCTGCTGGCTGTGTGGTCTTCAAGAACATGGCTGACAGCTAAGTAGTGAACATATTGCTGAACATGCCCTCCAGCTTTTGCATTTTGGTATGCCATGTATAGCAGATGGTTTACACACTCCTATGCATGTGCCCCTAGATGAAACCTGTGTTGACGAAATGAGCGTTAGGCAGAGCTATAGCAGTGAAGTTTCTACATTTGCTCATCAGCCGGAGTCAAGCAATGTTCTGTTTGCTTCTCCTTCTTGTGAATACATTTCTTTTTGATGCAAAAAAAGTATTTTGGTGTTACACTATAGATTTTCCTCTCTGTTTCTCTCTAAAGCTTACCATTGTGGGATTGCAATATCACCTGAGTGGATAGAGAACCTTCATTGGCTGCATTTACAACAGAAAAAATTCATGACCTAGATCAGTGAGTCAGCGCTCACTGTCACAACATGAATGGAAGTGACCACACTAATAGGGCAAATTGGAAGTATTTAAATAAACAAAAAATCTAGAGGAAGAAGCACAAATGTAGAACCTCATCCATGGGCCATATCTCTTCACTGTGTGGCTGCATTTAGCACATTCAAACCTCCTTGTTAGTGAGGACTGTATTTTTTGGTAAGCTGCTTTGCAACAGTTGCGTGGTGGAAGAAGGAAACACATTTGATGTGAAGTTCAGTGTCTGCACCTGTGGAGTGGACTTTCTTTCACTTGTTTGAGCATTTATTTTGCATTTCTATGAGTAGTGTTCTTTTTATGTCACTTGTTTTTCAATTTGCCCAGTATTATTTATTTGGTTCTTCTAAGGGACAGTACAACATCCTATTTTTATTTGTTTTTGTGGATATGTGAGTCTCTATCAGTGAGTGCTGCTGTCCTATATAATATTTATAATCATTGATTCTTTATATATACACTGTTGTTTATACTGTACATTCTGTCAATATTACACTATTTGTTTGTTGGTAAAATTGTTATATTGTATAATTGTATTTTGATACTTACTCACATAGCACCGAGTGCAGATATTTTTGGTTTTCTCACTGAAAGTAGATTGGCATTATATAAAGATAGGACATGTGCCTTTTTGAAGATCTCAAGCTGCCAAACATATGTACCAATGATAAGACAAGCAATTTGCGGGCTGCTGAGAACTTCCACTGTGTACTGATATCTCACATTTCAGCTGTGGCAAAGAGCTACAGAGAATATAATGTTAGATTTCACAAAGGGCAAGTACCACACAGTAGGTTTACTTGGACTTTGAACTGTTGCTATTTTGTATTTTCCTAAAAAAAAAAAAATGTTTTTAATAATGCAATGAAAACAGAATATTAAAGTATATTAGCAGCTTATTCATCAATAATCTAAACATTTTTTCTCTAGGGCAAACTTTTAAAATTGCAGGCATTGAGTTGAAGTATATTTCTAAATATACATTCATATAGTACAGGAGGGAGAAATATCTATTTGAATTATTTTCTTAATACCAGTTATTCTACCTGGTAGTCAACCACTTATATTTAGTAATAAAAAATGATTATTTTTATCCATATCTGATTTTGTTTTCCAAATCAAGAGCCTTTCCAATCTCCCCTAAGGAATACACCAGAAACACAGATGTAAATTTCAAGTGTAATATACCTCCCTGCTACCTAGGCTGTCTGCTCCTATTTGTAGGCTCCATGTATATCCAAAATCTAAAAAACTGGGTGTGTCCAAACGCTGCAGAAAAAACACTTCTTCCACAAAAAGATTATGGGTCTTTCTCTGCATCATGCTGGCAAGGAACAGACTTTTCTACTTAGGTTTGCTTTGTATACCTTTTCTTTTAAATCACTGGTACATTGCTGATTTTAATTGAAAGTTCAAGAAACCATTTTAATATATACTATTTTTAAGAGCTTGAGACTTTGAAATATATTTGCTTTGATTAATTCCTTTATTGGAAGTGTGGTCCAATTTCTATTATAATAAATTGTAATATCAATAAAAGTCTATGCAGTGTTTTCAAATGTTCATCTGAAATTATGTTTAATAGAAATGCATGTTATATGTTACATTTGTCATTAGCAGCTGTGGTTCAGATTTATCTTATTAGTGTAAGCATTAATGTTGCACATTCCAAACAATAATTTTGTATCCCTCCATTTTCCAATGTTTCATACTATACTATAATACTATAATACAGTATATTTACCAATATTTAGGAAAAAATAGTGCTGCACTGCTAATATACATGCACAATCAAAAAGCACACAACAGTGAAAACAATGTTATAAACAAAGTCAGTAATACAGTACGTGTAACAATATGCAATCAATATTCCAACTTAGTAGATTCACTTAGTAATATTGCACCAAATAAATTATAATTTTAAATGATTATATGTAATTAGTCCTTACTGAATAAATCAGTCTCTGGTGTCTTTATTCTTTGTGAGGAATTTGCTCAACACTAGGGTTGAGCGAACACGGACTGTATTATTCATGTTCGTACCGAATAATTGGATTTTTGTTACCCGAACACGGACCCGAAAACTTTACTGTATATTCGGGTAAATATCCGTGTTCGGTCGTTTTATTTCCGGGTTTTGCATGCTTTGACGCGCTTTTCATGGCGGGCTTTCAACAGCCAATCAACAAGTGTTTAACTGGTGTGCCTAAGCCATCCCAGCCATGCCTAAAAATGTATCAGTAGCTGTGATTGGCCGTCTGAAGCATGTGACCAAGTCTTTATAAGTTCGAGGCAGCGCCGCTGCGGCGTCATTCTGCTGTTTAGTTCAGGGAGAGAGCACACATCAACGTGCTGGCTGCTGATTAGGGACAGACAGGAAAAAAAAAACATTTGTGTCCGGATAGAATTGAGGGACAGGTCGGAGTGTGTTAGGCAGGGCGAGTTGTAGGCATTTTAGGGAGAGAGTCTGCTGATTTTTAGGGTCAGTGTGTTCTACAAACTACAATCGATATTGCTGTGTGGGGTGGGGTTTGCAGTGACCGATCTACAATCTTAGCAATCCTTTTAGGGACAGAGTCTGCTGATTTTTAGGGTCAGACAGTGCGTTCTACAAACTACAATCGATATTGCTGTGTGGGGTGGGGTTTGCAGTGACCGATCTACGATCTTAGCAATCCTTTTAGGGACAGAGTCTGCTGATTTTTAGGGTCAGACAGTGCGTTCTACAAACTACAATCGATATTGCTCGGTGGGGTGGGGTTTGCAGTGACCGATCTACGATCTTAGCAATCCTTTTAGGGACAGAGTCTGCTGATTTTTAAGGTCAGACAGTGTGTTCTACAAACTACAATCGATATTGCTGTGTGGGGGGGGGGGTTTGCAGTCACCCGATCTACGATCTTATCAATCCTTTTAGGGACAGAGTCTGCTGATTTTTAGGGTCAGACAGTGTGTTCTACAAACTACAATCGATATTGCTGTGTGTTGTGGAATAGGAGATAGGCAGGTGTCAGTGGTCCACATCCATTTTGCTGTGTGTGGGCTGCAGTGAACACAATCTTTTTGGGGTGCAGTGAACACAATCTTTTTGGGGTACAGTGAACACAATCTTTTGGGGTGCTGGCTGCTGATTAGGGACAGACAGGAAAAAAAAAAAAAACATTTGTGTCTGGATAGAATTGAGGGACAGGTCGGAGTGTGTTAGGCAGGGCGAGTTGTAGGCATTTTAGGGAGAGAGTCTGCTGATTTTTAGGGTCAGTGTGTTCTACAAACTACAATCGATATTGCTGTGTGGGGTGGGGTTTGCAGTGACCGATCTACGATCTTATCAATCCTTTTAGGGACAGAGTCTGCTGATTTTTAGGGTCAGACAGTGCGTTCTACAAACTACAATCGATATTGCTGTGTGGGGGGGGGTTTGCAGTCACCCGATCTACGATCTTATCAATCCTTTTAGGGACAGAGTCTGCTGATTTTTAGGGTCAGACAGTGTGTTCTACAAACTACAATCGATATTGCTGTGTGGTGTGGGATAGGAGATAGGCAGGTGTCAGTGGTCCACATCTATTTTGCTGTGTGTGGGCTGCAGTGAACACAATCTTTTTGGGGTGCAGTGAACACAATCTTTTTGGGGTACAGTGAACACAATCTTTTTGGGGTGCAGTGAACACAATCTTTTTTGCCCACTGAGGAGGAGGGAGAAAAGTATTTTTCTATCAGGCACTGTGTGCAGCATTTTTCCTTCAGCTGTGCTGTGCTGAGTGACTGATCATACACTGCTGTGTTCAGTTCACATGTGCTAATATTGAGTGGTTTCAAAAATCATACACTTTTTTTCTATTCCACTATTCAATATACAGCCTTGGGTTAAAAAAAATTTAAATTGTGGCCTGCAGCAGAGCTGAATGATATTTGGGGTTTTTGGGGTTCATCTCATACTTCTGAAGATTTGAGGGTGCTGCCTGTTCCATACTCCTCCTACTCCTCATCCAGCCTTTTAGGGGTACAAACAATAGTAATTGGGGCCTAGTGTGCTTCTGTACGTGTGAGATACATACACTTTTTTTGATCATATTTCCTATTCCGCTATTCAATAAAAACCTTTGGGGATCAATTAAATTGCGGTATAGTCTGTGTTGGTACGTGTGAGATCCACCTTTCCAAGTTTTTGGGGTTCATCTCATACTTCTGAAGATTTGAGGGTGCTGCCTGTTCCATACTCCTCCTACTCCTCATTCAGCCTTTTAGGGGTACAAACAATAGTAATTGGGGCCTAGTGTGGTTTTGTACGTGTGAGATACATACACTTTTTTTGATCATATTTCCTATTCAGCTATTCAATAAAAACCTTTGGGGATCAATTAAATTGCGGGATAGTCTGTGTTGGTACGTGTGAGATCCACCTTTCCAAGTTTTTGGGGTTCATCTCATACTTCTGAAGATTTGAGGGTGCTGCCTGTTCCATACTCCTCCTACTCCTCATTCAGCCTTTTAGGGGTACAAACAATAGTAATTGGGGCCTAGTGTGGTTTTGTACGTGTGAGATACATACACTTTTTTTGATCATATTTCCTATTCAGCTATTCAATAAAAACCTTTGGGGATCAATTAAATTGCGGGATAGTTTGTGTTGGTGCGTGTGAGATCCACCTTTCCAAGTTTTTGGGGTTCATCTCATACTTCTGGAGATTTGAGGGTGCTGCCTGTTCCATACTCCTCCTACTCCTCATTCAGCCTTTTAGGGGTACAAACAATAGTAATTGGGGCCTAGTGTGGTTTTGTACGTGTGAGATACATACACTTTTTTTGATCATATTTCCTATTCCGCTATTCAATAAAAACCTTTGGGGATCAATTAAATTGCGGGATAGTCTGTGTTGGTACGTGTGAGAGCCACCTTTCCAAGTTTTTGGGGTTCATCTCATACTTCTGAAGATTTAAGGGTGCTGCCTGTTCCATACTCCTCCTACTCCTCATTCAGCCTTTTAGGGGTACAAACAATAGTAATTGGGGCCTAGTGTGGTTTTGTACGTGTGAGATACATACACTTTTTTTGATCATATTTCCTATTCAGCTATTCAATAAAAACCTTTGGGGATCAATTAAATTGCGGTATAGTCTGTGTTGGTACGTGTGAGATCCACCTTTCCAAGTTTTTGGGGTTCATCTCATACTTCTGAAGATTTGAGGGTGCTGCCTGTTCCATACTCCTCCTACTCCTCATTCAGCCTTTTAGGGGGACAAACAATAGTAATTGGGGCCTAGTGTGGTTTTGTACGTGTGAGATACATACACTTTTTTTGATCATATTTCCTATTCAGCTATTCAATAAAAACCTTTGGGGATCAATTAAATTGCGGGATAGTCTGTGTTGGTACGTGTGAGATCCACCTTTCCAAGTTTTTGGGGTTCATCTCATACTTCTGAAGATTTGAGGGTGCTGCCTGTTCCATACTCCTCCTACTCCTCATTCAGCCTTTTAGGGGTACAAACAATAGTAATTGGGGCCTAGTGTGGTTTTGTACGTGTGAGATACATACACTTTTTTTGATCATATTTCCTATTCAGCTATTCAATAAAAACCTTTGGGGATCAATTAAATTGCGGGATAGTTTGTGTTGGTACGTGTGAGATCCACCTTTCCAAGTTTTTGGGGTTCATCTCATACTTCTGGAGATTTGAGGGTGCTGCCTGTTCCATACTCCTCCTACTCCTCATTCAGCCTTTTAGGGGTACAAACAATAGTAATTGGGGCCTAGTGTGGTTTTGTACGTGTGAGATACATACACTTTTTTTGATCATATTTCCTATTCCGCTATTCAATAAAAACCTTTGGGGATCAATTAAATTGCGGGATAGTCTGTGTTGGTACGTGTGAGAGCCACCTTTCCAAGTTTTTGGGGTTCATCTCATACTTCTGAAGATTTAAGGGTGCTGCCTGTTCCATACTCCTCCTACTCCTCATTCAGCCTTTTAGGGGTACAAACAATAGTAATTGGGGCCTAGTGTGGTTTTGTACGTGTGAGATACATACACTTTTTTTGATCATATTTCCTATTCAGCTATTCAATAAAAACCTTTGGGGATCAATTAAATTGCGGGATAGTCTGTGTTGGTACGTGTGAGAGCCACCTTTCCAAGTTTTTGGGGTTCATCTCATACTTCTGAAGATTTGAGGGTGCTGCCTGTTCCATACTCCTCCTACTCCTCATTCAGCCTTTTAGGGGTACAAACAATAGTAATCGGGGCCTAGTGTGGTTTTGTACGTGTGAGATACATACACTTTTTTTGATCATATTTCCTATTCCGCTATTCAATAAAAACCTTTGGGGATCAATTAAATTGCGGGATAGTCTGTGTTGGTACGTGTGAGATCCACCTTTCCAAGTTTTTGGGGTTCATCTCATACTTCTGAAGATTTGAGGGTGCTGCCTGTTCCATACTCCTCCTACTCCTCATTCAGCCTTTTAGGGGTACAAACAATAGTAATTGGGGCCTAGTGTGGTTTTGTACGTGTGAGATACATACACTTTTTTTGATCATATTTCCTATTCCGCTATTCAATAAAAACCTTTGGGGATCAATTAAATTGCGGGATAGTTTGTGTTGGTACGTGTGAGATCCACCTTTCCAAGTTTTTGGGGTTCATCTCATACTTCTGAAGATTTGAGGGTGCTGCCTGTTCCAAACTCCTCCTACTCCTCATCCAGCCTTTTAGGGGTACAAACAATAGTAATTGGGGCCTAGTGTGCTTCTGTACGTGTGAGATACATACACTTTTTTTGATCATATTTCCTATTCCGCTATTTAATAAAAACCTTTGGGGATCAATTAAATTGCGGGATAGTTTGTGTTGGTACATGTGAGATCCACTTTTCCAAGTTTTTGGGGTTCATCTCATACTTCTGAAGATTTGAGGGTGCTGCCTGTTCCATACTCCTCCTACTCCTCATTCAGCCTTTTAGGGGTACAAACAATAGTAATTGGGGCCTAGTGTGGTTTTGTACGTTTGAGATACATACACTTTTTTTGATCATATTTCCTATTCGGCTATTCAATAAAAACCTTTGCTGATCAATTAAATTGCGGGATAGTTTGTGTTGGTACGTGTGAGATCCACCTTTCCAAGTTTTTGTGGTTCATCTTATACTTCTGAAGATTTGAGGGTGCTGCCTGTTCCAAACTTCTCCTACTCCTCATCCTGCCTTTAGGGGTACAAACAATAGTAATTGAGGCCTAGTGTGCTTCTGTACTTGTGAGATACATACACTTTTTTTGATCATATTTCCTATTCCGCTATTTAATCAAAACCTTTGGGTATAAACAATTAAATTGCGGGATAGTCTGTGTCGGTACGTGTGAGATACACCTTTCCAATTTTTTGGCGCATCTCATACTGCCGAAGGATTTGAGGGTGCTTCAGTCTGCCTCCTGCCTGTTCCGAACTCCTCCTACTCCTCATCCTGCCTTTAGGGTACAAAAAATTGTAATCGGGGGAGGCCGTGCGGAATGGACGTGCTGGAGAGGAGCTCCGATCCCGCCGCTCTTAATCCGCGGTAATCCTCCCTCATCTACCCTCGGAGGGGGCTCAAAACGCCCCAAGGGGATACATCGGCGCCCCAAGTAACTATATTGGACAATATTGGGGCAAAAAACGCCGGATTGAAGGATCGTTTTTTTGCGGCCTAGTCGAGCTCCGAAGCCGCGGACTTTCCTGCGGGCCGCGACCGCGAACACCGGTGCCCGGTAGGGCCACAGAACACAGGGGTACCTGACCACCTGATTGCCGCATCCATCCATTCTCGGACTGCCGCCGGGGATCGGGTAGCCGTCGGTGCCCATATTTTGCAGCTCCTCCAGGGGATCGCGCCGCGGCCTACTCACGACATTGCGGCCTAGCCGGAATCCTCGCCCGGGACGGTAAGCGGTGCGGCCCTCTCCATCCTCCCGGCAGTCTCCCCCAGGGACACCCATCACTGCCTACCTGGCCTGTATTGCTTCTGGGGACCCCCGCCATCTGCTTTAACTGGGCCTCTGGCCGCCGCCGACCGCCATCTTGCCGGCCCCCCCTCCACCCACCATCAGCGCCCAGGAGTCTTGGGGTACCCCCCTGCCACGGAGGGATATCTGGGGTCCCCTCCTCATCTTCTCTGGAAGCTGCAGCCCGGGATCATACTCTGCTGTTCCGGGCCTCCAGTGCTGAGGAGAAACACAGCCTGAACTCTGGATTTTGCTGCCTGCGGATTTTGTGAGTTGGGGGGTCCTGGGGCCTGTGGACTGTCCCTTTACATTGCCACTCTTACCTGCCTGCCATCCCACAGCCCTGCTGAGTGTCCCAACCCCTGCAGACTATCCACCAGCCTGCCCAGTGCCTGTCTGCTGCTGTGAGGTCTTCCAGCTACATAATCATAGCTGCAGAGTATTGCACCAAGCCCCACTGACTGTATTGCAACTCCCTATACAAGTTCACCTGTCTTTTTTGATTCCTTTTTGCTGTGGATTACTCGCACCAATTTTTCCTGCATTAACGAACTTGCACTCTATGCCCGTGACCTTCTGCCCGTGTGAACCTTATTGCAACTGATTTGAAGATGCTTACCATGCGGTGCTGAGCCATGGGACGGTCCGGCTCCAGCAGTTACCTTTCAGCCAAGCTACACCTACTGTACGCATGTCTGCGGGCAATTCCCACCTCGCTGACCCTGCAGACCTTCAACAGAGCTCCATACAACGTTACCTGCTGCGCACTGCGCCACCGGAACTCCGCTCCCCCAGACCTGATAAGATGGCGCCCAGTCGCACAGTAGGTAAAAACAAACCTGCCCCACCGCCATCTATGCCTACTCCTCCTGATGGGGCCACGGGATGCGCGGAGAGGCCTCCTTCTCCGGCGGCGCCCTCTTCCTCACCTCCCTTGCCCGGCTCTTCTACGATGACTGGGGGCCCGGACTCCCGGGACTGCGGGGGAACCCTCAGGTCGGAGGCAGCCTCCCTTCTCTCGGCCTTCCGGTCGGACTTTGAGTCCTGGGCCTCTAAAATGGAACTCTCACTGCATGCTGACTTGAATGCAATCCGTCAACAAGTTTCCGCTACGGACTCCACTGTTGCCGCCGTCACCGCTACTCAGGAAGCCCATGAGTCCCGCTTAACGGCGTTGGAGACTGCTTCCCGGGACCACCTCCAGCGCCTGCGCCAGCAAAAACTCCGCATAGATGACGGCGAAAACAGGAGTCGCAGGAACAACATATGGATTCAGGGCCTCCCTGAAGCCACCTCTGGTACGGATCTTAAACCCACTGTGACTGCCATTCTCAATCAGGTTCTCGGTAGAACTCCGACCACGGCCATCGAACTGGACAGGGTGCACAGGGTGGGGGGCCCTGGTGGTGGGAGAGACGGCCGTCCCCGTGATGTGTTGTGTAGGGTTCACTACTATACCCTAAAGGAAGAAATCATGAGGAAGGCTTGGCAACTGGGCCCTCTTGACTTCGATGGCTCCTCCATTCACCTCTACCCCGACTTATCCCGCAATACACTCCATATGCGGAGAGTGGTCCGCCCCTTATTGGACTTGTTGCGTCAGATCGGGGCCACTTACACATGGGGGCACCCCTTCAGCATCAAAGTAACTTTCAACTCCAGGAAGTACGTGCTGGCGGATCCTGATCAACTACCCGACTTCTTTTGCTTTCTGGGTCATGCTCCGGTGGACATTCCGAATTGGCTGGATCCTCCAGTTGAATGGACACGACCACAGGCATCTGGTCCTCTTCCTCAAAGAAGTCGGCGCTCCCGCTCAAGATCTGCCTTACCCAGGCACGGGCCTAGCCGCCCTCAGTCTCCGGAAGCTTGATGACTACAAATACCGCATTCCACGTTGACTGTACTGGTGTAACAGAATCCTGTTGGTTGACCCCCTATTTACCCTCTCCTGCCGTAACGTACTTTTCTCCACAGATACCGGCCTCATACGTCTTGTTCTGACCTTGCTTCTGCCCTTTGCTATGGCTACGATTAGCTGGGGTTCGAGGGGGTCACAGAGTGACCGTTACCGCCGCAGACATATGATCCACCAGCTCATGAGTTGTCTTTTATGTTTCATGTTGTTGGTATTACTATGCAATGTTGATGCTTCTTCTAAGTGGTGACAATTTCTCCTGTTTTCCCCTTTTTTGATGCTCGCTGCCCCACAGTTGCATGTACTCATTGGCTCAGTGTGGCCTTACCCCTGCCCCTTGCTGTTATTTAGTCCAGCTGGGGTCTGGGGGGGGGTCGCCTGTCGCTACATGATTCTGGTAGCTCCTGGCCCACCACTTAATGTTCCAATTACTTTTATTTGTTGTTTTCCATACTTTCTGATGTTGCTTTCTCCCCTGTCGGCCGCAATTCTGCGTCCCTACCATTATCCCTGTATTGAGCTCTGCTACTAATGTTCTTCTTTGGTGTACTCATAACTGATTTTTAATTAGATCTGCTGGGTTGCCGGACCCACTCATGTGTCTTTATCTCCCTCTTCACACTTCCACTCCCCCATAGGTTGGGCACGGTTCTGTGCCCGCATCGTGTGTTACGTGCGGTGTCCTGTAACCAGGCACCATAGCCTCCTTGGCTCCTTTCCGGGAGTCCCCCCTGTCTGCTACTCAGTGGACCACTTAGTCTTACCCCTTCATTTTTTCTTCCTTTGTTCTTCTTTCCTCTCCCGCCCCTTTTCTGTATTCTCTGTCCCCATATTTTACCCCCCCCCTTTTTTTTTTTTTCCTCTTCTTCTACGGTCTTTCTTTTCTGGTCGCGGTTTCCATTCCCCTGACGGCCTGCTTTCCTCTGCCTGCCCGCTCACGTCCTGCTATGGCCCACACAGTAAGTACTCGCCCCCGATTGACCCTGGGCTCCTATAATGTACAGGGCCTCAATGTTGCTTCTAAGAGGGGCCAAATCCTATACCATATGCATAAGCACCATGTCAATATCTTGCTGCTCCAAGAGACTCATTTCTGCTCCGATTCTGTCCCTGCTTGCTCCAACAGGTACTACAACCGATGGATACACAGTTCTAACCCTCTCCAGAAGTCCAAAGGGGTGTCTGTAGCTTTTCACAAGTCCCTGCCTGTCATCATGACTGACCATGTTGCAGACCCGCAGGGAAGGTACGTGCTGGTTAAGTTTGTTCTCTGGGGGATGACGTACACAGTTGCCAACTTTTACTTACCTAACACAAATCAGGTTGCCTGGGCCTTGCGGTACCTTGAGATACTCGCGGGGTTTGCGGAGGGGAGGGTCCTCCTGGGTGGCGACTTCAACATTCCCTTGGACCCGACGCTAGATACCTCTTCCTCTCGCTCAACTCTTTCCTATACGAAGTTGCGTGCCCTGAAGCGTGTCCTTCATGACTTGCACCTAGCTGATGTGTGGCGAATCCTCCACCCGACCTCTAGGACCTACACTCACTTTTCGTCTGCCCATCAGTCGTACAGCCGGATAGACTATTTTTTTGTGGACCATGCCTGTCTTGACTGGTCCCCCGAGGTTGACATTGGGACGTCGGTCTGGTCCGACCACTCCCCGATTTTCCTCACGCTTTCTCCCCCGGATAGTCCGCTAAGAGAATGGACCTGGAGGCTTCACGACTCTATACTGGCGACTCCGGGCTGCGTAGACACGATTTCCACTGTCATTAACAATTTCTTTTTAGATCACACTGACGACACTACGTCCCTCCCCCTACAATGGGAAGCGCTCAAAGCAGTGCTACGGGGTTCCTTTATTCAGCTGGGTTCCCGTCTTAAAAAGGACAGGTCGGCCTCTATTGCGACCGCGACTCTAAAGCTGCGCAATCTTGAAACACAGCATAGCCGAACCCCCTCTGATGCAACTCTAGCCGACCTCTCTGCGGCTCGATCCCAACTTAGGGACCTATATGTGGCCTCCGCCCACACGTATGACCAGAAGTTGGCTCTACACAGATACAAGTTTCAAGACAAATGTGGTCGACCCTTAGCTGGCGCTCTCCACCCACGCACTGCCTCTACATTTATTGACCGGATTCGTGACACCACAGGATCCCTAGCGTCGACCCCGAAGCTAATTGGTCAATCCTTTGCGACTTACTATCAATCGCTTTACCACTTGTCTGCGGACTTGCCCCAGGGTGCCCCTGGGGCCTCCCTCGATGACAAGGCTACGTACGTGTCGACTACTGCCCTCCCATGCCTGCCTGATGAGACCGTCTCGGACCTGGAAGTGCCGATCTCAGTTGACGAGGTTATGGCGGCTATTGCATCTACCCCTTCCGGCAAAAGTCCTGGCCCTGACGGCTTTACTGCCAAGTTCTATAAGGTGTTCGGCACTCTGCTGGCCCCTTTTCTGGCTCGGGTCTTTAACTCCATTTCTGACGGCTCGGATTTTCCCCCTCAGACGTTGGAGGCCCACATATCCCTAATTCCGAAACCAGGGAAAGACCCCACATTGTGTGCCAATTACAGACCTATCTCTTTGATTGGAATCGACCTTAAACTTTATGCTAAGATCCTGGCGACCCGACTGAAACCATTATTGCCGGACCTTATTCATATGGACCAAGTGGGCTTTGTCCACGGCCGAGAAGCTAGGGACAATACCCTGAAAACCCTCCTACTTACTGATTATGCCCGCTCCCGAGATATACCTTTGTGCCTGCTGACGGTGGACGCAGAGAAGGCCTTTGACCGTGTTGATTGGCGATTTCTGCGTCTTACCCTGGAACAAATCGGTCTCGGCCCGATTATGCTAGCTAGAATTATGGCCCTCTACAAGTCACCTTCCGCTAGGCTTCGGATTAACGGCTCCTTGTCTCCTACCTTCAGTATACACAACGGTACACGTCAGGGTTGCCCCCTATCTCCGCTTCTCTATGTACTAGTGATGGAACATCTGGCTGTTGCTCTTCGTAATAACCCCAATGTTTGCGGACTGACCATTGGCCCCATACATTCTAAACTAGCGCTATTCGCAGATGACTTACTGCTATACGTTACCTCTCCTCAAAAGTCCCTCCCTGCGATCTTAGCCGAGTTCCGCGACTTTGGTCTTATGAGCAACTTTAAGGTTAATCATTCTAAATCTGAGATACTAAATATCTCCATGCCTGATTCGACCCTTAAGCATATCTCGGACACGTATCTCTTTAAGACGGGATCCTCCTCCGTTCGCTACTTGGGCGTCAATCTGCCTTCTGACCCGACACGCCTCTTTACCGACAATTTTGTTCCACTCTTCACTAAAACCCTATCTGACCTGTCTACGTACTCCACGAAACGCTTGTCTTGGTTTGGGAGGATCAATGTTCTAAAGATGGACATCCTGCCTCGTTTCTTATACCTCTTCCAAGCGCTTCCTGTTCACATACCTGCATCCTTCTTTGACAAGCTGCGTAGAACGCTTTCGAGATTTGTATGGCTCCATAGCCGACCCCGCCTAAAGTATGCGACTCTCACCCTTCCAAAATCCAGAGGAGGCACCGGTATCCCGGACTTCGCTCTCTACCACCGAGCGGCGACCTTGACGCGCTTGGTGGATTGGTTTCACAATGCTCCCACTAAATTATGGGTACAACTTGAACGTTTTCTCGCCCCTTTTGATCTCAGGGCACTTCCCTGGACTCCGGTACATCTTCGTGGCCACGTGTCCTCTTTCAACACTTTAACACGCCAGACCTTACGGATTTGGGATTGCCTGAATAGGTCGGGCCGACTCTCAGGTCCTCAGGGGCCCATGACGCCCTTCTTTGGCACTCCAGCGTTCCCCCCGGCAGCCTCGTGTTCTAGATTTGGACCCTGGACTGCGACGGACCACCGACGGGTTTCCCAAATTCTACGGACTGACCCATCCTTGTTGATGACTCCTACTTCCACCACATCCGACAGTGCTCCTGTGAGCTGGATGCAGCGCGGCCAGGCTCTCTCCTATTTACGCTCCCTGCCCTCACTGACTGCTGTTAGTGGTGACCCTTCGGAATTTGACTCTATCCTGCTCCAGGATGATCCCCCCACGCACACGGTGTCTCTCTTATACTCCCTACTCCTCCGCGCCCTTCGCCCTGACCTGCCGAACTATACTGCTGCCTGGGATGGGGACCTGGGGCGAGCTCTTTCATCCAGCGATTGGTTCAAATGTTTCGCGTTGACTCACTCGCTGTCTCCGGCAACACAGGTTCAAGAGAAGGGGTTCAAACTCTTGAGCAGATGGTACAGATGCCCTTCCTCGATTTCCTATATTGACCCACTTCAGTCGGACCAGTGCTGGCGTTGCTCGTCATCTAGGGGGACGCTCCTACATATTTGGTGGGAATGTCCGCAGATCCATGAATTGTGGATTGGAATTATAGCTCTCTACTGCAGGCTCCAGGCAACTACAGTCTCCGCGACACCGCAATTGGCCTTGCTGTCCCTGTTGCCCGGTTCCTTCCGGTCGATCAAGAGAGACGTTCTGCGTTTTTTCTTGGCGGCTGTTAGGACGGTAATACCCAGACACTGGAGAACCAAGCACGTACCTTCTAAACTTGAGTGGGCTCTGGAACTGGACAGACTTAGGGATATGGAAAACCTGCTGGCGCGGGAAGGGGGCGGAGAGGATCGGTTCTCTGCTGCATGGATGTCCTGGGACATGTTCCGGTGTTCGGATGACTTTAAATCCTGGCTCGAATCACCTGTACTGCCGAGTGATGGGGAGCGGCAGTAGGACGTGGGCGGTCCCTCTTGATCTTCTCTGCTTTCCTCACCCTCTTGGCTTATCTCTGTTTTCGCTCTCCTGCTTTATCTCACCTTCCTTCTCTTTATCTCTTTAGTTATGCCACTGGCGCCACACGGCTGTCCTTTGTGTGCTACCTTGCTGTTTTTGAATGCTTCTCAGCGTAAGACCTGAGTATTTGCTAGTGCCTTGCACACTTCACATCATTTTCTCAGATGATGACAACTGTAGCTACGTCTCTACCAATGTTATCCTTTAGTTGTCCTCTCTATTGCTTATGTTGGCCCATGTTACACCAAGCTGCTGTTTGTTAAGTTGCGACACCATTATCATTATCCTCCAACGGACTTGGTAGTTTATGTTGCCTTCCGACACTAATAATAATTGCAGTAGACACTTACTTGAAGCGCATTATGTGATATGACTGTGGGAAATTGTTTCTTTTTTTTTTCTGTTTGTTACTTGCACCTTCGTCATCACTCATATTCTGTAAAAAACCTCTTTCTCAATAAAATCAGATTGAACTAAAAATTTTAATCGGGGCCTAGATTGTGTTTGTACGTGTGAGATACACCGTTTTGTAAAATTTGTCCTATTCCGCTATTCAATATACACCCTGTTTGAGTGTAAAAAATTTAATTGCGGGATAGTCTGTACCGGTACATGTGAGATACACCTTTTTAAATTTGTTTGGCGCATCTCCTTCTACCGCCGAGGATTGCAGTGCGCTTCATTTTGGCTCCTGTTCCCAACTCCTCCTACTCCTCTTCCTCATCCTGCCTTTAGGGTACAAAAAATTGTAATCGGGGCCTAATTGGTGTTTGTACGTGTGAGATACACAGTTTTGTAAAATTTGTCCTATTCCGCTATTCAATATACACCCTGTTTGAGTGTAAAAAATTAAATTGCAGGATAGTCTGTATCGGTACATGTGAGATACACCTTTTTAAATTTGTTTGGCGCATCTCCTTCTACCGCCGAGGATTGCAGGGCGCTTCAGTTTGCCTCCTGTTCCCAACTCCTCCTACTCCTCTTCCTCATCCTCCCTTTAGGGTACAAAAAATTTTAATCGGGGCCTAGTCTGTGTTTGTACGTGTGAGATACACCGTTTTTTTATCCTTTTTCCTATTCCGCTATTTAATATACACCCTTTTGGGGTAAAAAACATTAAATTGCGGCATAGTTTGCATATTTGACTGTCAGATACACCCGTGCGATACTGTTGTTGTTTTGTTCCGCTATTCAATAAACACCTTTCTAGGGCAAGATCATAAATTACAGAAATATGAGGAGACCGTCAAATAGGGGCCGTGGCCTGGGTCGTGGTGCTGCAGGTAGAGCTCCTGTTGCAAGGAGAGGACGTGGTCGATCTGTGCCAGCTACACGCACAAGTGAAACACCTTCCACAAGTGTGAGTAGGCGACAGAACCTGCAGCAGTATTTGGTAGGGCATAATGCGCCTCTAGACGTGATGAGGCCTGAAGAAGTACAGGCGATAGTAGATTGGGTTGCTGACAGTGCCTCCAGTTCCTTCACATTGTCTCCCACCCAGTCTATTGCAGAAAGGTCAGAGTTGGCACCTGCAGCCAATGTCCAACCGTCTTTCACCTCACCCCCTTGGAAATCAGGCAAGCAGTCTGAGCCCCAATCCATACAGCAGTCTCTTGTTCTTTTTGAGGACTCTGTCAGCAGGGTTTCCCAGAGCCATCCACCTAGCCCTGCCCCAGAAGTTGAAGAGATTGAGTGCAGCGATGCCCAATCACTTATTTCTCAAGATGAGTACATGCAAGGACCATCGCAGCACGTCTCCGATGATGACGAAACGCAGGTGCCAACTGCTGCGGCGTTCAGCATTATGGAGACCGACAAGGAGGGCAGGGGTGAAGACTGGGTGGAAGATGATGTGGAGGACGATGAGGTCCTCGACCCCACATGGAATGAACGTCATGCAGGTGACCTGAGTAGTTTGGAGGAAGAGGCGGTGGTCGCACAGAGCCACCAGCACAGCAGAAGAGGGAGCAGGGTGCAGAAGCGGAGCGGCCGTGCCCTAGACACTACGCCTGCTACTGCCCAACGCAGCAAGGGAACTTCAGCTCAAAGAAGTTCTCTAGCGTGGAAGTTCTTTAGAAAATGTGCTGATGACAGGACACGAGTGGTTTGCACCCTGTGCAATCAGAGCCTGAAGCGAGGCATAAACCTTCTCAACCTGAGCACAACCTGCATGATCAGGCATCTAAGTGCAAAGCACGAGCTGCAGTGGAGTAGACACCTTCAAAACCAAGAAACGTCTCTGGCTCATCCTGCTTCCTCTTCTGCTGCAGTCTCGGCCGCTCCAGCCACATCTGTAGTGATACCGGCACCTGCCACCCCGCAAACAGAGGATCTGTCAGCAACACCACCACCTGGGTCACCAACCATCTCCACAATGTCCCATGGAAGCGTTCAGCTTTCCATCTCCCAAACACTTGAGAGGAAGAGGAAGTACCCCCCTACCCACCCGCGATCCCTGGCCCTGAATGCCAGCATTTCAAAATTATTGGCCTTTGAAATGCTGTCATTCCGTCTGGTGGAGACGCACAGTTTTAAAAACCTTATGTCGGTGGCGGTCCCACAGTACGTCGTGCCCAGCCACCACTACTTTTCCAGGCAAGCCATCCCTTCCCTGCACAACCAAGTGGGGGAAAAAATCAGGTGTGCACTGCGCAACGCCATCTCTGGCAAGGTCCACCTAACTACCGATACGTGGACCAGTAAGCACGGTCAGGGGCGTTATATCTCCCTAACGGCACACTGGGTAAATGCAGTGGCGGATGGGCCTGAGGCGGATAGCAATTTGGCGCATGTCCTTCCACCACCGAGGATTGCAGGGCGCTTCAGTTTGCCTCCTGTTCCTAACTCCTCCTACTCCGCTTCCTCATCCTCTACCGCCTCCTCATCCGGACAGCGTAACACCTTCACCACCAACTTCAGCACGGCCAGGGGTAAACGACAGCAAGCAGTTTTAAAACTTGCCTGTTTGGGGGACAAACCACACACCGCGCAGGAGTTGTGGAGGAGCATGGAACAGCAGACAAATGGGTGGTTGCTGCCAGCGAGCCTCAAGCCCGGCCTGGTGGTGTGCGATAACGGGCGAAATCTCATAGCAGCTCTGGGCCTAGCCGGTTTGACGCACATCCCTTGTCTGGCGCATGTGCTGAATTTGGTGGTGCAGAGGTTCCTTAAAAACTACCCCGATATGTCAGAGCTGCTGCAGAAAGTGCGAGCCGTCTGTGCGCACTTTCGGCGTTCTCACCCTGCTGCTGCTCACCTGTCAGCGCTGCAGCGTAACTTCGGCCTTCCCGCTCACCGCCTCATATGTGACGTGCCCACAAGGTGGAACTCCACCTTGCACATGCTGCAAAGACTGTGCGAGCAGCAGCAGGCCATAGTGGAGTTTCAGCTGCAGCACGCACGCGTGAGTCGCACCACTTCACCACCAATAACTGGGCCTCCATGCGAGACCTGTGTGCCTTGTTGCGCTGTTTTGAGTACTCCACCAACATGGCCAGTGCCGATGACGCCGTTCTCAGCTTAACTATCCCACTTCTATGCCTCCTCGAAAAAACAATTCAAGCGATGATGGAAGAGGATGTGGCACAGGATGAGGAGGAGGAGGAGGAGGATGAAGAGGTAACATTTCCAAGGCTTTCAGGGCAGTCATTCGCAAGGGGCTCCAAGGGTGGGTTCCTGCACACACAAACGCCAGGGACACAATTGTCCAGCAGGGGCACAGTTCTGGAGGATGAGGAGGATGAGGAGGAGGAGCTGGAGGAGGAGATGGAAGCATGTTCACAGCAGGGTGGCACCCAGGCCAGCTCATGGCCATCACTGGTGCGTGGCTGGGGGGATACAGAGGACACGGACGATACACCTCCCACAGAGGACAGCCTTTCGTTGCCTCTGGGCAGCCTGGCACACATGAGCGATTACATGCTGCAGTGTCTCCACAACGACCGCCGAGTTGCCCACATTCTAACTTGTGCTGATTACTGGGTGGCCACGCTGCTGGATCCCCGTTACAAGGACAACGTACCGTCCTTAATTCACTCACTGGAGCGCGATCGCAAGATGCGCGAGTACAAGCGCACGCTGGTAGACGCCATGCTGCTGGCATTCCCACCTGACAGCGGGGCCACAGTGGAAGCACAAGGCAGAGGAGGAGGAGGAGGAGGAGGAGGAAGAGGTCGCCAACGCAACCAGGGCACCGCCAGCACCTCAGAAGGCAGGGTTAGCATGGCCGAAATGTGGAAAAGCTTTGTCAGCACGCCACAACAAACAGCAGCACCAGCAGCTCATATGGAACGTCTTAGCAGGAGGCAGCATTTCACCAACATGGTGGAGCAGTATGTGTGCACACGCCTAGACGTACTGAATGAGGGGACTGCCCCCTTCAACTTCTGGGTCTCCAAGTTGGGCACATGGCCTGAGCTTGCCCTTTACGCTTGGAGGTGCTGGCGTGCCCTGCAGCCAGTGTATTATCTGAACGGGTATTTAGCACGGCTGGGGGCGTTATCACAGACAAGCGCAGCCGCCTGTCCAGAGACAATGTGGACAAGCTCACGTTCATTAAAATGAACCAGGCATGGATCCCACGGGACTTTTCCGTACCTTGTGCAGAATAGCGATGGATACCGACCTTACCCAGCCATTGTTCCATTTTTGCTCTTTCTCACTCTTTTGGGGTGTACCCTCATTTAAAATTTGTGAAAAGAAGCAGTGTTGGCTACCTCGTCCTCCTCAGGGCCAGATTAACGTAGGGGCTATTGGAGCTGCAGCTCCAGGCCCCTACCTTTATATAGGCCCCGGGTTGGCCATATTCACTGTTACCGCTCTTCTGTCACTTGTAAACACAGAAGTCTGGCTTCTATGCTCGCTTCCCCAGGCAGCTCCCTCAGAACCTCCCCACACAGCACGAAGGCCGGACAAGGAGGGACAGTTGCCAATGCATGGATGTGTTTATGGACTTCAGAGACAGCATCCCATGTGGAATTAGGCATGCATGGCTGCACCCTTCCTCCTCTGGGTGCATGCCAAGGCACGGCCCTTAAGGCCCTTCAAAATCCTCAGCACCAAGCCCATGATGCTCTTAATCCGGCCCTGGTCCTCCTCCACCACCGCTTCCACCTACACCGCCCATAGGTGTGCGCAGCCTATTGCATTAGGGTGTGCACCCCAAAGTTTAAATACACATGCATGTGTTTGCCTACATGTACATGGCCCCGATACATTACTCTCCCTGCTGGCAAAGTGAAATAGAGCAGAGCAGGTCCGAGGGAGATCTTTCCCATCTCCTCACTGGCAAACAGAGCGATAATGCTATGTGCCCTAGGTGATTAGGGTGTGCCCAGGCACATCCGGCACACCCTGTGCGCACGCCTATGACACCGCCACATCCACCACCACCTCAACCTCCCTCCTACTCCATATGGGCCTCGTCCTTCAGAGATGAAGAACATTGTTTGATTTTTCTGGTTTTTTTTGTTGTTTTAAAGCGGAGTTCCCCCAAAAGTGGAACTTCCGCTTTAGGTGTTCCTACCCCCCTGACATGCCACATTTGGCATGTCATTTTTTTTGGGGGGAGCGGGTACCTAGTTTTGACAGGTACCCGCTCCCACTTCCGCTCGGAGCGCCGCGGCGCCCTGAGCGGAAGTTCTCCTCTCCCCCTCCCTCCCTGCAATCTTCTGGGACACGTCAGAGGTCCCAGAAGATTGCCGGCCAATCACGGCATGCAGCACGACTCGCGCATGTGCAGTGGGTACCCGGCTGTGAAGCCGCAAACTGTAACAGCCGGGTGCCCACAGCAGTGATGCCGGCGCCGAGGGAGTGGATCGAGGCTTCGGGCGGCCGCATCGCTGGACCGTTGGACAGGTGAGTCAAATGGCTGGAACTCCACTTTAAGTTATTTCCCTATCCACATTTGTTTGCAGAGCACTTGCCATGCTCTTAACTACGTTTTGCTGCCATTTGCAGCAGTCTAGCCCTTTCCATTGGTGTTTTAGAGCCATTTTAGTGCCTGAAAGTTCGGGTCCCCATTGACTTCAATGGGGTTCGGTGTCCGGGAAAAGTTCGGCAAAAGTCCGGGACACGGACCCGGACTTTTTTTTAAAGTTCGGCCGAACCCGCCGAACACGGACATCCAGGTGTCCGCTCAACTCTACTCAACACCTGTGTGTAGTTGTTACTTCTGTGCCAAGTGCAAAAATTGCCTTATCACCACTGTGCTTACAGAACTCTCACTTCTAATCTACTTGTATCATAGCATACACAAGTTGGTCTCCAGGTATGTTGGCCCTCCTTTTTCCTCTGTCTCTTATGGTGCTTCCTAATATTATACTCAGTACAGGAGAATCTCCCCACCAAACGCGCCATTTCCCTTATCTGAGAAGGTGTCATTGATGACTCTAATGTGCACACCTATACATAAGCTAGGTAAGGCTGGGTTCAGTCATGGCTGACATCAACATGGGAGTGGCTGGCTGCTCTGTCTTACACATAGTATGAAGGTTCAGTATTTTTTTCAAATCTATATTACTTTTTTCTTTTCAAATGAAAGTTTTTTTTGGCATACAGTATCCTTTGTAGGGGGTTTTACATCAGTCCTTACCTTACTACAACTCTTTCTTTTTCCCCTGATGGGAACATTTACATTTACAATCATGGAAACCACTTGTTTGTTCCTTTTACAAAGGGTTTATATTTATAATTAAATTTTCACCATGTATTTTTTATTGGTTTTGCTTATGGGATTTTTCTATAGGTAAATTAATCTTCCGCATCCCCTTTTTCACCCAAAATACTTTCATGTTTCATACATGTGATTGATGTAGATCCCTGCTAGCTCACCCTCTCTGTCATACGCCAGGTAGCCAGGTCCGGGGTGGATGAGTAGTGTGTTGGCAGCCCTATTTTCGCAACAATCTGTATTAAACTATTATTTATGTGTTGTTGTAGATCTACTATTTAAGTATAGCATGGACTATGTGATATGAAAGTGTGTTGATAATATATAGTATCGGTAGTATGTGGATAATGTGATTGATATACAGCACTTAATAATGTAATTGCTTCCTAGACACGGCATACCCCTGCTTTATCCCTTGAAGAAGAAGTTTTGTCTGAAACATGTTGGGTTTTGTCTTGATTTCTCTACAAAAATGTAGGCCATGACAGGCATACTACAATTTTTTATATATTTAAAAAATTCTGGAACTCGCACTTGGCTTTCAATGGTGAGACTGCTGCACAAAGAAGGTAGCTGAATACTACATTAAAAAACTCTGTGAAGAAAAAAAAATGTTGTGCACTATCCCAACTAATGTGTATTAAGATAAAAAAAAAATCCCAGATAATCATAAATATTGAATTAGGCATACAAAAAACCTTGGTACTTAATGTTGTAATAAAGTGGGAAAGAATAAACTTTCACAAAGTGAATATATCCTATAAAGTGCACAGTGCAATAAGCAAAAACATATATGACTTGTGATAAAACTACATGACCAAGCAAAAAATTGCTTAACCACTTGCCGACCGCTCACATGGAGCGTACTGCGGCAAAGTGGTTCGTTATTGTCCAGCGACGTAGGTCTATGTCACTGGAATCCTCCCTTTGTGGGCGGCGCGCGCGCGCCGCCGGAGGCTCGCTCCCACTGTATTCAGACACAACAGGAGTCGGGCTAGGGGAGGAGAGGCGGTGATCACCGCCGCTCTTCCCCGATCATCGGGGATCGAGTGAGGAGATCTGCCCGCTTGTGTAAACAAAGCGGGCGGATCTCCTAAGTGACAGGCAGGGACAGATTACAGGATTCAGCATAGCTGAACCTGCGATCTGTGCCTGTGTCACACAGTCCCCTCCCCCCACACACGTCAGTAAGCACCAGGCATACATTAGCCCCTTGATCACCAATAAAAGTTAACCCCTTCCCTGCCAGTGTCATTTTTACATTAACAGTGCATATGTATAGCACTGATTACTGTATTAATTTTACTGGTACCCCCAAAAGTGTCAAAAATGTCAGTTAGGGGTCCGATCTGTCCGCCGCAATGTTGCAGTCCCGCAAAAAAAATCGCAGATCGCCGCCAGATCGCCGCCATTACTAGTTAAAAAAAAAAACAATAAAAATGACATAAATTTCCTGTAGTTAGTAGCTGTGATGACTTTTGCGCAAACCAATCAAAATACGCTTACTGCGATTTATTTACCAAACATATGTAGCAGAAAACAAATTGGCCTAAAACGTTAAAAAATTTAGATTTTTACATTTTTTTGGGGGGGAATTTCATATAAAAAAATGTGAAAAATATTGTTATTTTTTCAAAATTGTCGCTCTTTTTTTTGTTTATAGCGCAAAAAGTAAAAATTGCAAAGGTGATCAAATACCACCAAAAGAAAGCTCTATTTGTGGGAAAAAAAGGACATACATTTAATTTGGGTAAAGTGTCGCACGACGGCGCAATTGTCTGTTAAAGTAACGCAGTGCCGAATCGCAAAATATGGCCTGGTCAGGAATGGGGTAAAATCTTCCGGTCTTAAAGCGGTTAAAAATACGCTCATTGAGAATTATTTTGTCAAAGACATGTAGCTAAATACATTTTGGCCTAAATATATGACAAAAATTGAATATTTCAGATATTTTTTAACTGTCAAAGTAGAAAAATATTGTTATTTTTTCAAAATTGTCGCTTTTTTTAATTAATATCGCAAAAAATAAAAAACGCAGGGGTCATCAAATACCACCAAAAGAAAGCTCTTTTTGTGGGAAAAAAGGGACACAAATATAGTTGGGTACGGCGTTACATGACAGCGCAATTGTCAGTTAAATTCGCACAGTGCCGAATCGCAAAAAGTGGCCTGGACGTAAAGCAGGAAAATCCTCTGGTGGTAAAGTGGTTAAATAAATCGTGACCATACAACTCATGTGCACAAATTAATTTACAACTATAAATTACATCAAAAATGAAATTACAAAAAAAATTTGAAGAATTTTATTAAAAAAATGATAGTCCAACAAAGATCCAAGTGCAAAAGAAAGAGTGCTCTGGAGCTATCGCCTGAGATATGTCTCTCTAGTGGACACCGCTTCACTTTCACCCTTGTGATCTTGCAGATAACCAAGTTGCTTAAGAGAACGTATGATCCCACGAGGAGATCAATAGTGCTTTGGGAGATCCCCTATAGTCAGCCCCGGTTCACTCGCAAGTGGTGTCCTAAAAATCTTGATAATTCCAGGCTCCAGCCATCATATGCATTGAAAATAAGGAGGAGAGCTAATAGTGCATTACTGTAAAAAAAGGTTTAAAACATAACAGACTGCACTTACAGACTGAGTGTATGTTTAAGGCATATGAACATCCCACAGACATGGTTCTTCCACCACTCTACTTCACCACCATGTGTGCTGGCATCAAAACCACTAGCTCCACCAGATGAGTTTTTCCTTAATGGGCATCATCTGGGATTGGAGGCTAGTGTGCGACATCATCCCCAAGCCTTTTAATAAGGAATTGAACCAGAACTGGTGGTATCCTGCATCAGAACCCCTGCGGGCAGAAAGAGAGCTCTCCACCTTTTCTGTGATCTAATGACACACTTAGATTAAAAAACGAAAATCCAACTTCATGTGATTTGATTTTGAAGGCCGGGATGTCAAAAATAACCTATAACACCAGCACCTAATGCCATCAAAATAAAAATGATTCAAAATGTATTAATTAAATAATTGGTTTTCTTCAAAGGTTGATCTACTTAAATATTAGTCAGATAAAATACTTAATTGTTTGCTCCAAGGCCTATATTAAGTAAATGAGTTTAAAAACAACAAAAGTGTAAATAACAATAAAAAAATTATTATAAAAAATTAGTATAGGGAAAGTAAAAAATATTGAAAATGGAGATTCCATGCAGAAATACTTGCCAGTACAGTTTGTATCCAACAATACACAAAAATATATAAATGTAATTACGTTTGGCATCTACAAAAATGAATAAAAATGCTACAAAGTCCCAAAGTCCTTGTCTGGTGTTTACGGATCTCAGGACCCATAAACATAAAATACATTCAATAAAATAATGAAAAATTGTTATCAAATACTTACCGTAATTTTCCTTTCCAGATGGACTCCATGGCAGCATACATTCGGTAGGCCCCATCTCCTCTCCTACCCTATAGGACCCCACCCCCATAAATCTTTGCTTCCTTTCAGCATCCGTGTTCTGTAACTAGCCTACTCAGGAATTGGGAGGGGACTCCTACTGCCATGGAGTCCATCAGGAAAGGAAAATTATGGTAAGTATTTGATAACAATTTTCCATTTTCCTGACAGACTCCATGGCAGCATATGTTCGGGAAATAATTCGCTATACACTCCCGGGTGGGAAGATGCTGAACAAAAAGCTTTAATTGGTACTGTCAACTGACAGCACTTGAACACCAAAATTAACAGAGGATAATGCAGCTGGTTCAACACAATAATGAGAAAGAAAAGTGTTAATAGACGACCAAGAAGCTGCCCTGCAGATCACATCAGGAGCGACATGCCTAGAGACTGCCCACGACATGGAAATGCTTTGAGTCAAATGTGCCGTAACTGCCTCCGGAGGAGCCAAGCCCTTTGCTCTGTAGGCCCATTGAATGGCCTGGACAATCCAAGCAGCTACTGCTCTGGAAGAAGCACGCAGTCCTCTTTTTTTCCCTTGAAGAAGGACGAAGAGAAAATCCGACTAACGAAAGGAGGATGTGGTTGCCAGATATTGTTTCAAGGTGTTGCGAACATCTAGAGGATGGACCGGAGACCCTTCATCAGTCCTGAAGGTGGGAAGGACTATATCTGTATTTCATGGAAGAAGGGGGTCAACTTGGAATTTGACCCCAGCATAGGAATTAGGACCACTCTGTCTTGGAAGAAGGTTAAGAAAGGCTCTTTCGATCCTAGATTATGAATCTCGGAGACTCTCTTAGCGGAGGTAATGGCTACCAAAAATGCTGTCTTTAGAGTAAGCTCCTTGACCGAAAGAGAAGCCATATCAACAGATGAGAAGAAGTCCAAGACTAGAGGGAGGTCCCATTTGGGGAATCTTGGTCTCCTTTGAGGTCTGAGCCTAACTGCGCCCTTGAAGAACTGCTGGACTAGCTGATGTTTTTCCCATGATACTCCTGTAAATGCAGAGATGGCCGAGACTTGCACCCTGAGCGAGCTGACCGACAGGGAGAGATCTAGGCTGGAATGCAAGAAACTCAGTACCTCATGAACCGTAGGTGCATTCACTGAACTAGACCCAGGAGCTTGACGACTTACGAATTTTGACCAAATTCTTTCATAGAGCCTATTGGTGCTACTCCTTCTGGCATTTATAAGTGTAGGTATTACTTCCACTGGGCATCCGAGGGCCTCCAACCTCAGCCTCTCAAGAACCAAGCCTTGAGATGCAGACGTGCAGGACATGGATGCAGTGTAAGGCCTTGAGACAGTAGGTCCGGCCTGAGGGGCAGAGAGATTGGATCATGGAAGCTGAGGAGAGACAACAGAGGGAACCAAGGTCTGTTGTGACAATACGGAATTACTGCCAGGACTTCCACCGCCTCCATCCTCAGTCTCCATAGGCACTGGAGAATTATTGGCACTGGCGGGAAAGCATAAGCTGTTTGGAATTTCTAGTTGTCCGTAAGAGCATCTACTCCGAACGCCTGAGGATCCCGAAACCTTGCATAATATTTTCAGAGTTTCTTGTTGCAGGGGGCAGCTAAGAGGTCTACCTCCGGACAAAACCCCAGGGACAGAATCCAGTTAAACACTTCTTAAAGGAGAGACCACTCGTTGTTGTCAAGCTTGTACCTGGAGAGGAAATCCGCTTCCACATTCAGTATTCCTGGGACAAAAGCCGCCGAGAGATTGGCGAGGTGCTCCTGAGCCCAGGACATGATTGGCTTCGTCTCTTGGAGCAGAGACAGGCTGCGAGTCCCTCCCTGCCTCTTCACATATGCCACCGCTGTTGTATTGTCCAACCTGAGCATTACTGAGGCTCCTTGGATCAGGTGGCAGAAGGCTTGTAGGGCTCTGAAGGCAGCCCGCAGCTCCAGGACATTGGACACTATCCTGTGTGTGGGAAACTCCCATCTGCCTTGTGCCACTTCTGACAGGCAGTGGGCTCCCCAACCAGTACTGCTGGTGTCTGAGGTTACCGTAATCCACGTAACCAGAGCTATAGAATGGCTATTCACGAGCTTCTGCTGTAGTAGCCACCAGGGAAGGCACCTCTTCATGGATGAACTTAGATAAATGTGTTGGGACATGCTCTCTGATGTCCACTGTTGGAGAAAACCCCTCTGGAACGGCCTCAACTTCCACAAGGCCCATTTCACCATGGGGGCCGTGGCCACCAGGGTTCCTACTATCCTCAAGCACTGCCGAGCAGTGAGACGGGAGGAAGCAAGAGCGAGAGCCATTCTGTCTTGAAACAAACTGAATTTTTTCCTTGGGCAGGGAGATGGTACATATCACTGTGTCGAAATGTGCCCATAGGAACACAAGCGATTGTGTGGGTAACAGGTGACTCTTCTCGAAGTTCAAGATCCACCCGAAATCTTGGAGAATTGAGATCACTTGCTCTAGATGTTCAAGCAGTTGAGACCTGTCTTGAGACAGGAGAAGCCGGTCGTCTAGATAGTGGTGTAACCTGATGCCTCTGATCCTGATAAGGGCCACTACTGCCAATAAGGTTTTGGAAAACGTGCGAGGCGATGTTAAAAGGCCGATGGGGAGACAGGCGAACTGCATATGAGCCTGTCCGATGGCGAAGCGGAGAAACCGCTGAAATTCCTTCGCTACTGGAACGTGAAAATTAGCGTCCTTCAGGTCTAAGGACGCTAGCCAGTCTCCTGTTTGGACTGAATGCTGGATCGTGATCAAAGACTCCATCTTGAATTTTTCCCGGCGGATAGACTTGTTGAGGTACGTAAGGTCTATCACGGGCCTCCAGGTGCCATTTTTCTTTTGAACAAGGAAGAGGGGTGAATAGACTATGGCCTCCTGGACCACCAGGGTGTCTAGATAAGAGAGAAGAATCTGCTTCTTTTCTATTGAAGGAGGAAGAGACGTGGCGATGAACCTGGGCCTGGGAGCGCTGTTGAAAACCCAGGAGTGCCCTTGAAACACTATGCTGAGGACCCAGGGGTCTTGAATCGAGGCCACCCAAATATCCCGAAAGTGGAGCAAACAAGCTCCTACTGGGGATGCCTGGGCGGGCCCATTATCAAAAAGATTTGGTGGCCTCCTGTTCTCCAGACGAAGTACTCTTGGAGCTCTTCTGGAAGGCGGACTGCCTGGACTTCTATCCTCTCCCGAAGCTCTTGCCCAGTCTGTAACTACGCGCCTCCCTGGGGAAGCTTGTGTTCTGCTTCCTTGGAAAGGCGCATTTCTGAGCACCTGTGCATCTGTCCTGGGGGAGGAAACCAGACCTACCACCCATGGCCCGAGTTATGGCTGCGTCCAATTTGTTCCCAAAGAGGGAAGAACCCTCAAAGGGAATCCGGCACCATTCCTACTTAGACGCAGCATCAGCCACCCAAGGCCGGAGCCAGAGGGCGCGTTTAGCGGTAACAGAGGATAACATGACCCGGGCCAAGAGGCGGATGATGTCAATAGAAGCCTCCCCCATGAACCCCACAGCCATCCTTAGCTCTTGGATCAGAGAGCTCCGCGCTGCTTCTTCTGAGACTCCTTTAAGAGTTTCATCGAGGCCATTGATCCAAACCTCCATGGCTTTTGACACTGTGGCCAGGGCTAAAGCTGGTTTGCAGGCCATGCCTGCTGTAAGATACGCCCGCTTAAGGTCGGCATTGATTCTCCTCTCCAGAGGATCCTTGAAAGACACCGTATCTTCCATCGGTAGAGTAACATGTTTCACAAGCCGCATTACTGCGTCGTCCACCAGGGGTGGAGACTCCAGGTGCTTCACTTCCTCCTGCTTAAACGGGTATAGCTTCACCATTTTTGTAAGCATAGAGTTTTTTCTCTCGACCTTACTCCATTCTTTGGAGATTATATCTCCCAGCTCCCCTAGGAACGGAAAATTCAAGCGTTCCTTACATAATTGTTTGAAGAACTTCTTTTGCTTCAGGGGGGAGACTGCAGGATCCTCCCAGTCAAGAGCTTCCCTTACCGCTCTTACCAATGGGGAAAAGATTGAATTCAAACCCCAGACAGGAATAATCCGTATCAGACTCAGAATCCGAAGGGAGGATGGAAGGGTGGCTAGGCTGGGAGGATTCAAATTGGTCTTTACCCAGAATGTCTCTTTCTGGCGAGCGATACGGCCCTGCTGAAGTACTTGGGCGGTGGAGCTTGGCGAGAGAGTCCTTGAGGACTTTGCGCACTACATCCTCTATGTGCTGGTCCGAGTTTTCCCGTTCACCAGTTGCTTGGGCATAGCAGCGGTTACAGAGAGATGTACCGTCCGGAACCGGAATACCACATCCCCAGCACTTCTTTCCATGCGGACGTACTGAGCGGCCATGATGTTTAGTAGAAGAAGACTCACCCTCATGCCCCTGACTATCGGGGGATCTGCGCCTGGACCTGGATGAGGAGTGCTGGTGTTGCGATTTCGAACGCCTGTCTTCACTGCGTGCATTGAGCTGCTGATCAGACCTGGAAGAGCTGGAGACAGACAGACAAGGCATAGAAAGAGACAATGGCCTCATATAGATCAAAAGCCTCCCAGCCCCCTCTCTGCCTAGCACATACCTGGTATGAGCGGGCTGGCCACTAGGGGGCAGGACGACTCCACATTTTTGGCACAAAGACAAGTCCCTTTCCTAACTGCATCACAAGGAAAAGCAATATTTTAGTATAAATGACCCACCAGTCTGACGGGGGAGAGGGGGAAACAGGCATCCAGGACTCCTTACCTTAAATGCAAAAGCCGTGAGCTTGGGGAAGGCTATCTTCATGCCGACCTTCCCACCAGCTCCAGGCATTCTGGCCATTTAAATATGCCGCCCTGCGGCCGCTGCGATGCATCGCGCATGCGTGAGTGACGTCATGCGTCTCTTCCGCGCATGCGCACCGAGTCTAACGCTCGGCGCGTACTGCGCATGCGCAGGACGCTGTGCGGCCCGGAAGCGGCGGCCGCGGCCGGACCGGGTGCAGGAGAGGCCAGAAAGGTAAGGAAAAAAACGGAAGGTGCATAGAATCCACATAAGGGGCACCCGGACTGTATTACAAAACTCCCTAAGCACTTCAATAAATAACCAGGGAAGTAGATACATGGCGAAAAAGACACATAAACAGGAAACATTGAAAAATGTAGAGGAAAAAACAGGTCCCATAACAGGGCTTACCACCCTGCCCCAGGGCAGTGACGGGTCCCAGGAGACGCAACACCGGGCTATCTTTGGGCAATAGTTGGCCACCCGCAGCAGCTGGACTCTCTCAGCTAGACCACAAAGCTCCTGCAGAGGGTCTCTTCGATTGCCCCCTCCATACCCTGCTAAGAGCAAAGGGCTTAGCGGAGGCTCCATGTTGACCCAATCATGCTTCCAGTATATAGGACCGCTTGTAGGAACGCATCACTATATGCATGAGGAGGACAAAAAAGGAACACGGATGCTGAAAGGGAGCAAAGATTTATGGGAGTGGGGTCCTATAGGGTAGGATAGGAGGCGGGGCCTACCCGAACATATGCTGCCATGGAGTCTGTCAGGAAACATTCTTTAGGTAAGTGCTCAGACATTTTAGGTAAGTGCTAAGACCTACCAGGTTGATAGAGACTCACAGCTGTCTGGAAGTAGCCCCTGCAAGACAAGAAGTTCCTTTTTTTTTTCTCTTCTCATTGCCAGGTTGATAACTGAAAAATTCAGAGCATTGGAGGTGTATATGTGTCTCCATTGCCCTGCCCTTCTTTTTCCACAACAGGAGTAGCATGGGTTAGGTCCATTAACTTGATCAAGCAACTCAAACTTCCATTACCAAAGGGCTAAACCATCAGGGCCGAAATGTACACTCAGGAGCTCTCATTTTTGCAGGAAACAAATGTGCATTAAATCATATCTAAACATAAAAATATAAATTTAATATATTTCAGAATAAATAGTTTGTTACCACAACATTTTGTATTCCTGATATGGGCTGCTGTACCATGTACTTGTATGAAAAAAAAGTATCCTGTTCTCTTTGTATGGTTTCCTTTGTGTGAAATCCCTGGTGTTACTGCTAGTCCCTCTGCTTTTTTATTAAAACCTGACCCCGCAAAGCAGGAGAGCACACCGTGGTCAGTTCTCTATCTGTGCTGGGAACTCTGCCTGCTCTTCTCCAATGATTAGACTTGTTCTTACATACCTCCCCTGCAAAGCCTTTCACTGGGAAGCTCAGTGTACTGTTTCTGCTCCTCCCCCCACCTCTTATGCAACTGAGAACAGAGGGAATATGATCACATAAAAAGGTATTAATCATTTTAACCACTTGCCGTCTGCTCACGTTGAGCCTACTGCGGCAAAGTGGTTCGTTATCGTCTGACGACGTAGACCTATGTCGTCAGACACTCCCCTTTCTCGGCGTCGCGCGCGGGCCGCCGGAGGCTCGCTCCCACTGTATTCAGTCACAGCGGGAGTCGGGCCAGGGGAGGAGCAGTGGCGATCGCCGCTGCTCTTCCCCGATCATCGGGGAATCGAGTGTGGAGATCCGCCCGCCTGTGTAAACACAAGCGGGCGGATCTCTGAAGTGACAGGCAGGGTCAGATTGCAGGGTTCAGCATAGTTGAACCCTCGATCTGTCCTTGTGTCACACAGTCACCTCCCCCCCCACACATTAGTAAGCACCAGGCATACATTAACCCCTCCCTCTCCAATAAAATTAACCCCTTCCCTGCCAGTGTAACTTTTACAGTAACAGTGCATATGTATAGCACTGATTACTGCAGTAATGTCACTGGTACCCCCAAAAGTGTCAAAAATGTCAGTCAAGGGTCCGATCTGTCCGCCGCAATGTCGCAGTCCCGCAAAAAAAATCGCAGATCGCCGCCATTACACGTTAAAAAAAAAACACAAAAAATGACAGAAACCTTTCCCTTAGTTAGTAAACGCAATAACTTTTGCGCAAACCAATCAAAATATGCTTATTGTGATTTTTTTTACCAAACATAGGTAGCATAAAACTAATTTGCCAAAAATTAAAAAAAAAATTAGATTTTTACATTTTTTTTTGGGGGGGGGGGGAATTTCGTATAAAAAAATGTGAAAAATATTGTTATTTTTTCAAAATAAACGCTCTTTTTTTGTTTATAGCGCAAAAAGTAAAAATCGCACAGGTGATCAAATACCACCAAAAGAAAGCTCTGTTTGTGGGGAAAAAAGGACGTAAATTTAGTTTGGGTACAGCGTCGCATGACCGCGCAATTGTCAGTTAAAGTTGCACAGTACCGAATCACAAAAAGTGGCCCAGACGTAAGACAGCAAAATCCTCTAGTGGTAAAGAGGTTAAATATCTATACACACATGTTTTGCCTTTCATTTCTGTTTTAAACTGAATAGACTGTTTTACAAGATGATCATTTACAATACATTTAATGCATCCACTACTAAGGATTGTTAGTTTTCTTTTTATATACTTTTTATTTCTGTTTTCATCTGATGATCTGGCCAGTAACATGCTTCCTGTCTTAGGATGGATACCATCAGTCTTTCACCAAATCTATGCAGTAGCCATGCAGTCACCTTTGAACAGCAGCATTGTCAACCTGTAGAAAGGGCAGCGTTAGATGGACTAGTAGATTTAGATGGACTTTGCTGATATTAGGCCTTAATTTATTAATCACTAAACACTTTTTAAGCAGCTAGTGAAAGAACCAAGGAAAGCATGGTCCACTGAGGTTCATGGGACATTTTGTTTTCAGGACAAACTTTCAAGCTGTACCCTTTTCTTCTAAGGTCCAAGCAGTACTAATAAACAAAAGTTTAGCAAAATGTTAAAGTGCTATTAAAGGCAAGTTTACCTGCTCTGTGCCTGGATCTTTCTCTGCTTGGATCCCCCACCTGTGCTCCTAGCCCCTTCCTCCTGCCAAGTGCCCCCAGAGTGAACAGCTTGCTGTGGGGGCAACCATGCAGGCTTATTCCAAGCCACTGCTTTGGTGTCCATTCAGACACAGAGCTGTGGCTCGGCCCCACCCCCTCTCTTCTCATTGGCTCACTAGCTGTGATTGACAGCATTGGGAGCCAATGGCTGCTGCTGCAATGAGGAGGGAGAGTCCCCGGAGAGCAGAGGCTCTCATGCACATCACTGGCTCATGATGAGGCTCAGGTAAGTATTGGGAGGGTATTGAAGCTGCGCTTATCCCTAATGCATAAATAAATAGAATAAAAATCAATAAATATGGTATACTACAGTCAATCGGTAGATAAAAAACAATCGTGACTTCTATGCTGTAGAAAAGGTGACATTAAAAAGTGCCAAGTGCAACAAAGGTGCAGTGATATGGCTGCATCTAAAACAATACTGTGGAAAAATCGTAGATATTTGTGACTCCTGTGTTGTGAACGGAGTATCAATGTAAGGTGCTAAACGTGCAATAAAGGTGCAAGAAAAATAAAGTAAATATAACTGGGATTAAAGTCCCAGTTCAAACACTAGCAGTGACATCAAAATAAAAATTATTGATGAATGGATGACATACATTAATCAAATTGAAGTGTGAATGGTGGTTCAGTGTAAAGTGGTTACGTGACAGTAAAATCAAAACAAAATAGTTCAATCAACACTAGTAAAAAACATCAGCATGCGCTGGCCATAAAAAAGTTCATTTAGCTAATAAGTAACAGCATCAAACTTCATAAGGTGATGGTGGCGTTAAATCAGGTGATAAGATCAGGGGGGTGATTACAACACCAGGTAGTGAACGGTGAAATAGCCAGTAGGTAAAACTTCTGGGTGTGCTACACCCTTTCCTTACTGCTGTAGGGTTACAGTATTGAGAGATGGATTTCCCAATAATCCTGTAATCATCCCGGGGGGGGGGGAGGGGGGTAAGCTGGTATGCAGGAGGGCTTAGTAGGTGTCCTTAGAGCTGCTTACAATTGACGTTTTCAATAGCAGGTAATGTGTGTCCCAAGCAGTCTGTGATGCTGCAGTTTCTCATTCAGCCTGTATGTCTCTACGCATATCGTCACGGTCACGTGACTTCTTCAGGAGTTGGCGATAGGCTGCTGTGGACTTGCTTAAGTACGGTATTATTATGCCGGTCGGCACCATCTTGTGGGAGACCAAGAGAATACACAAGCGCTGCAGATAGGAGCAATCGGCGGCCATATTATTGTGTACCAGGAAGAAAAAAAGCTTTTTAAATGTTTGAAAAACCGACCAGGACACAGACAGATAATGCCTATAAATAATTGGATAAAATAGGCTCCCGATGTAGTATTAAAAATAGATGTTAACAGAAATGGGTACACTTTATCTGAATGCAACAGTATAAAAAGATAAAAACTTTCACTAAGACCAAACTTAGGTGAAAGATGAAAAAAATATAAAATAAATTTAATAATGCAGGAAAAAGCTGATAATAATTAAAAAAAATTAAAATTCTTAAAAAAAATAGATAAAAGCTGCAGATTACCGATAATCAATTAAAGAAAAAATATATTATTAATGACAACCAATATATAAATGTAGGTGAGATGTACTTGTAATGTGTTTTTTTAGGGGTTAGGTTTGGGTTTACTGCTATCGTGGGTTTGCATTGAATCCCTGGGATTTGCAAAGTTCAGAAATCCCTAAATTTTGGCTGAAAGATTTGAAGGTTCACTGCCTGAAATAAGCAATAACCTATAATGCATGGCATAGCCACCCTCTCTGTCAGCTGAGTGACAAGGGTCAATCACTTGAAGGAATTGATAACCCCAAGACAACATTTTCACTAAAAATACTAAAATCATTATTAGCAGGCACAAACATAACAGAGAACCTGTGTGAATTAGCCATTTTTAATTGTTTTTTACATTTTTGTTTACATTCAAAAAATATATATTTTTTTTTAAATGTTACATTTTTTTTTTACAATTTTAGTTTTTTACAATGATTCATACAATGTTTAATTATTATTATTTTTTTTACAATTTGTAATTTTTCTACCGGACAGGGAAGTCTGCAGAGCTGTGGGCAAGGGCGGAAGCGTCACAGGGAGGGGGGTATCAGATGCAGGCAGAACAGGGAGGGTGATCAGTGTCATAGGAAGCAATTACAGGAATGATGCCCTGTGTCTGTGTCTGTCCCTGCAGCAGCTGAAAGCTGGCAGGAGGGGGAGAAACTGGCTTTCAGCTACTGCAGAGAGCCGCACAGGACTTCCTTCTGTAATTGCCCCGCTGCCAGACCGCACTGATTCCCTGTGCTGTTGGGGCCCCCCTGTATGTCTGGGCCCCCTACAGGATGACTGGTGTTCCCCCTCTCCCTATTAGCAGCCCTGAGCGCAATAATGGGATTAACAATATATTGGTCCTCTTTGGAGGTGTCTGGCTTCCCATGCCGTTTGTTTAACTATAGCTTGTTTATTAGCCCTATACCTAGCAAACATTAAATAGCAAAATTCACCATCTGTATACTTCAAAAAGTTATGTGCAAGGTTTGAGTACTTCAAAAAAGAATAACTACTTCAGTAGCTAAGTGGTCTGTCTAGCAGCACTGGGGTCATTGGTTTGAATCCCAACCATGGCACTACCTGCCTGGAGTTTGCATGTTTCTTTTGGGTGCTCCGGTTTCCTCCCACACTCCAAAGACATGCTTGGCTCCTATCTAAACTGGCTTGTAGTATGTGTACTGTATTTATGAATGTGAGACAGGGACATTCGATTTTAAGCTCCTTGATGGCAGGGACTGATGTGAATGTACAGTATATATGTAAAGTGCTGCATAAATTGATGGTGCTATATAGGTATCTGTAATAACTAAAATAAACTTCAGCTCCGGAAGGTTTCACCCCTGTCTTGACCAGGCCATTTTTTGCTATTTAGCACTGCCCTAATTTAACTAATAATTGTGCGGCCCTGCAATGCTGTACCCAAACACAATTTTTCTATTGTTTTTCACACAAACAGAGCTTTCTTATGGTGGTATTTTATCACCACTGTGTTTTTTTACTTTAATGACCGAAAGTTTTGAAAAAACAAAAACAAAACAATATTTCCTACTTTCTGCTATAAAACATTTCCAATTAAAATAAAACAACCCCCCCCCCCCAAAAAAAAAAAACAAAAAAAAAAAAACAAAATTGAATGACCTAATCTTTAGGCCAAAATGTATTCTACTACATGTCTTTGGGAAAAAATCCCAATAAATGTATATTGATTGGTTTGCGTGAAAGTTAAAGCATCTAAAAATGTTGGTATATATACTGGAATTTATATTTATTTTTTTTATACTAGTAATGGGGTTGATCGGTAACTTACTGTATAGTGGGACCTTGATAGTTTAGCGGTCAATCTGACACCAACTAACACTGGGTGGGAACTGATTAACTGACATCACCAGGGAGAAAAATACAGTCACATCTCTGCTCGGTGTACAGAGCCCTGTGTTGTTCATAAACACAGGGCTCTGTACTGTGAACTGTGATTCACTAAACTGATCAGCAGGTCCCAGACATAAATCATTGGCCGGGACCTGCTAACTGTCTTGTGCTGTAGTAAATCACAGAACATATGGGGAGGTGGGCACACATGCCCCCTAACCAGAATTGCTAGATCACGTACATGTATGTGATCAGCACAGGGCAGAAGCCCTGTTGCCATATCTGTGCATGGGGCAGTCCATAAGAGAATACCTGAACTGTCTGAAAACCAAATCCAAGCAAAGTCATTCATCCCTAGCGGTTTTATGTGTTGTAAGTAAACTAAGAAAATAACTAGAAATGGCGCCTCCCTTATGGTAGGTGAAACATGAATATTAAATATTAAATAAAAATAGATGCTGCCAGACTGGCACTGAATCTGAGTCTCGCGACCCAAGCTGAGAGATACCTTTGATGGTCCCGTCATAGGTATTATACCATGGGAGATAGACCTACCACTCTGTTAGCGAGGAAACTGGCCCCTCGCCCCTTCGCGGCTGCCCTACCCAGATTACGGTTGCGGAAGGGGGTCCTCTCCCTTAATCCTACCCTGCTTATATCTGAATTTGCGAGGTTCTATACTAAACTTTACTGGGCTCCAGCAACTTACGATCGGGATTGGCCGACTCCTTTTTTGCTGACCTGAATCTTCCCTCGTTGTTACAATCCCACGTCGATCTCATGAACGAAAAGATCACGGAATCGGAGGTAATCCATGCGATTAAGGGATTACATCCCACCAAGACCCCTGGGCCTGATGGGTTTTCCGGGGCGTATTACCGCAAATTTCAGGAAGTCCTATCCCCGCACCTTTGCGTTTTTTAATGCACTTCGCGACGGTGAGTCCCTTCCACCTCAGGAGAACAAGGCATACATTCATGTCTTACCCAAACCGGGCAAAGACCATAGTATTTGTGAAAATTACCGCCCGATCTCATTGATTAACTCTGATCTGAAAACGCTAGCAAAAATTATGGCCACTAGGCTTAGCTCCTTTCTGGCCCGCTATATACATCCCGACCAGGCTGGGTTTGTCCCGGGACGTCAGACCTCGGACCAGACCAGGTGGGTCGTGGACATCATCACGGCTATTCAATCAGATTGGGACGGGGGGGCATCGCAGGGGTATGCTCCTTTCATTAGATATCCACAAGGCTTTTGATTCCCTGTCGTGGGACTATCTTTTCGACGTGTTGGCCCGCTATGGCTTTGGCCCTCCCTTTCTCACTTTGTTACGGGCCCTGTATAGTACACCCAAGGCCGTGCTTCAGATGAAGGGTTATTCCTCAGATTCTATCCCTATTTGCAGAGGCACTCATCAGGGATTCCCCTTGTCTCCTCTCCTTTTTGTTTTAGCACTAGAACCGTTGGGCATCAAAATTCGCGCTTCTCCGGACGTCCGGGGGGGGGGTTTGCGGAGGCATCGAGCACAAATGTGCCCTTTTTGCGGACGATCTTTTAGCCATTGTCTCTTCTCCTATCATGACCTTACCCAATTTGTTTGCGCTGTTGGATACTTTCTCACATATCTCGGGGTTGCATGCTAATCAAGCGAAATCTCAGGCAATGAATATTTCCCTGGATGGTCGAACAGTAGAAACACTACGGCACGCCTATAAATTTATATGGCATACGGACGCGTTACCCTACTTGCGCATTCATCTAACACCATCCCTGTCCACACTGTACACGAAAAACTATCCTCCTCTGTTTGCACGTCTGAGGGTTGACATGGAAAGGTGGTCGATCCATCCCCCCTCGTGGTTTGGCAGATTGTACTCAGTCAAAATGAACATCCTTCCGAGGGTGTTGTATCTATTTCGCACTCTGCCGGCCGCGCTGAAAAGGTCGGATTTGCTTAAATTCCAGGGTCATATTCTTTCATTCATCTGGGGGAACAAGAGACCTAGGGTGAACAAACGAATGCTCTATACCCCTAAAGCCAGGGGTGGTCTAGGGGTGCCGGACCTGCTGCAATATTACTATGCAGCGCAGCTGACCCAGTTGGTACGATTTCACTCTACTAGGTCCCCGACGGCCTTTATGGAGTGGGAAACTAGCTCTGTCCCTGGCCAGGCGATCTCTTATCTTATGTGGTTGTCACCTAGAGATCGCCCTCCCATTCTGTGCCCAGCCTTATCTCATTCCCTGGCCTTGTGGGATCGATTGTCCAAATTACATGGCTTTAGGTCCCCGCATGCCCCCTTGGCCCCCATTCTTGCCAACAGCGGGTTCCCCCCGAGTCTCTCCCCCAGATCCTTTCAGTGGTGGACAAATAATGGACTGATCCACATAGCGGACTTTTGTGACCATAGGGGTATCCTCAAACGTCAGCAGTTGATTGATAAACATGCCTTGCCTGTATCTGAGTATTTTCGGTTTGCGCAAATTGATCATTACCTGCGGTCCCTGTCTCGCATTTCCAACCTGACCACCATGACTTCTATGGAATATTTGTGCCGTAGACACGACAGACTACAGGGCTATATTTCTATGATTTATAATATGCTCACGACTCGCCTCTGAAGCTTCCATATATGGAGCGGTGGGAGGCTGATGTCCAGGAAGTCGTGGAGTTGGCGGACTGGCGTGCCATGGCCCAGGAGGCCTCCAGGTCTCTAATTAACACCTCCATCATAGAAGCAAATTACAAAGTACTCCTGCGTTGGTACATGGTGCCGGCCAGGATTGCATCCTTTGTGCCTGGGGCGTCTCCCCTGTGTTTTCGCGGTTGTGGTCAGGAAGGTACGATGTTCCACATTTGGTAGCAATGCCCCAAGGTCAGACGCTTTTGGATTAGAGTGTATAACTTCATCTACACTCTAACGCAAGTGAATTTGCCCAAGTCCCCTCAGCAGGCCCTTTTGGGCATGAAGGTGGATGCAGCCACGAAGGCGCAGAGGCGGCTCATCACGTTTATATTTACTGCAGCAAAAATAACGATTGCGAGATCCTGGAGGTCTCCTACTTTACTGTTTGAGCAGCTTAGGCATAAATTGACCTGGATCATGGTGAACGAGCGCTTATCGGCTCAATTGGAGGATAGAATGCGCAGGTTTGACAAGGTGTTGGAACCATGGATTAGCTACCTAACAGGGGGTACCTGAGGAACCGGTGTGGGTCTAAGGGCGAGATGCGGGGCACGGGGTTGGGTCCTTTTCTACTTCTTCCTTCTTCTCTTGTCTTTTCTTCCTTTCCTCTCTAGACTTTCTTTACCATTTCACTCTTTCTACTGTTTTCTCACCACCGCTTTTATGAGGTTTTCAGTGGTAATATCATGCAGCATTATTGTAACTTCTGATCCCGGCTTTTGTCTTTGGCAAAAGTCTGTAGGGACATTATTCTGCAACTAGCCCTGGGGCTTGTATCAAAAGGTGCCGAATATCGGGGTTCTCAGTACCTGCCTACCCAATGGCACGGCATCTCATGGCACCTTATGGTTATTGATTTTCCTGTTACTTATACAATGGGCCTTTTACTTCATTCTTGTGTTGGCCTCTTCAGGGCTATATTGGCTGTAGTTTGATACTGTTATACCACTGCTCGTTGTTGTTCTTTATTGATTTCTATGTGCATTTTGTAAAATTTTTCAATAAAAATCATTGAAATGAGAAATATTAAATAAAAAGTAAAGATGCGGCTGCCATCAATTTTTTGGATGACCAAAAAACAAATGAAAATATTAATAATTTTAGGCACTGAATCAAAACGTGATAAGTGCTAAGTGAACAAAATAGTGTTAATAAATAAATAAGTGGAATAAATAAATAAGTGCAGACAATCACTCAATTAAAAAAAGACATATACAAATACATCCAGTCCATAAATTCATAAAGTGTAGCAGTATTTTTCCGTGCAAAAAGTCCACCAAAAAAGTGACATAAGATACTGAGCAGGTCTTCTTATTTAAGAAAAAGTGCTTGTGCTTAAAGCGGAGTTCCACCTAAAACAAAAAAAATACATAAAAATACCCCCGGGACAGTCAAGGCTTGTGCATTCCACAATGAATAGCCTCTGAACTGTCCCGGGTTGCACTTGCCTTTTAGAAGAAATACTTACCTTGAAAATGTATTGTCCAGTGCTGCCATCTCAGGTGTGGGCAGCTGAAGCCAGCGCATTCCTCTTCTGCGTCCTCTTCCATCCTCTTCGGGCCCACGATGCACTGCACCGGCCCCGCCGTCACTTCCGGGGCTGAATTGTCATCCCATGCCCAGAAGCTGTCTGTTTAGCAAGGTATGACGCGCCTGCACCGGAACTGACGTCGCGGCCGGTGCAGACGCATTGATTCCTGGGAGCGATGACGTTCAGCTCCCAGCAATCATTGCAAGCCAGGAAGTGACGACTCGCCGTGGCCGCCGAGGGAGGAAGAGGAAGTAAGGTAAGTATATTATCTTCTAAAACAAGGTAAGTAAAAAAAAATTGTGATTATCCATTTGTTTTTCAGGTGACCCGGAGCAAGAAGATGGACGGAAGTTACATTTTAGGGTGGAACTCCACTTTAAGACATTCCTTCACCCATTAATGTGGGGGTAACTCACCAGAAATCAGAGGGCCTCCAGGACCCAGCTCGCTCTATCTTTTGTAACAGGCTCCTTAGATATATAATGGATGGGTATTCACCCTGTGTTCACTGTGGATTACTGCACACTTCCCCTCGTTCAGGATATTATGGCCGTTTTCCCAAAAATATTTAAATATAGGATTGCACAATAACGTTTTAAAAGGTTTAATAATCACACAATATGTAGCAAAGGACTGTACACTCACATTTTTCTGTGCCAGAAATGGCACTTCCAAATAGCAGAGAGCAGATTCGTGTGTGAACACCACTCGGTAACAGCGTGCGTTCCACAATGCGTTTCAACATTGGGTGGAAATGACGAAACGGAAGTGATCACCGAACCAACCTAAATGCATTTTGCGAACTTCCTGATGATGCGTAATCGAGAAATGCATCGGGGTTGGTTCAGGGATCACTTCGGTTCGTCATTTCCATCACCTTATGTCACTTTTTTGGTGGAGTTTTTGCATGGAGAAATACTGCTGCTCTTTATGAATTCATGGACTGGATGTATTTGTATATGTAGTTTTTTTAATTGAGGGATTGTTTGCACTTTATGAATTATTGAAATCCACCTATTTATTTATTTCTTAACACTATTTATTCACTTAGCACCTATCACTTTTTGATTTGGCGCCTTAAATTACTATTTTTTTCGCAAGTAAACTAAGCATTAGAGCATTTTTTAAAGGTACATTGTCTGCTTTATATTTCTACTCCCATAGATTCCACTGCACACTCCACTATGCAATGCACTCTTACTTTATTAAAAATAATAATCAAAATATCATGTAGATAAAAGCCAGTTACATAAAGTCTCTGTTATCTTGTTTCAATCATACCAGATATGTCTTCTTCCCAAATATGCAAAAGTAAAAGCAAGAAAGAATTTAGAAGCTACACCACCTTTCCAATAAGGATAGAACACATCTTCATTCTGTAAGAGCAAGATACTGTATTTTTTGCAATATGCCTCAGGCTGAAAGATGTAGCTAACCAAGTTATATCACTGTGTGTACAGGCAATCACTCATCAATTTTCTTGACAACAAAAGTTTCAGTCATGTTTTCCCTGAGAGAGGCAGATGCTGGGTCAAATATGCTGTCACTTGTCAGAGCTAATGCAAGAAGGTGGTGTGTGCTCACCATGTGAAAAAAGTTATTTGCATGCCCTGAGTGAATCCTTAATGATTTGTTAGTACAGAATATATGAAATGATTTTGCATGATGCATTTTATTATACGTGTCTATCTTTTCCTTTGCTCAATATATCCCAGAGCAAAAACAAATCTAGTGCTTAAGTAGTATGCATGGAAACTGTATGCATTTAATTTGGGTCCTCTGTCAAGGTCACCTTGGTTGTGTTTGCATCATTTTGTTTTACAAAAAGAGGAGCATCATGAAAATGTGATGGCACATGCCATAGGCATTACAAATTATTTCATAAACATGTAAGTGTGGTCAAGAAAAATAATGAGGGAGGCAAGCTGCCTTCACCTGATGTCATTTGTGGATAACAGACCAAGTAAGCATATCTAATGCCTGTTAGTTTCTTATTAGTGAGCCGGAATGCAAAGTCTGTGCTTGGAATTAATGACATATAAAACTGTTTGTTGCTGTATAAATCTCATAATGCTGAGTAAGTTGCTTTCTATCTGAGCTTCATAAAACATAATTACGTAATACCAGATCCTAGGTATCAGTAGGTAGCACATTTATTGATTGCTAACTATGAGAGATGCACAGGATGCAGTTATACAACTGTTACAATGATAAGGATGAATGAACTTTGTAATATTCATTGAATTATTGATTTACATTACCAAGTGTGGGGCAAATCCATATCTACTGGGGCTTACCTGTTTATTTCATAACCATTAAAAAAACATGAAAATTCATCAGAGCCATTAATCTGTAAGTATACTGTCTGGGAATGCTTGGGTTAGAAGGTGATCTATCAGAATCAAAATCTGACAGGCCATATCAGACAATGAGTCCACTCATAACTGCTCATCCCATTCATTTTCCAACTGTCTGCTGATTATGCTTTCTATGCAGATTAAAAGAGTAATATATTTTCATTTATATGCCATTTTGCTTTATATGTTCTGAACCTCTAAAATGATTATTATGAAAATATTATATATACACTATATGACCAGTTTCACACTAAGCGCCGCTCTGTTGGCCAACACATTGTACTGAAATATAGCATCTCTGAAAACCTGTTGAGCTTGCCTTTTGTGATACAGTGACAAACCCTGTTCCTATGAAAGTACCTTGGAGTTGAATCCCTACTGCTTGGAATTCACTGGGGGTATTTTAGATGGTTTGCATAGTTTGACAAATCCTGAATACGCATGAACTCTACACAGATATTCTAAGGAGGGCTCATGTTTGAACTGTTTCAAACATTTCCAAATGTAAAGAAGTCCCTTAGAAGGAGCTAAAAGCATCAAAGATTATACCGTATACTGCTCAAATGCAATAGAATGCCTTAAATCTCTCAGGAAGTGTGTGAGTCTTGGTTGTCATTTAAAAGGGGATCTGGAATGGATCAATCAATTCACAAATCTAGTGAAGATGATAGTGATTATGACTATGTCAATCATTTTCTTCATCCTTATGCGTTTCTGTTTGTTTAACATTTTGTGTATATGCCTACACATCTTAAATAGAGGCCATTGCATACTTTTTTTCTGATTCTTAGAATCTTATAGCAGCTATAAATCCAATCACAAAAACATTCTAAAAGATTTAACATGTTAAGGTAGAAATGAATCTGCTGTGAGTCATTGAACTTTTGCCATACTTCTGCAGGTATGCATGACAAATTGACAAATGATGGCAGACTTTGATATTAGTCTGTTCTGTTGCAGTATGGACAGGTCCAAACTTCCTCTCATCACTTCATCAGCACCACTGCTATTTTATCCTGGTCCTCTTCCAGCCTTGACTCTTTTCTCCTTAGATTTCAGGGAGCTGCACTTGTTGTGACACTCATGCACATTTAAGGTACATTGTTCCTCAGCTCTTATATTCAACACCTTACAGATATCAGGAACATACACTGTATTTCAAATGCATTAGTGAAAAAATGAAAGTGCTCTGATTAAAATGACGAAAAGCTGCTACCTGAGAACCAATTATGGTGAATTGAATAAGGAATGTGTGTATCAGTTGCACTAACCAATCAAATTGTGTGAAGGTTCAAATGAAATCATGTGAATAATTTCAAAACATGAAAGACCTCCTATCTCAGTTGATGCCCAATCAGGAGGAAACGCGTCAGAGAGGAGGCACCGCGTCATCACTCACAGCGTAACACGGCAGTCCGCACTGCAGGCGGCCGCTGTAATCCCGCAAGGGTGACCGAAAGTGTGTATTCTCTTCATGCATGTAAGTGCAATTTTACTTTACAATAAATGGTATAAATGATAATACACTATTGGCGGTCCCTCTTCTTTCCCCATTCAAATTGAGGACAAGAGCAGCGATTACCCACCAGGGATCCATCCATTACCACATCTTGTAAAGGAGAGGAGTGTTCGCTTGTTCACAGCTCTACATATACATATATCTGGTAACAGGCTTACCCCCTCCATCCCACCTGGGAGGCATTAGTGGCTTTACTCCTTTGGCTTTCTCTTGGTGTGTGATCTCTGGAGTGGATCTTCCCATTTACATGCCCTTATTATTCATCTTTTTGGTAAGAAGCTATGCTGGTGGTGGGATACTGAACACTTCTCACTTGGTTTCTACATTCTAGCCCAGCGGTTTCATCAGGGACATTTTCAATTGGATTTCATTTTGTGCATTATTTGGGACTGTCTTTGTCACGATATTGATTTGTGCTGTCATACTTGTGTACTAATCCCAGTTTGTACAAGCAGTTTTTTTATTTATTCACTGTTATGTATGTTACTCAAGCAAATTTTGTGGGTTTTATTCCAGACCCTTCTTTCATGTTTTGAAATGTTTCCCCTTTCATGTTTTGAAATTATTCACGTGATTTCATTTGAACCTTCACACAATTTGATTGGTTAGCGCACCTGATACACACATTTCAAATGCATTGTCATCAGTATACGATTGGAAAAAAGAATGATAGCAGGAATAGAAAGACATTTTGGCATAGCATTGTCTATTTTGCCATAAAATTCCACCTGCTAGCAATTTTTTAATTTTAAAGATAGTTGCACTTGAAAGTAATTTAAAAAGTAGTTTTGTATCTTTGTTAAATTGGCAGCTTTCAAAGAAAAAATAACTCATAATCCTGCAATGAAGGTCTTTTTTCAGATACCTCCTGTTGTAGGCGACTGTCCACAAATTGAGTTTCTGTGGTTTCACCCTGTCACATGTTCCTCTGGTGGAGACTACAGATGATGATGCCGAGACACATCGGGGTTGATTTACTGAAACTGGAGGGTGTAAAATCTGGTGCAGCTGTGCATGGTAGCCAATAAGCTTCTAACTTCAGCTTGTTCAATTAAGATTTGACAAAAAAAAAACAAAAAACAAAAAAAAACCTGAAAGCTGATTCTATGCAGAGCTGCACCAGATTTTGCATACTCCAGTTTTAGGGTCCTTTCACATGGGCTTTCCACCCGGCGGACCCTGTTTTGCTCAGCGGAGAATCCATCCGCTGATCCCTGCTGAGCAGGCAGATGACAGGGGCTGTCATAGACCTGTCAGAACCTCGCTCTTCTCTATGGGAGATCGGATTAAAACGGATGGAAAATAGGGTTTCAATCCCTCTGGATTTCATGGACAGGATCGGATCACATAGCAGCGGGTGTCATCGAAGATGTCACCGCTGACATTCACTGCTCCATAGGGGTGCATAGAGCATCCAATCAGGTCCACCTGAAAATCTGACAGGCGGACCTGATTAGAAAGCCCATGTGAAAGGGGCCTAAGTAAATCAACCCCTATATGCAGGCATGGTCTACCATTACTATCAGGAAGAAGATGCTCCAGAGCAATCATATACAGCTGATGTTGGAGTGAATACATGGAGACATAAAGTGGCAAAGCTGAAGGATATTGGCAGCACTGACATGCAAAAAAGAACAAAAAAAGGAAATAAATTACCAAATGTGTAAATGTGCTTTAGCAAACTCAATGTAGTGCAGCTAAGGGTTAGATCTAGTTTATTATAAGTATATTCTAAGATTGTGAGAGCAAATCACAAGAGTCTTTGACCTAATTTAATGTTAGTGACTTGTTAAAAAGCATGTTATGAAAAAGCAATGAAGACTATACTATGCTTCTTTTAGCATACAGCATGAAAAATAACATCGCTATGAAAATCTGAACCTCTGTGAGAGATTTTAGAGCACAAGATAAATAAAATGTAACATATCTACTAATATTTTATACTTTTTGTACTGAACATTGCTGTTGACTATATCAATTACATTAAATTCATTATGGAAGATCTGTGACTTTGGTTTAAGATTGTATCAGAAAACTAGATAAGGTAGTACGCATCTTTGGTGCTTTTGAAGTGTAAATACTGTAGCTTCAATGATATGCAAACTTCTAATTCAAAATATGATATTGTTCCTATTTCTGAAAGTTGATTTTGATATATCCTTTTCTGTTATCAATTATAGACATAGACAGGCTTCTTTTCAAGTATAGCATGGAAGAAGATGAAGAACCACATTTTTTTCTGTAAAAAAAGTGCAAGAACTTTAAAGAAGCCAATCTGAATTCTGCATAGATCCTCCACACGGCTCCTAGAAATATAGTAATTTATTTACTCGTCATGTCACCTAGCACAGACAGAAAATCAAAAATACATAAATATTCAACAAGTTTCCTGAATTCCATTAAGCAAAAATATTACTCACGGAACAAACTTTTATAGTGAGGAATGTGAATGTATTCCTTGCAAGCAAAAGGATTTCTAAATACAATAACAACTTATAAATGATACATATGCATATTAGCAAACATATTGATGTTCTCATTATAGCCTGTATATATTTACCATAAGTTATTGTTAGTGGAGTAAAATGATGCTGCATGTTTTTATTTTTTGTCCACTCATTAAGGTTTATTGAACAGAAAATTACTGATTTAACATATATTTTTTAATAAGAGTCAGTTTATTACTACTACTATTATAACAATATTCTGTTTTGTGGGTCATCTAGCCATCCGCATAGGTGGCTAAATGTGAAAGACATTATGTTCACTGAATTTAAATATGTACAGGACACCATCATTGTTGTAATGTGCTAGAAAGAAATAAATGGTGTGCAGTAGTCTACTCAAATGCACATGACGAATGTTGTATGCAAATTGGATAGATATCTTCAGCAACTAAACTGAAATCAGATTTCCACACAACAGGTCAATTACATTTGATCATAATTGTCTGTTGACAATGTTAGGTGGTATAAACTCATGGGACACATTCCTAAAATTTAATTGAATGTACATTGAGTTCTAAGCCATCTAAATCTCTACCATACATTCAAAGTTTTGTCAGGTTTAAACAGTATCACCATATGTGATATAACCATAAAGACACTCCTAATTTCCACACAGCAAACACAATCCCAATTTTAAACCTTAAAACCTAAACACTAATAATGATTTAGACCCAAATACCAAATCAGTAAATAAGGAAGAGTGTTATAAAGCGCAGTGTACCAATCCTAGCTCCGCCCTCTCATTATGCCCAATGGACATACCATATAAAGCAAAGCCAAAAGGGTGATGTCAGAATGCCCAGGAGATTGAAAAAGTAGGATCAATCTGTATGAGCCACAGAGAGACCGGTATGTGGGAATTTGATAAGCAATCTATTTGTCTATGTGAATGTGAGTGTTCTTAAAGTGGTATTAAACTCAAAAGCAAACATTTTTTTATATTGCAAGCGACCATTTTAAGATGTGGTGGCTGCATTCATTTTCTTCTTAGGCTTTATTTCTCATATTTTCATCTGGTAATCTGGACAGTAAGTTTATTGTTTTACAGAAGAACAAGCTCTACAGCAGAATGTATCAGTTACAGAGATGGGACGTACTATTTACCAATGTCAGGGGTGCTTACAATGATCAGTATTTATTTATTTACGTAAAACCTTTATCTCAAAAGGAAACAAAAACTGTTTACTGTAACTGCCTATAAAATATTAGCTGGAGTCTAGCTTTAACTTGTTAGTGTATCTAAATCTGCCAGTACATTTAAAGAGGAAGTAAAACTCAGCTATAAAAATCAAACGTTTACAATGTATTAAATGGACATGCAATATAAATACATTACACATAAAATGTTTATATCATAACCGTCTAAAAATACCTTTATTTCAAAGTTAAACTTTTTCCTTCTTCCTGGTCTCGGCCGCGCCATGTCATCTCCTGTTTTATGCTCCCCCTGCGGCCGTCACTTCCACCCTTACTGCATTCCTTGCATTCCTTTTTAATTGTAATGCAAACTCTCTGTGTAATACTGGCTCTCATTGTATTGTAAGGCTGCCGTTTTTCACTTACTCCCCCTCTCCTTGTGTTCTCTCACTTGTTCACTCCCCCTGTGAGATGAGGAAGCAGGAAGCTGGGGGAGAAAGGCACAACTAATCGCGAGACTTAGCTGTGCCATTTTGAGACATACAGGGAGAGCCAGGCATTATAATGTTAATGAAACGGCACACATATCGTGCCGTGGATTGAAAAACACACTGGGCATGCGCCAAAGACGTCATCAAATATTACAGGAATGATTACAGGAAGATTATAGAAGTAAGAAACCTTTTACAGGCACCTATTGATTGCTTTCTTTAAGCAGATTATAATGAGCTGAAGTGAAAATGGGGAGTTTACAACCTCTTTAACACTCCCATCTCCCCAGACTAACAATACTACTGTCTTCTGTGCCATTTGTGCTCCTTCATCCATAGAGGGTTACGCCTAAGAAAAGCAAACTGATGCAGTCACCACAATTAATGACTGGTAAATGGCAATATTACATTTTTGATTGATACTATTTTAATCTTTTATTGTATTAAATCTGATTTGTTATGGAAAGCAGGATGATGTGTGTAATGTTCTGGTACCTTTGGGTACCCTAATTACTCTTTCATAAGTGTATGCGCCCCACCATTCTCTTTTGGTAAGGTGCGCATACACCTTTAAGACTGATGCTGTCATCACTGAGCGCCGGACTGGATGGCTATTTAGATCGCCGGCTCTCACTCACATGTGTTCGTTCAAACTGCTTTGTGCCTTGATGCTAACCTGTCTTGAAGCTCACATGCTTGCAAGCATACCTCGCTGTCGGAACCACGCTGCGCTGATCCCTGTATCCCGCTACCAGATCATCCGCTCTTGCCGAACCTCTCCTCTGCTACATTGCTATCAGTGATAAGTACCCCACAGGGGAAACCTCTATAACCTTTATACTAAAGCTTACACTATCTAGCTCTGCATACTAAGGACTATTACTACATCTGCATTATCTAAGATTGCTAGCTCTTGAGTCTACTACCACCTGTTCTTGCACTGGGTTGATCTCTCTTGTATGTCCACCTGCTACTCTGTCATCTACTACCATACATGATTGCTAAACCTATCTGCATCCCATCTGCTACTATCTTACTTTCAAGAACATTTCCTTTCAAGTGTCTGTCATCTACCATCTCTACCCAACATGTCTCTTCAGCCTATCATCACTGTGTTACTATATACATAAGTCACTCTAGGAAACATCTTATTGAGTGTGTGTATTTACTTGCTGAATTGAGATCATCCACACATGATGAGTCATTGAGAGTTGGGAATGGTGTCTCAGCGTTTCTCTACATGACTACTGAAGTGGAATATTTCTGCAGCTGAAAATCCACATCATACATAAAACGCAGGAGCGTTACAGATTGAACGAACCACAAAAGGATTCAGCAGAAATAACCACTCAGATGACACAATTAAAACAGCAAGTACCTGCGTTAATACACGCACTTGCTGAATTAAAAGAAGACAAAAAGGCTCTGTCGCAGCAGGTAATTAGACTGACACAACTTACCACTGCTCAGTCCCCTGAACCCAAAATAAATCCTCCTTTGGTATTTACAGGCGATCGCAAAAAATTTTGCGAATTTAAAAACGCATGTGAGTTACTTTTCTTGCTAAAACCCCGTACCTACCTTACTGATCACATTAAGGTTTGTACTATTATTTCTTACCTAACAGGCGATCCTCGGGCCTGGGCAGACTCTCTTTTTGAGAAAAGCGACCAGCTTCTCAACTCCTATGCCTTGTTCCTAGCAGAACTCACTAGCCTATATGATGATCCCAATAGGCAGAGTACTGCCGATCTTCAATTAAGATCCTTGAAACAAGGTGGGAGACCTGTAGAAGACTTTGTCGCAGAATTCAAGAGATGGACCCTTGATTCAGAATGGAATGATGCATCTCTGAAATCCCAATTTAGGCTTGGCCTATCAGAGGCCGTTAAAGACGAGCTCGCCCGAGCGGATCTGCCAAAAACCCTGGATGCATTGATACAACTCAGTATCACCATAGATAGAAGACTACGAGAAAGAAAGGCTGAGAAAATGGGAATGCCATTATCCAGTTCTTCTCGGATTTCGGCCGTTGACCCCGTTCCTATGGAGGTAGGAACCATACGCCCACCTCTATCAACTATGGAAAGAGCCAGAAGACGATCTGGTAATCTCTGCTTGTACTGTGCATCCCCGGATCACAAGATAAACGTCTGTCCCCTAGTCTACAAAAAGAAGGGTGAGTGTTCACATGTCCTCCTAGGGGGATTGACAACTTCAATCACTAACCCTTACCTTTCTGTTTGCTTAACATTACAGTGGGACCAGAACAGGATTACTACTAAGGCCATGATTGACACAGGATCTTGTGGAAATTATATTGACATACGTTTTGCTGCTTTAAATAAAGTTCCTATTATTTCTAAACTTAAACCTGTCTCAGTGAGTCTTATTAACGGTGTTCCTTTATCCTCTGGTCCGATCACTGATCAGACACAGGCACTCCTAGTCACTACTAACGGGTCTCATATGGAGACCACTACCTTCGATCTAATAACTTCACCCCACTTTCCCATTGTTTTGGGACTTCCCTGGTTGCACACACATCAACCAATCATAGATTGGAAGGAACGGACCCTGACCTTCCTCTCTTGCTATTGCGAGGGTACGTGTAACCTCCCGTCTTTCGGGAAGATCCTGTCTGTGGTGACAGATGAGATTGCACCACTATGTTATCAGGATCTCTCTGAGGTTTTTCTTGAGAAAAATGCTCAAGCACTACCTCCCCATCGAGACTATGATTGTAGCATTGATCTACTCCCAAATAGCAAATTGCCGTTCGGTCATGTTTATCCTCTTTCACAGGATGAACTTTCCCATCTCAAAGACTATTTGGATGAGAATTTGGAAAAAGGTTTTATTAGACCTTCCACTTCTTCCACAGCAGCAGGACTCTTTTTTTGTCCGCAATACGGACTCAAATCTCAGGCCTATCATCGACTATAGGCAATTGAATGCTATTACAATAAAAGATCGCTATCCTCTACCGCTTATCCCTGAGCTCATTGAGCAGGTGCGTGGAGCTACCTATTTTTCAAAATTGGACCTGAAAGGCGCATACAATCTCATTCAAATCCGTGATGGACACGAGTGGAAGACTGCATTCAGAACCAGATACGGATTGTTTGAATATCTTGTAATGCCATTCGGGCTATGCAACGCCCCTGCAGTTTTTCAACGATTTATAAACGATATTTTCAGAGACTTACTAGATGTCTGTGTTGTGGTATATCTGGACGATATACTTATATATTCACGATCCCTGTCTAAACACATAAGACATGTAAGACTAGTATTATCGAGATTGCTTGCACACAACCTTTATGGGAAACTGAAAAAATGCTTGTTTCATAAAGAAGAGGTACTGTTTCTAGGCTACATCATATCCAAAACAGGAATCGAGATGGACATGAGTAAGATATCCTGCATTCAGGATTGGCCTACACCAACCACACGCAAGGCGCTACAGCGATTCCTTGGATTTTCGAATTTCTACAGGAAGTTCATTAGAAACTTCTCTGCCATTGTGAGACCCCTCACACAGCTCACTAGCATTAAAAAACCATTCAAATGGTCAGATGAAGCAAATAAAGCTTTTCACCTGTTAAAGACAAGGTTTACTTCTGCTCCCATACTACGCCATCCAGACCCATCCCTCCAATACATTCTGGAAGTAGATGCGTCAAACATGGCAGTAGGAGCAATACTCTCCCAACGACCAACTCACACTTCACCACTTCATCCAGTCCCCTTTTTTTCTAAATCCCTAAGCAGTCCCGAGATAAATTACCCCGTGGGTGAAAAGGAACTGCTTGCTATAAAATTGGCTCTGGAGAATTGGCGACATCTACTCGAAGGCACCCAATTACCAATACTTATATACACGGACCATAAAAATCTCCAATATCTTCAGACTAACAAAACTCTCTCGCACCGACAGGTATGATGGTCACTATTCTTTCTAAGGTTTAACTTCCTAGTGACCTACACACCTGCAGATAAGAACAAAAAGGCGGATGCACTATCACGACTAACTGAAGAAAACTACTTCGAAATCCCTTCCGGTTCCTATAATACCTCACAAACGCATTATTGGAGTTGTCCGTTCCTTGAAGGAAGAGGTTTTGCATGGTATAAGTTTGGATTCACCCCCACCACAACTAAATACTGATGCAGAAGGCTTCCTCTACTACAACGACAAACTTTACATACCACCTACCATACGCACAAAGATCTTGGAATTATCGCATGATGTGCCTATGGCAGGACATATGGGTATGACAAAGACTCTTAATCTGATTACCAGGCAATTCTGGTGGCCTGACATGAAAACATCTATACAAAAATTCGTCTCTTCATGCAATGTCTGTGCCAGGTCCAAAATTGACACTACGAGACCATCCGGTCTACTATGCAGTCTACCAATACCCCAAACTCCATGGGAAGTTGTGTCCTTGGACTTTATAGTGGAATTGCCTCCTTCCAAAGGATTTAATACCATCTTAGTGTCAGTGGACCATCTGACAAAAATGGCACATTTCATTGCTATTCACAGACTACCTTCGTCCAAACAAATGGCAGAACTCCTGATGAAACATGTCTTTAAGTTACATGGTATCCCAAAAACTCTTCTGTCTGACCGTGGATCACAATTTATTTCCAAGTTCTGGCAAGAACTATGTCACATACTACGGATCGAGCAGAAGCTCACTTCTCCTTACCATCCGCAGACCAACGGACAGACTGAAAGAGTCAACCAATGCATCGAGCAATATTTACGTTGTTACACTTCTTACCAACAGGATGATTGAGTGGATCTTCTCCCTCTGGCAGAATTTGCCTACAACAACGCAACCCACAGTACGACCAAGCAGAGTCCCCCGTTCTACTTGAACTATGGGTTTCATCCCTCTATTCTTCCACCACGCATCCTTCCTTCAAATAACCCAGTAGCTTCAGACTATCTTACCCAAATAAAGGACTCTCTGGGTTTGCTTAATACTACCATTGCACACGCTCATAGTCAACAAAAGAAGTACTATGATCTTCGCAGAAGACCTTCTCCTCAGTACGCTATCGGGGACCTCGTTTGGCTCTCAACAAAAAATGTAAGACTGAAAATCCCTAGCAAAAAGCTTGGACCTCTGTTCTTGGGACCTTTCCCAATCAAGAAACTTATTGGAAAAGCTGCAGTACAGCTTACATTGCCAATAGACCTCAAAATACATCCCATTTTCCATGTGTCGCTACTGAAGCCCCATGTTCCTGACCAAGGAATAAGGCCTACTATCCCTCCTCCTCCTCCTGTACAAGTTGAAGGTGGAGAAGAATATGAGATAAAAGAGATTCTGGATTCTCGTATCCACAGAGGAAGACTTCAGTACTTGGTTCGATGGAAGAACTATGGGCCCCAAGACGACACCTGGCTAAACACCTCTGACATACATGCCTCTAGATTAATCCGCAATTTTCATGCGAAGTACCCAGACAAACCAGCTCCAGAGGCCTTCAGGAGCCGGCCTTAAGGGGGGTACTGTAATGTTCTGGTACCTTTGGGTACCCTAATTACTCTTTCATAAGTGTATGCGCCCCACCATTCTCTTTTGGTAAGGTGCGCATACACCTTTAAGACTGATGCTGTCATCACTGAGCGCTGGACTGGATGGCTATTTAGATCGCCGGCTCTCACTCACATGTGTTCGTTCAAACTGCTTTGTGCCTTTATGCTAACCTGTCTTGAAGCTCACATGCTTGCAAGCATACCTCGCTGTCGGAACCACGCTGTGCTGATCCCTGTATCCCGCTACCGGATCATCCGCTCTTGCCGAACCTCTCCTCTGCTACATTGCTATTAGTGATAAGTACCCCACAGGGGAAACCTCTATAACCTTTATACTAAAGCTTACACTATCTAGCTCTGCATATTAAGGACTATTACTACATCTGCATTATCTAAGATTGCTAGCTCTTGAGCCTACTACCACCTGTTCTTGCACTGGGTTGATCTCTCTTGTATGTCCACCTGCTACTCTGTCATCTACTACCATACATGATTGCTAAACCTATCTGCATCCCATCTGCTACTATCTTACTTTCAAGAACATTTCCTTTCAAGTGTCTGTCATCTACCATCTCTACCCAACCTGTCTCTTCAGCCTATCATCACTGTGTTACTATATACATAAGTCACTCTAGGAAACATCTTATTGAGTGTGTGTATTTACTTGCTGAATTGAGATCATCCACACATGATGAGTCATTGAGAGTTGGGAATGGTGTCTCAGCATTTCTCTACATGACTACTGAAGTGGAATATTTCTGCAGCTGAAAATCCACATCATACGTAAAACGCAGGAGCGTTACAATGTGTCTGTTTTATAGAGCTCAGCTGTGCTGGGACTGTTCCTAAACCTGTGGAGGACGAGGAGTAACCCTAGAGAGGAATAATCCTTAAGATCATTTTAGATCTTCCCCTCAGATCTACAGTGACTGCACTTCCAAGTGCACTTGCAGTGCACTTGTAGTGCATAGTTGATTTGCTTTTAGTAATTTAAGCCCAATAGATTTACTAATCCATCTCCTCTCTATCCAAAACTAAAAATGTTTGCCCTTAGTCTGTCTCAAGTTCTGCCACTTGACTTTTAAAAGGCGAGGTGGATTTCCTGGCACTAGCAGGGTAGAGGGTTAGGCACATGGTATGATCCCGCTAAAACCTTCCAACAGTGCAGTGCTTGGTGGAGACTGCAGGTTTTCTTGCGAATCATTTATTGACACAGAACTGCTTGGAAAATTGAAAAGATTTTCCTTGGACTGTGCTGTACATCACATTGATCTTAAGATCTCAGTGGACATACACTGTACACTTGACGCTAGCAACATACAGTACATATGCTGTCACAATTGGAACACTTTTTGGCCTTGCAGATACCACATAATGTTTTTTTTTTTACTGTTGATGCTGTTAGGGATATTCACCCTCCCTGTTTTTCCTATTTACCATTATCACAAAGAATGCAAGTGAAGGAAAATGTCAATTTTCTAAATGTTGATTGTCGTAAGAACAGCAATAGAGGGAATTCTTTCAGTGGACACACCAGGCTCTCACTTCCTGTTTTGGTTTTGGTACATGAAGTGAAGGGATAACTACCCTTTTGGGATCAGTCCATATATGATGCACTTCTCTCCCATGACCAACCTCCTTAATGTTGCCTAGACCTTATGTGACATAAAGCAACTTCCTTTTCGCCTTGGTTACCACTGATATGTATATAAAATTATTTTATTTTTTCATCTGTTTTACATTTTGTCTCTAGATGAGTGGAACTTGGGCTTAATCCAACACCACCTGTGTCTATAACACAAATTGTGGTTGATATACTAAAATTGGAGAGTGCAAAATCTGGGACAGCTTTGCAGAGAAACCAATCATCTTCCTGGTGTTTTTGTCAAACTTAATTGAACAAGCTGAGGTTAGAAGTTGATTGTTTACCATTCACAGCTGCACTAGATTTTGCACTTTTGCGTTTTAGTAAGTCAACCCTACTGTTTATTGGCTTGTTTTGTCAATTTTTTTGTTCCTTTTGCTTTCTTGTTATGTCAAGACTTGCAATTTCTTATGTGCATTGCAATGTCTTCTGCACAATGCTTTGTGTATCTGGACATACTTTTGTGTTGGCTCTGAATTATCTGATTATTTCCTATGAAAAAGCAAATACAAATGTAATTAAAAATGTAAAAAAGTATTTAATGCATATTAGTTAAATTGTTGCATTCACTATGTTTTTAATAGTCTATAATGATAAAAATGGTAGGGGGGGCAATAAAGAGGGTGGGTTTGGATGAGCAAGCATTGTTACAAAACTCAGTGCGTTAAGGACCATGCAAGGAAAAAAGTAAAGAGTAAAAGTAAATAATTTGCAAAAATTCTAGAATAAAGCTAACGCTTTGTTAGCAGCTTTGATCAGCAGCCTAGTATTTTCGTTATACATTTTTCCAAAAACAGTCCCATTGAATAATACAGCTTAACACACTAGTATATTTAATCTAAAACCATTTACTATATTGTTCTTAACTGGAAAATGTAGAAATTGTTCACATTCATGCAGTTTGCAAATGTACTGTGTCTTGGAGGAATAGATTTTTAGTTGAGTGGACACTGACTAAAAACCCATCATTTCCATACTACCTTCTATATTGTTTTCTACTGTAAGCTTTCAGCTGAAACACTTTTAACAGCAAAATAGCCCTTTTGAATGCAACATCTTCTGCAATACATCATAAAGTGTAGGAAAAGATTTAACAAGGCCACACTGAACACAAATCACAGAGCTGTTAACTGAATGTTAAAGTTATACATATATGGGAAATGCTAAAGGGCTGCAGGAGGAAGGCAGACAATAAAAAGCCTGAAAATAGTATGCAATCAAGATGTTTGTTATTGTATGGGGAGAATTTCCAACTTGTTGAGAAGTCTTACTACCAACAGGTGTATTCTTCACTTCTTTATGTATAAGAATAAAGGAAGGAAGAACAGTTGCATTGTTGTCACTGCTAAGTCAGGATTGATATGGCTGTCTGAAATTCAGCAGCTTGCTCGGGTTGCAGGGAAAAATATCTCCACAACAGCTATTTACTAGAGATTGGCTCAGGTGTGTTCAGGATCCCATCTGCCTGATCCTGCCAGAAAGCCGACACTGCACACTGCTAATCAAAGGCATTGAGACATTTCCCAATCTGTGCAGCTGCAGACTGGGAAATGTTTCACTGACTGTGATTAGCCGTGTGCAATGTCAGCTTCCCGGCCGAATAAGGCAGGTGGGATCCCAAACACGCCCAAGCCCATTCTTACTGTTCACAGGAAGAAATCTGCTCTGTTATGGCCAATCAACTACCACCCAAGTCTGTTTTCACTTTATGCACTCAGTTTTATGTAAAAAATCTTGGCTCTAAACCTCACTGAAGGTTTAGAATTGTGACAGACTACATTTATAATGACTGTCCTTAAAGTGGTTGTTAACCCTTACATATACCCAGTAAAGTTACTTGCCTCAGATGATACATAGTAATGGGCAGAAAACATCTCTTGGTTCGGTTTGCACCAGAACTCCCAAATATGTAAAAGTTCAGACCCTAGCCACAAACTCTATTCAGGTCCATGGAAACTGAACTTAAAAAATCAAATGTCCCCATTTTGAAGGCTTATATGCAAGTTATTGGCCATAAAAATGGTGTTGGGGCCTTGATACCACCCTGGGAGATATGTATCAATGCAAAAATGTTTTTTGAAAAATATTGTTTTTACAGGAGCAATCATTTTATTGATGCTTGAAGGGAAACAATAACAATTAAAACTTTCTGTAAATATAGTGACTAGGGGAGTCCCCTTAGTTTGCTTGTAAGGTGTAGGGATGATCGAACGGTTCGGGTCGACCATCGGTTCGGCCCGAACATTGGGTGTTCGAGGTTCGGCCGAATTTAGAACTTTTTGCCCAAAAAGTTCGGAATTCAGCAACCAGAACCTCCCAAAATGCAATGCTTCAGGAAATGGGCTTTAAAAGCCTGTGATTGGACCAGAACCATTAGCAAAAGCCAATTGAGGGGGCAGGAGAATGCTAGGAATGTGATTGGAGTGACTAGGGGGTCCCCAGACCAATCATTAGTGAATACGCCCCTCAGTATATAAGATCGCCCCCGCCATATTCCTAGCATTGTTATACTGGACATGGAAGAGAGTGGAAGCAGTTCTGTTAATTTTACTTTAAAAGTGTCATTTAGCTATTTTTAGTGTGAGGAAAGGGATATCTAGTGTAGTTAGAGTGCTCCTTTAAAAAAAATGCCCAGGTGTGTTTTTGCTGGCATTTTTTGGGGGTTTTTGGAGGCAGGCAAAACATCAGAACTTGTGCACAGTACCACTATACACAAGTTCAGATGTTTTTTCTGACTCCAAAGAACCCAAAAAAATGCCTGCTATTAAAGCGGTAAGGTGCTGTGCAAAGCGAGAAACCATATTGGTGTGATCTGAAATTTTTCTAATACAAACAATATTTTTTTTATGGTTCTGGACATGCTACAGAGCTGAAACTTCACATGCACACCTTTTAGACACCCCCAGATCTGAAATCCAAAAAAAAAAATCAAAAAATCTCTTTTTTTTATTTTTTTATTTTTTCAATAATTGGCTTTTTTTTTATCAAAAATGACAATTTTTAAGAACTTTTTTTGTGTGATTTTGTGTCTGGGGGGGTCTAAAAGGTGTACCTGTGAAGTTTCAGCTCTGTAGCATGTCCAGAACCAGAAAAAAAGATCATATAGGTGTTAAAGTTAAAGGAGGGTCCCGATCCACATCCCTGTTCTACTGAAAAAATATATTTTTTTTTCATGGTTCTGGACATGCTACAGAGCTGAAACTTCACATGCACACCTTTTAGACCCCCCAGATACTAAATCCAAAGTAAAAATCAAAAAATCTCTCTTTTTTTTGTAATTTTTCAATAATTGGCTTTTTATAAAAAATGACAATTTTTAAGAACTTTTTTTGTGTGATTTGGTGTCTGGGGGGTCTAAAAGGTGTACCTGTGAAGTTTCAGCTCTGTAGCATGTCCAGAACCGGAAAAAAAGATCATATAGGTGTTAAAGTTAAAGGAGGGTCCCGACCCACATCCCTGTTCTACTGAAAAAATATCTTTTTTTTTCATGGTTCTGGACATGCTACAGAGCTGAAACTTCACATGCACACCTTTTAGACCCCCCAGATACTAAATCCAAAGTAAAAATCAAAAAATCTCTCTTTATTTTTGTTATTTTTTCAATAATTGGCTTTTTTATCAAAAATGACAATTTTTAAGAACTTTTTTTGTGTGATTAATAGTTAATGGGGCATGACCCAGAACCCTATGCACTTTTTAGGGGCATTTATTGGGTTTTAGGGCTTAAAAATTGTGTTTTTTGATTACTGAAGTTCGGGTCCCATTGATTTCAATGGGGTTCTAAAATCCGAACCGAACTTTTGGAAAATTCGGGTGTTCTGGTCGAACCGAACTTTTCAAAAGTTCGATCATCCCTAGTAAGGTGGCGCATCTGTACCATGTATAAAACCTGCTGCAGCAAAACTGACATTTATAAAGAACAAAAAATTACATTAAAAAAAAACAGAAATACAACACCATTGCTGGCAATATAATAATAATAATAAAAAAAAAAACAACAACAACATGGTGTCCCCCCCAAAATCCATACCAGACCATTATCCGAGCATGCAGCCCGGCAGGTAAGAAAAGGGGGAAGCGAGCAAAATGATCAACTGATTCAAATTCTGGGTGTAGAATCGCTGGTTGTTAAGCAATTGGTCGGGACTTATCAGCTGTCAGCGGACTTCCCCACTGACAGCTGAAATGTAAACAAAACAATGTCAGCAATAGAATATTCTGAAAAATTGTATGAATTCTAAAGAGAACAATATGCGCATGTGGCGTAGTATGGTTCAGCAGGGGAGGGGTGCTTGCTCGCCCCCCCCTTTCCTGGCTTGCTGGGCTGCATGCTCACATAAGGGTCTGGTATGGATTTTAGGGGGGCCCATGCTGTTTTTTTTTAGTTTGGCGTGGGGTTTCCCTTAAAATCTATACCAGACCCAAAGCACATGGTTTGGATTGTGGGGGACCCCATGCTGCTTTTTTTTAGAATTTTCTATTGCTTTTAGCATTCTTGTGTTTACATTTTAGCTGTCAGTAGGGACAGCTGATGAGTCATTGGATGTTAAGGTCACAGCGGCCTGCTTTCCGGGCCCTCTGCTTAACAACCAGCTATTCTTCACACAGTATTCAAATTGGTCGATCATTTTTCGACCAAACCAAATTCGAATCATTCTGAACATATGGAATTTGTTAGAAAATGAATAAACAAAGTGAAAACAAAATGAAACAAATCAATGAAACAAAATTAGTAACAAAGCAAATCTACCTGAAACCAAAAAAAAAAAAAAATGCTTCCGTACTACACATCTGCTCCTTTAATAAGGATAGTTTTTTTTTTTAAGTTGCATTGACAGTATAACTGCAATTTTTCTTTAAATATTGTTTTTAAAGGCAGAGCCCCCCACCCCAAAGCACCCCCGAATTTTGAGGACTTGCCTGCCCCCCCCCCTTTGCTGACCTGTCAGGCTGCATGCTCAGATAAGTGTCTGGTATGGAATTTTGGGGGGTCCCCGCCGTTTCATTTTTCATTTTGGCATGAGGTTCCCCTTAAAATCTATACCAGATCCAAAGGGCTCAGTATGGATTGGGGGGAACCCCTATGCTGTTTTTTTCACATTTTTCTATTGCCGTCAATGTTTTTTTTTTTGAGTGGTGAAGCCCATTTACAGCTGGTGACTCATCCATTGTTAAGGTCACCACGGGCGGATTCCCAGCCCGCTCCTTAACAAGCAAAGCTTTGTCCAATCCTGGCTTAGAATGCACTGTGCAGAGTGCAGTGCTCTGTGGGGTATTTGGCGGGTGAAAGCGCCCAGCAAATTCGAGGGTTCACTGAACGGGCAAACAGGCAATGTTCAGGTTGAACTTTTGCTTGGCCCGAACCGTTCACTCAGCTCTAGTGATACACAAAGGTGTAAAACTCCTCCTTCATAATCTGTACCTGTTTATGTGCAGTATTATCTTCTCTACATCCATTCAAAGTCCAGAATTTACACAGCTTGTCTCAGTGGTCATTAAACGGGGGTGGAGAGGAGAGCTGAGATGCACTCTTCAAAATGGAAGGATTGGGAAGACAAGGATTTCGGGCACACCATGTCTATAAAATCAATTTTTATTTTATTTTAGATTCAATTAAAATCAAAGAAATCATACATACATACATGTGTTGGATAAGAAAAAGGACCTATAAAGGGTCCATAGGATAATGCATATACGGTTCACAATAGATGAAATCACAGTTTTCATACAGAGTAATACATAGGATATGTTGACAGTTTAAACAATCAAAACATTATACTTCACATCAGGAGATTCCTGCTGACGGATACCCGAAAGCATGAGGTGCCGGCCAACTGGGTCAACTGATGTCGTATTCAGATGTTCACCATAATAAGTTTAGTATTTTGCTCAACATGTTTCGCTTTGCTTCAGAAAGCTTCGTCTGGAGCTATTACTAGACTTTTCTGTATATTATATGATGAGACAAAGTCTCAGCATCCTTGGTATGTAACGAGGAGGATTGTTGTGAGTTTGCAGGAGACTCATTTAATAGTGGATAGTTGTTTTGCAAAACGATAGGGGTGATCTGATTTTAGTCAGTATCAGTAGCCATAGAGCTGAGTGCCTGCTGTGTTTGTAGTCACAGCCAGTAAGGCCCAGCAATTTGTATTCCCACATTGAACTCCTGTTCGCAAACAATTGTTTCCTCCCCGGATGGGGAATCGCCACCATGGAGATGAGAGAATCATGAAAGGTCAGGAGTGAGGAGGAGAATAATTGTTTAAATATTTCTGTGGCTTTCAGGTGCTCTTGCCAACAGACTGAGTGGTGGGAGGTTAAATGCCTTCTCAAGTATGTGATACTCAAATGGCTGGTGTCTTTGCCATGCTTGATCTGCTTGCAGCAGAGATTGCAAATTGCAATAGTGCTATCGGTTGCACATGTGACAAAAAAGCCCACACAGCTGAGCTGTGGGAAGTGGGCCAGGAGATAACAGCTCCAGAATCTGATGGAATAGGATGGCTGCTCTCTACTCTTCCATGATGGTTCCTCTAGAGGACATCCTGTCTTGTTAGGATTGTGTCTCACCCTCACTTTTCTCCTTTGCTCTATCCGGAAACCAAGTGATGTCAGTGACCTCATCATCCTCATCCCTCCATCTTCATCACTGGATTCAACTTGGCAATAAGCTGCAGCTGGGGGAACATGACTGCCAATTTATTGTTTATCAGTGTTATCCCCTCTCTGCAGGCTCATGTTACTCGCGTCCTCTATCTCAGAACCAACATCAGAATCAATTAACTTCTGTGCATTCTCAAGAAGCAAGTGGCTGACGCTGTGTTCAAATAATTCAGCTGGCTTCTCCATGCATGTTGTTGGGGCTATGGCAGGAGTAGCTGTGGACACGGAGGCAAAATAGGCCACACTGTAAGCTGCGGTAGACTGCACACTAGTGTCAGCTTAGATAATAGAGGATGTGGAGGGTAAGGATGGTTTAGTAAGCCAGCCCTGAAAAGATTGTAACTATGAATTAGTGAAATGGTGCGCTGTTCAAATATAAATCAAACTCCTATCCATATATGATAAATAATTAAAAAAATACTTTCATCAAATGTATATCAAAAAATGTAGGATCAAAAATATCTGTGAAATAGTGACCAAAAAAACAGTGCACGTTAGATAAATATGCATATAATATTGTGGTGAAAAAAAGACGTGATGTAAAAAAAAAAAGTGTAACATAGATTAAAAACTTCTAGTCCCAAAAAACCAAGCAGTGTAAATAAAGTTCACAAAAATATTTTTAGTGCATGGAGTGGTGCACACAAATCTTTAGTGATGAATGGGTGATTTCTAATGGGTGATTCCAACCACTTGGTGTTTGCCTCTATGTGCAATGCGCGCTCACCTGAAAACATATATGTATCTCGCAATATAATCAAGAGTATTCCTCTCACATTGAATTTATAAAAAAAAAAAAAAAAGGGGTATTCCTCTCAGGGATCCAGCTATGTTCCTTTTATATCCACCCCTATCCAGAGTGAATAAGTTCCACGGGCTTCCACAGCCATGATGTCAGCACTGTCCTGATGCACACATTATTTCTGAAGCCCAGGGACGATCTTTATTTACACTGCTTGGTTTTTTGGGACTAGAAGTTTTTATCTATGTTACAATTTATTTTTACATCACATCTTTTTTTTTTTTCACCGAGTTGTTCAATGCATGCTTATCTAATGTGCACTGTTTTTTGATTACTGAAGTTCGGGTCCCATTGATTTCAATGGGGTTCTAAAATCCGAACCGAACTTTTGGAAAATTCGGGTGTTCTGGTCGAACCGAACTTTTCAAAAGTTCGATCATCCCTAGTAAGGTGGCGCATCTGTACCATGTATAAAACCTGCTGCAGCAAAACTGACATTTATAAAGAACAAAAAATTACATTAAAAAAAAACAGAAATACAACACCATTGCTGGCAATATAATAATAATAATAAAAAAAAAAAACAACAACAACATGGTGTCCCCCCCAAAATCCATACCAGACCATTATCCGAGCATGCAGCCCGGCAGGTAAGAAAAGGGGGAAGCGAGCAAAATGATCAACTGATTCAAATTCTGGGTGTAGAATCGCTGGTTGTTAAGCAATTGGTCGGGACTTATCAGCTGTCAGCGGACTTCCCCACTGACAGCTGAAATGTAAACAAAACAATGTCAGCAATAGAATATTCTGAAAAATTGTATGAATTCTAAAGAGAACAATATGCGCATGTGGCGTAGTATGGTTCAGCAGGGGAGGGGTGCTTGCTCGCCCCCCCCTTTCCTGGCTTGCTGGGCTGCATGCTCACATAAGGGTCTGGTATGGATTTTAGGGGGGCCCATGCTGTTTTTTTTTAGTTTGGCGTGGGGTTTCCCTTAAAATCTATACCAGACCCAAAGCACATGGTTTGGATTGTGGGGGACCCCATGCTGCTTTTTTCAGAATTTTCTATTGCTTTTAGCATTCTTGTGTTTACATTTTAGCTGTCAGTAGGGACAGCTGATGAGTCATTGGATGTTAAGGTCACAGCGGCCTGCTTTCCGGGCCCTCTGCTTAACAACCAGCTATTCTTCACACAGTATTCAAATTGGTCGATCATTTTTCGACCAAACCAAATTCGAATCATTCTGAACATATGGAATTTGTTAGAAAATGAATAAACAAAGTGAAAACAAAATGAAACAAATCAATGAAACAAAATTAGTAACAAAGCAAATCTACCTGAAACAAAAAAAAAAAAATGCTTCCGTACTACACATCTGCTCCTTTTATAAGGATAGTTTTTTTTTTTAAGTTGCATTGACAGTATAACTGCAATTTTTCTTTAAATATTGTTTTTAAAGGCAGAGCCCCCCACCCCAAAGCACCCCCGAATTTTGAGGACTTGCCTGCCCCCCCCCCCCCCCTTTGCTGACCTGTCAGGCTGCATGCTCAGATAAGTGTCTGGTATGGAATTTTGGGGGGTCCCCGCCGTTTCATTTTTCATTTTGGCATGAGGTTCCCCTTAAAATCTATACCAGATCCAAAGGGCTCAGTATGGATTGGGGGGAACCCCTATGCTGTTTTTTTCACATTTTTCTATTGCCGTCAATGTTTTTTTTTTTGAGTGGTGAAGCCCATTTACAGCTGGTGACTCATCCATTGTTAAGGTCACCACGGGCGGATTCCCAGCCCGCTCCTTAACAAGCAAAGCTTTGTCCAATCCTGGCTTAGAATGCACTGTGCAGAGTGCAGTGCTCTGTGGGGTATTTGGCGGGTGAAAGCGCCCAGCAAATTCGAGGGTTCACTGAACGGGCAAACAGGCAATGTTCAGGTTGAACTTTTGCTTGGCCCGAACCGTTCACTCAGCTCTAGTGATACACAAAGGTGTAAAACTCCTCCTTCATAATCTGTACCTGTTTATGTGCAGTATTATCTTCTCTACATCCATTCAAAGTCCAGAATTTACACAGCTTGTCTCAGTGGTCATTAAACGGGGGTGGAGAGGAGAGCTGAGATGCACTCTTCAAAATGGAAGGATTGGGAAGACAAGGATTTCGGGCACACCATGTCTATAAAATCAATTTTTATTTTATTTTAGATTCAATTAAAATCAAAGAAATCATACATACATACATGTGTTGGATAAGAAAAAGGACCTATAAAGGGTCCATAGGATAATGCATATACGGTTCACAATAGATGAAATCACAGTTTTCATACAGAGTAATACATAGGATATGTTGACAGTTTAAACAATCAAAACATTATACTTCACATCAGGAGATTCCTGCTGACGGATACCCGAAAGCATGAGGTGCCGGCCAACTGGGTCAACTGATGTCGTATTCAGATGTTCACCATAATAAGTTTAGTATTTTGCTCAACATGTTTCGCTTTGCTTCAGAAAGCTTCGTCTGGAGCTATTACTAGACTTTTCTGTATATTATATGATGAGACAAAGTCTCAGCATCCTTGGTATGTAACGAGGAGGATTGTTGTGAGTTTGCAGGAGACTCATTTAATAGTGGATAGTTGTTTTGCAAAACGATAGGGGTGATCTGATTTTAGTCAGTATCAGTAGCCATAGAGCTGAGTGCCTGCTGTGTTTGTAGTCACAGCCAGTAAGGCCCAGCAATTTGTATTCCCACATTGAACTCCTGTTCGCAAACAATTGTTTCCTCCCCGGATGGGGAATCGCCACCATGGAGATGAGAGAATCATGAAAGGTCAGGAGTGAGGAGGAGAATAATTGTTTAAATATTTCTGTGGCTTTCAGGTGCTCTTGCCAACAGACTGAGTGGTGGGAGGTTAAATGCCTTCTCAAGTATGTGATACTCAAATGGCTGGTGTCTTTGCCATGCTTGATCTGCTTGCAGCAGAGATTGCAAATTGCAATAGTGCTATCGGTTGCACATGTGACAAAAAAGCCCACACAGCTGAGCTGTGGGAAGTGGGCCAGGAGATAACAGCTCCAGAATCTGATGGAATAGGATGGCTGCTCTCTACTCTTCCATGATGGTTCCTCTAGAGGACATCCTGTCTTGTTAGGATTGTGTCTCACCCTCACTTTTCTCCTTTGCTCTATCCGGAAACCAAGTGATGTCAGTGACCTCATCATCCTCATCCCTCCATCTTCATCACTGGATTCAACTTGGCAATAAGCTGCAGCTGGGGGAACATGACTGCCAATTTATTGTTTATCAGTGTTATCCCCTCTCTGCAGGCTCATGTTACTCGCGTCCTCTATCTCAGAACCAACATCAGAATCAATTAACTTCTGTGCATTCTCAAGAAGCAAGTGGCTGACGCTGTGTTCAAATAATTCAGCTGGCTTCTCCATGCATGTTGTTGGGGCTATGGCAGGAGTAGCTGTGGACACGGAGGCAAAATAGGCCACACTGTAAGCTGCGGTAGACTGCACACTAGTGTCAGCTTAGATAATAGAGGATGTGGAGGGTAAGGATGGTTTAGTAAGCCAGCCCTGAAAAGATTGTAACTATGAATTAGTGAAATGGTGCACTGTTCAAATATAAATCAAACTCCTATCCATATATGATAAATAATTAAAAAAATACTTTCATCAAATGTATATCAAAAAATGTAGGATCAAAAATATCTGTGAAATAGTGACCAAAAAAACAGTGCACGTTAGATAAATATGCATATAATATTGTGGTGAAAAAAAGACGTGATGTAAAAAAAAAAAGTGTAACATAGATTAAAAACTTCTAGTCCCAAAAAACCAAGCAGTGTAAATAAAGTTCACAAAAATATTTTTAGTGCATGGAGTGGTGCACACAAATCTTTAGTGATGAATGGGTGATTTCTAATGGGTGATTCCAACCACTTGGTGTTTGCCTCTATGTGCAATGCGCGCTCACCTGAAAACATATATGTATCTCGCAATATAATCAAGAGTATTCCTCTCAAATTGAATTTATAAAAAAAAAAAAAAAAGGGGTATTCCTCTCAGGGATCCAGCTATGTTCCTTTTATATCCACCCCTATCCAGAGTGAATAAGTTCCACGGGCTTCCACAGCCATGATGTCAGCACTGTCCTGATGCACACATTATTTCTGAAGCCCAGGGACGATCTTTATTTACACTGCTTGGTTTTTTGGGACTAGAAGTTTTTATCTATGTTACAATTTATTTTTACATCACATCTTTTTTTTTTTCACCGAGTTGTTCAATGCATGCTTATCTAATGTGCACTGTTTTTTGGTCACTATTTCACAGATATTTATGATCTTATGTTTTTTTATATACTTTTGATGAATGTATTTTTTAAATTATTTATTATATATGGATACGAGTTTGATTTATATTTCACTAATTCATAGTTACAATCTTTTCAAGACCCAGAGAGCTTGATATAGTGGTAGCAGCAGTTCACTAGCATTTATTGTCACAATTCCTTCATCAGTTAGCACACCATAGCAGCGCACCAGTGCTCCAAAAATTAGTAGGCCAGTCCACCACCTCCTCTGCATGCTGTGGCTGGATAGCGCAGGCAACATCACTTAACAGAGACAAACATGCCCTGCCTGAGGACAGACCACATCCACCTTTGCCTGTGAACACAGACACTACTGGCCTCCTCATAGTGCCATGGAAACCTTAATGGCATCCCGATCCTTGTTCTTGTGGCTAGATTGTTCCCAAACGTATGCTGCCATGGAGTCTGTCAGGAAAACAGAAAATTTCCTATTAAAAACTTACCATAATTTTCCTTTCCTTATGGATTTAATGCTAGCTTGAGTCCTCGTCCGGTGCCATGAGTAGGCTAGCTATGGAAAGCAGCCTCTGCCTCAGTCACAAAATGTATGGGAGTGGGGTTCTATGGAGTAGAAGCAAGGACAGAGCTTTTTAAACATATGCTGTCATGGAGTCCATCAGGAAAGGAAAATTACGGTAAGTATTTTGATTTTCTGTTATACAGTATCTTTGATGGATTACTATACTTTAAATAGTTGAAAGTAATCGTTTACTATATGTTAATGATACTCCAAATTATGTTATATTTTTAGAAATGGACCATATCTGGTCTTGTGTTTTATTCTTTGTGATATTCATATATTTTGTATATTTTTATACATATGTCATTATTTGTACAAAATTTACTGCTTTTTGAAAACCATATTTAAAGTCCTTGTGGGTTCCTACAACCTTTGTGCATTTTTTGGGTGAGAGTATTCCAGTCCAGGTGAGGTCCAGGTGAGGTTTACACTAAATCTCATTCTTATCACTAGTTGTCTACTTATTACAGTGTTTTATTTATTAGAAGTAATGTGTGTTGTCTAATAATTTTCAATTTTGTGTTTACTTTCACAATGTATCACTATTTCATTCTTTGTTTTCAGTACGTAGTAGATGTTTGGGATATCTACTTGTTGATATTCATATTATCTGCTCATGACGTGTCCAAAACAATTACCTTTTAGCCCACGTTGGATGCAGCTGGGTTTTCTCAGCAAAGTATAAGAAGCTGACTTTTTATTGTAAGTGAATGGCTGGTTGCCAACACATGCAGGGCATGTTGTCCTTTTTCAATGAGGAATGCCAACAGTGCAATGTTAGCATGCAGCAACCCATGACAGTGGTCCAACAACAAATATCAGCAATGTTTTCTAAAACAATGCAAGGATGCATGCAAAAGACCCCCCATATCTGTAGCATGTTCTATAATAGGTTGCAGCAAAACAACATATTTTGCTGAGTTTTTCAAGTCTTAGGTGTGTACTGTAAATCTAGACTCTTATGGCACAAGAGCACCAAGACATTGGGCATCACCAAGTACCTGCAAAAAAAACCCTGACCCTGTACCTATTTTAATCAAATTTCCATAATCCCCACACTCCTTCAATAACTTAGTGCCTGTGACCCTTTACTTATACTCTTTGTCCCAAGTTACCTCAAACCCCTCTCCCCCCAATAAAATTTACTTTCTGTGCAGTCATCTGTCCGAAATCCATCCCAGGTCAACTATTTCTACACCCATCCAGCCTCGCTATCCTGTCTGAATAAACGTTGCTCATTTTTAGCTCACCAATACTTTATAACATCCCAGATCCCTTTCCATCCTCCTCATCATTCCCCACTTTTGCCCATTACCTATCTCCCTTTCTTCTATTAGATTAAGGATAATGTTTTGGCTGATGCTGCATGGTGTGTCTACAGATATAGATTGAAGAACATTCTAAAAATTGTGGGAGCACTGCATGCTCCCACAAACCATGTTCTCCAGCCTAGTTACAAATATGACCATAAAAGTGGTTATGGTCAAGTTATAATGCTAACAGCTTACACAATAACATATGGCCAACATGCAACCTAATCCTGCACTGAATAATGGAAGATAGAAAACACTACTATTAACTTACTTGAAGTCCAGCGATATAGCAAGTTCTTAATGGAAACTCTTTGACGAATCTGGTTTATAGATTTGACATGAGAATTATTGTGACACGTTACATTTTTATTTAAAATCACATAATAAAAAGATTAAAATCTGCTAAAAAAAAAACTGAGTATTCCTTTTAATACTTCCTAAACAACTTTAAAAATTAGGAAATAGTTAAATTTTCCTGACATTTAAAATGTAACATTTTATTTTAGCAATGGATATAGTGTTGTTTGTTGTATTGCTTTTTTTCCTTTGATTCAAGTTTTTTCCCACATTAGTTGTTATCCAAATTTAGTTATGTACTGCATAAATTTGATTACATATTTTTTAATTTTGTCATAACAGTTTGGACTTGAAAGGTCATCTTTATGTATTCAGACTTGGCTAACACAAAAATATACTGATTTAATTAGACATTTGGATAATTCTTTCAAAAGCATTTACAAAATGTTGATCAGACATTTTCACTACACTTTTATGCAATGAAGGCAATTACAAGGAAGCTATACCATATATTTAGCAAATATAACATTTTTAAGCACTTTTTCTGTAGTCTTCACATTGTTCATGTTGCATGTACCATAATTTCCATTGTTTTAAAAAAATCTAAAGATGTGGCTTACTGATCAGTAACATTGGGATGACATCCCATTCACATGCTGATTCATAACATCCAGAGAAAAGGAAAATAAGAACAAAGCAAAGCAGCCAATCAGATTTTTTTTTTTTTACAAGGATAACTCGTTTTTGGACTATCTTTTCTCCTGTTTTTTTACTTCCCATCTCCACAAAGTGTGCATTATTTTAAATAAGTCAGACCTGACTGAGACACTTGAAATAGAGGAACAGTAAAGTACAAGTACTGTACAATATTCTTAGCAGGGAGCAGAGACTGCATTCTGTTTGTGATGTGTAAGGCCCCTTTAAACACTGGTGGGTTACAGCAATTCATGGTAGAATACACATTTTACTGCATGTTGCCACATGCATCAGAACACCTGCATTATGATGAAGTGTGAAGCCCCAACAAATCCGGGGACTCAACTGACATTTTCTAGAATTTCCCTTTTCTCTTCCCCTATCTTCAAAAAAAACTGGTATGTAGAGAGAAGAAGAGAGGGGCAGAGGAGTTCAGCCAGTTATAAATAGCTTCTTCCAGAAGAGCAGGAAGGGAGCTGTTCTTATGAATTATTGTGCAAGTAGGGAGGGGAAGCACTATGGTATTGACTGAAGCAGTCAGATTTGCTAGCAAGTTCAAAGGCACATTACAAGTAAACAAAAATTGCTTATGGAAAGTAATAATTCTGTAAGTAACAATTTAAAAGACTTCATGTTTCTATGCATTTACCAGCAATTGTTTAAGTTGGCTACAGGGTCTCTTTAACATAGTGCGCCTTATTGCACTCTAACACATGAACGCATGTTCATTACCTCAAAGCTTAATGTGATGGGGGCCTAATGACTGACTCCAAACACGCATAAAACATGCTAATAAAAAAAATTTTCATTAGGCACAAATGTATTTATTAATATTGATGATGATAATAATAATAACAATAAAAAAATAATAATACAATAATAATAATGGAAAGGACTAAAGTTTTCCTCCTGAAGTTTAACTCCTATAGCTTTCTTCCAAAAATACTTCTGAGGTTTGCAATTTGATAATAGAGCTTTAACCTTTTCGCTGCCAGGTCCATATGGCATACAGACCTACAGCACTGCTTCTAACTGGCCAGGTCCATATGGCATGCCATATGGACCTACTGTAAATTTCTCCTTCTGCTATATATATATCTCATGGTCACTTCTGAACAAAACAATAGCTCTGATCAGTGATTGACAATCTCCTGATCAGAGCTATTGACCTAAAATGTATTCATAAAGGCATAGATAAGCGAGTTCTGAGTGGAGATGGGAGAGACCAGCTATTTGAGGATAAGTGATAATTAAACCCACGCTACCCTCAAAGTAAATCCTAATAAGTGTGTATATGAATATTGCAGCTGTTGCTCACCAAGTAAATAGCTCAGAAAAATAGGAATGATCAATTTAACACAGCGCTTGCATACATAGATACAAAATGCATAAACATAATCATGTAAATCAAAAAATGGAATAATCAAAAATATTGCAAAAATATATATATATATAAGTGTCCAGAAATTAAATAAATATCCAAGGCAGTGTCCAATAAGGTGAATTTTCAATAAGTGGTAAAGTGCTCCAGTGCAGATACTTAAACACTCGTGCTCCAAGTGGTTGTGACCCCTCCAGGAACCCTACTCACCAGAACACGTGGACCCCAAAATAGGGTCTAAAAAGCCTGTGAACGAGAGGATGTGAACGTAAATACGTGGCCATAGGTTCCATCAGTATGTTGAAGATTAGTGGGGAGACCTTGACGGGTACCACTAAATATTTGAAATGGAGTTGATAGTATACTTGATATATAGACTTGTGCAGATGGGTTGGTGTACAACACCATTACAGCTAAATTAATTGGGCCAGTGAAGCCAAAACTGGTTAAAACTTGAGCCAGGTATTTCCAATGAATTCTATAAAACGCCTTCTCTGCATCCAAGACAAGGAGCAGAGAAGGCGTTGTGTTGCTGTTGGCTAGGTGGACAACAGTGGTCTGGCGTCCCTTTGTAATTCCTGATTGGTCTAAATAAATGAGGGATGGTAGAATGTCTACTAGCCCGGTGGCCAACAACAGAGCATACATTTTTAAACCATTGTTTAACAATGAGATCATTTGAAAATGTTGTGGCATGACTGGGTCCTTCCCCGGCTTCGGCAAACTAACTATCAATACTTTAAGCATTTCAGGAGGGAAAGAAGAGGAGGTGGCTGCGGAATCATAGATTTTTACCAGATGGGGTACAAGAGTTTACTTGAAGACTTTAAAGTATTCTCCCGTAAAGCCATCTGGGCCTGGTGATTTGTTATTAGGCAGAGAGTTACCACTTAAGCCCCGGAAGATTTTACCCCCTTCCTGACCAGGCCCTATTTTGTGATTCGGCACTGTGTGATTTTAACGGACAATTGCGCGGTCGTGTGACGCTGTGCCTAAACAAATTTGACGTCCTTTTTTTTCCCACAAACAGAGCTTTCTTTTGGTGGTATTTGATCACCTGTGCGATTTTTACTTTTTGCGCTATAAACAAAAAAAGAGCGTCAATTTTGCAAAAATAACAATATTTTTCAAATTTTTTTTTATATGAAATTCCCCCCCAAAAAATTAAAAAATCAAATTTTTTTGACATCTTAGGCCAATTTGTTTTCTGCTACATATGTTTGCGCAAAAGTTATTGCGTTTACTAACTAAGGGAAAGCTCTCGTCATTTTTATTGTTTTTTTTTAATGAGTAATGGCGGCAATCTGCGATTTTTTTTTGCGGGACTACGACATTGCGGCGGTCAGATCGAACCCTTGACTGACATTTTTGACACTTTTGGGGGTACCAGTGACATTACTACAGTAATCAGTGCTATACATATGCACTGTTACTGTAAAAATGACACTGGCAGGGAAGGGGTTAACTTTATTAGTGATCAAGGGGTTAAGTGTGTCAATAGGGGCGTGCTTCTTACTGGAAAGGGGTGTGGCTAGTGATGTAACCACAGAAACATACGATCCTACATAGCAGGATTGTATGATCTCTGCAGTTAGATCAGGGAGAATGACAGTCGGCTTTGTTTACATCAGCCGCCTGCCTTTCTCCCTCTCCACCCGATGTCGGCTGGTCACATGCGCGGACATGTTAGGGAATGAGCGGGGGCGAGAGCGCTTCCGGCGGCGCGCGCGCTCGCCCCCTAGAGGCTCACAGGCTAGCGACGTAGTACTACGTCACTTTGCCTGTACGGGGCTGACTGCCGCAGTAAATGTACTTGCGGCAGTCGGCAAGTGATTAATAATATGGAGGACTTCAACATCAGTAAAAGGAGAATTGAGTTTGTTACGTTTTTCTCTTGTTAGTTTGGGGAGTTTAATTGTTTTTAGGAATCTCTAATGATGCCCGGCATAGGTTGTGGTGTGCTGGAGTCTTGCTTAAGGTTGTATAACAAGCTGTAATAATGGCTGAATATGTCAGCAATCGCTTGTGGGTGATACAGTTTGGCTTGGTTAGTGGGGTGCAATATATATGGGATCTTAGTTTTATACCTATGACCTCTAACTCCCTTATCTAATAATTTTCCTGCTCTGTTGCCACTCACATAATAGGACATATTGAGCCTCCTTGAAGCTTTCTCAAAATCCTTCAAAAGAATCAGTCTAAGATCACTAAGTGTTTTCGGAAGTTGGTCTGATAAAGACTGGAAGGGTTTTGTTTTGTTTTGGTTTTACAGCTCCCGAATTTTTGAGACTGCATCTTAATTATGCTGTCACCTCCTTCTCTTAGCCCTTGCCCCCAGGTTGATAAGAATGCCCCTTATAAAGGCCTTATGGGCATTCCATACTACGAAGGGATATTCAACAGAGGGTTAGTTAGTGTAAAAAAATTCTAACAAGGGCGTGGCTTGATGCCTATCTCGGATGGCAGCTTAGAGAAGGAGCTTTGCTCGACTCCCAACCTTCCAGCCTAAACACTGACCTAAGAGACTTGCTTATGGGCAGACTCACCCACCATCATTCCGGGACATGATCACGGTGCTCCTCCTCGGTTTAGAGGACCCACAGTATACCAGATCTTTTCAAATCTCATCAGTGGCCCTCACGAGGGGAAGCTATGGCTAAGATGGCATCTTTAGACCATGAGGAGGACTTCAGCAAGAAGTTGCAACCCACATTTGAGGATATGGGGAGAAATTGCTCCCCTTCTGATCACCCTCTCTCCTATGCTGACATGTCAGTGTTCATGGCTTACAATAAAATCACTTTTTCCTCTGCAATAACTGAACTCAAGACAGACCTGCTGGTACTTAATGAGAAAGTGACTAGCACTGAAAGAGCAAGGCATAAGAGAGATAAGGCCATTATCATCCTGAAATCAGTCTCAGAGGCACACACCTCACAACTAATAGCTGTCAATCCCCATTTGGAAGATTTGGACAATAGGGGCAGAAGGCACAATATCAGCGTGTGAGGCGTGCCAGAATCGATCAATTCTGATCAAATTCCCTCAGTCCTAACTTCCATATTTAACAACCTACTAGAAAGGCCTGTGGACACTGTTTTCGACTTTAAGCATGCTCACAGAGCCCTCAGACCTGGCCTAAGTGATCCTGCACCACCTAGAGACATCATTTGTTGTCTCCCAATTTATAAGCTTAAAGGAAGAGATTCTAGCTGAAGCTTGCCAGAATAAACTCATCTTTTTCAATGAGCACAAGATAACTCTTTTCCAGGACCTCTCCCTGATTACACCGGGCATTGCCCCCCTACTTGAAGCACTAAGAGAAAAGAGCCTCTCATACAGATGGAAGTTTTCCTTTGTTCTGTCCGTGAATCACAATGGAAATCAACTCATCCTTAAGACACCAGGTAACCTCCTGATGTTCTGTGAGGCCCTCCAATTTCCACACATGGACCTTCCAGATAGGTATTGTGAATTTTGCTTCCCATTTTGCTTCGCAGTCCTCCGATCACTCCACAATTTATGCCCACCAAACACCTACCTAAGAAAGGGAAATTTCCAAAACACCAGTGAGCTGGTCTGGCACGATCACCCCAAACAACCAGAAGCCTGAGATCCAAGGATCATACCAGAAGTTATAAATGGGTTCATTTCATTCATTAATACTCATTACTGGTGAAAATCCTCATGATGGAATGAAGATTTTCCTTCTCTACATATTTACGTTTACCTGATTCTTTCCCGTTGTCATTCCACCCGATTGCCCCTCACAACCTAACAGGGTACCCAAACTGTTCATCTTATAACTGTTTTTAGCCCATTTGACTCACTTCTCCCTCTTACTCAGCTACCTGTTTCTAAGGGACCTTTTATTACAGGTATGCTCAATGATACCTTGATTTAATACAGGTGATCACCAATACACAGAGATACCTGGTAATTTTATGTTACTTATTGGGTTCTCATTCTCATTTGGTTCTTGTTGGTTGTTTCTTGCCTGATTGGAAGCATATGAGGATTACCTCCTATACTGTTTCTATGGTACTTGTGCCCATGGCTACTAGGCATATGTGGCAATTATCCATGAGCCCACATTCCTGTTTTAAACTTTGTTTTCTCTATGGGACTGTTACCTATGATGCCTATACAGTCAGTGTTTGTTCATAACTATTTACTTCTTTTAGTATTACCTATATTGAAGGTGGCAGGAATGAGTAGTTGTTACTCTCACATTGAAATTGCTCCACTCTGTAACCTTCAAGTTGTGTCACCCACCCACCTCCACACACACACACACCATTCTGTAATTTCAGCATTTCTAAGTTGTTTTACTGTTACTGTACCTATCATTTTATGCACAACCTTAGAAGCTCCTCTGCAAGTCAGTAGTAGAGTGCCTAACTGATTTATTTGTATATATTTCCCCTGGACCAAGGGATCTTTGCCTTCTTTTTTCTTTTCTAACTCATTTAGAAACCTTTATTTACACCTCCCCCCTTTTATTCCCTTCTTCTTCCTCCTCCCTTATCTCTTTTTCATTCTTGTCATGGTAAATAGAGAAATTGTTTATTCCATTTAACCCTCAATCCTGTCAGAATAGCCTATTCTTCTCCTACCTTAAAATCCTACCTTAATTTCACACAATGTGAAGGGCCTTAACCACTTCTGGACCGGAAGATTTTACCCCCTTAATGACCAGGCCATTTTTTGCGATTCGGCACTGCGTTACTTTAACAGACAATCGTGCAACGCTGTACCCAAAAGAAAATTGATGTCCTTTTATTTCCACAAATAGCGCTTTCCTTTTGTGATATTTTATCACTTGTGAGGTTTTTATTTTTTGTGCTATAAACAAAAAAGAGTGACGATTCTGAAAAAAACAAAACAATATTTTTCACATTCTGCTATAAAACATTCTCAATAAAAAAATGGAAAAATCAAATTTTTTCATCATTTTAGGCCAATTGGTATTCTGCTACATATTTTTGGTAAAAAAAATCCCAATAAGCATATTTTGATTGGTTTGTGCAAAAGTTATCACATCTACAAACTAGGGGACAGATTTATGTTGTTTAGGGGTTAGTCTGCTGCAATCTCTTTTTTACTAGTAATGGCGGCGATCTGAGATTTTTAGCGCACCTGCGGCATTGCCGGGGACAGATCGGACCCCTAACTGACATTTTTACCACTTTTGGGGAGACCAGTGACATTACTACGATAATCAGTGCTAAAAATATGCACTGTTACTGTAATATTGACACTGGCAGGGAAGGGGTTAACTCAGGGACGATCAAAGGGTTAAGTGTGAGCCTAGGGAGTGTTTACTAACTGTGAGGGGGTCAGGCTTGTGGAATCAACACAGAGACCTGTGATCCTAAATAGGATGATCACAGGCGCCCTGTGGTCATTCCAGAGAGAACAACGGTCTGCTGTGTTTACAACAGCAGACCATCGTTCTCTCTCCATGGGGAGCGATCGTGGGTGCCTGGTGGGAATCATGGCCACCAGCCCCATGGATCATCTTCCCTGCTGCCTAACAAGGAGCATTCCCATGAACCGGCCTACCCATACGTTGGTTTGCGCAGCCGAGCCAGCCTGCCACAGTATATCTGGGGCGGGTGGTCGTCAAGTGGTTAATATACCTGAAAGAAGAGTGTCACTTCTAAGAGAACTGTAGAAAGTTAAACCCTCTTATGTTTATCTACAAGAGATACACTTTCAAACCCTGGCTATACCAAAACTGTTTGACAGACATTTTCCTGGAATGCACCATGTGTCTAATTCATTGCATACATCGAAAGGAGTGTATATTTTGATACACAAAAATGCAAATTTTAAACTAACACATTAACTCTCAGACCCCCAAGTTATATTTCTATTTCTAAAAGGGAATCAGGAACAGGCCGATAACTTTGGCCAATATATACTTCCCCAACTCTGGACATCTTGCTTTCTGACGTCAAATAGTTGATGAATAAAGTTTTGCTACCGTCTGTATCCTGCAACCCCTACAAGATTCCTCCATTAGTAACGCTAGCATCACCTACAAATTCTGAAAAAGATTAAAACTTTACTAAAAACATTTTCCCTAGTGGATTTATGGCGGTTGGTACATCCGTCTGGCAGAGATTATACCTATTACTCTGCATTACATAAAAAACATTCATGTATCGATTATGTGTTTATTACTCAACGTGATCCACCCCTACTTTACTCTGCTGATATAGTAATATAAACCTTTTAAGATCACTGCCCATTGTCGATTTCCCTGAAATTAATAGATTTAACACACAGAACATGCAACTGGCAGTTGAATCCTACTTTGCTGACAGATCCTAATATTTCCCAACAAACGACTGCAGCAAATAAGTCATACTTTCAGCTTAACACTACAGATGAACTATCACCCATGACTGTCTGGAAGGCTCATAAATGTGTTTTACGTGGTGAACTCATACGCTTAGGTGCACAAAAGAAAAAAAAGAGGCCAACAAAACTATTGCAAATTATTAGAGACACAGAAAAAGTTACAGTTGTTGATTAATCTTAAAGCAAAATGCATTATTTTCCATAAAAAAGGGTTCTACTATGAACACAGAGATAAAAGTGGCAGGTTCCTTGCCAAAGCCCTCAAAGCATTAAACCACACCACGATGATCCTATCCATCAAGACTCCTGACGGTAAATCCTTACAGAAAACACAACAATTAGCATTGGCGTTCCATGCTGTTTGCACAGAATTTTACAACTTATCTCCTGCCCATATACCAGCAGACCTTGCAGGAGACAGGGATCAAATATTTCAAAATGATCTTAGTAATAGTGGTATGCCCCATCTGCGGAAATTGAATCTTTAGAAAAACCTATCACAGAAGGTGAACTTATGCTGTCAATAAAGAGCCTAAATTTGGAAAAGAGCCCAGGCCTTGATGGCTTCATGGCCCACTATTACAAACTATTTGTTGATACTTTACAGTCATCATTCTTACAGGCCCCTAACCATCTAAAGACTCCTCAACAACCTCCTAAAGCCTTTATGATGGCCCACATTGCCCTTATTTCCAAGCCAGCTAAAGACCCGAACAATTGTGCCAGCTATAGGCCAATTTCCTTGCTAAAGGTTGACATAAAAATATAAAATATTAGTGAAAATCTTGGTTGATAGACTGACAGAATTTCTACCCAAGCTCATTGGCCCAGAACAGGTTAGTTTTATGCCTAGACAGGAAGGTTGCGATAATGTTGTGAAGGCCCTTAAAGTGGAGTTCCGGCCACAAAATCGACATAATCGATTTTGTGGCCATGCGCTTGCTTTTCTTCACCTGAAAAGGAATTGGATAGTTAGGATTTTTTTTTACTTACCTTGTTATTGTAGAAAGAAATACTCACCTTTCTTCCACTTCCTCCGTCGGCGGCCGCGGCCCGCGCCGTCACTTCCGGTTTGCAATTATTCCTGGGAGCTGAACGTCATCGCTCCCAGGAATCAATGCGATGGCACCGGCCCGCTCGTCACTTCCGGTGCGACGCCGCATTCCCTGCTAAACAGCTTCTGGGCATGCCCAGAAGATGTGGAGGAATGCGGCGCTGCACCGGAAGTGATGAGAGGGGCCGGTGCAGGCGCATTCTGGGATAAGAAGACACGGAAGAGGACGCAGAAGAGGATCGCGCTGGCTTCAGCTGCCCACAACAGAGATGGCAACGCTGGAGAAGAAATTTTAAAAGTGAGTATTTCTTCTTGCAGGTAAAGGCGAACCGGGACAGATCAGAGGCTAGCCATTGTGGAATGTACTAGCCCTGACTGTCACGGGGGTATGTTCATTGAAATTTTTTATGTGGCTGGAACTCCGCTTTAACCTAATTCATAGTTCTCATGAAGAAAAAATTGAAGGCCTTCTCCTGTCAACCAAAGCAGAGAATGCCTTCAGTCACATGGCCTGGGATTACCTGTTTGCCACTTGTAAACACAAAGGCATGAGGACACACATGCTATCTTGGATATCGGCCTTATATCAAAACCCTCAGGCTCGACTTAAAATAAATGGCACCTTCTCTGTCACAGTACACATAAAAAATGGTACAAGGCAAGGTTGTCCTTTTTCCTCCATCTTATTCATCCTATCATTGGAACCCTTTATCCACTCAATCAACTCTAGTCGAGATATTGGGGATTTCAGATAGGATCTAAAACATACAAAGTAGCTGCATATGCTGATGATCTCCTCTTCCTTCTTACTCAACCACACACCTCCATCCCAAACCTGGTCAAAGCCTTCCAGAACTTTGGTTACATTTCCAACATGAAAATTAATTACACTAAATCATAAGCCCTTAATCTCACCCTGCCCCCTAACTTACTATCCACCGCGCATTCCTCTTGTTCCTTTAAAGTGATTGTGAAGTCTCATTTTTTTTTTTTTTAAAATAACAAACATATTATACTTACCTCCTCTGTGCAGTTGGTTTTGCACAGAGAAGCCTGGATCCTCCCCTTCTCGGGTTCCTCATTCCTGCTCCTGGCCCCTCCCTCCTGCCGAGTGCCCCCACAGCACGCGGATTGCTATGGGGGTACCTGACCCGAGAATTGACTAACCTGTGAAAGGAAAACATAAAATGAAATATACTGTATATATAGAAAAAAAATTGAGAATAATCCATTATATGTTTGTTAAGTGTTCCCATTCACACAACATGCCTTAAAAATGTTAAAAGTGTTTCTTACCTTTTAGCTGTTTCTTAGGAGGTGGTGTCATGGCTGACTGCAAGTTTTTTTAAAAATGTTAGAGTGAGCCTGTCCCAAGTCTGTCCTCAATAACATAAAATGCAAGAAGCCCAGCCTCTACACCTTTAACCCTTTGTTAGGACAGACAGTGTTCAAATCTAGGTCAAACTGATAATGAACATTTGCCTGCATAGTGTCAAACATAGCTGCACAGCCTTCTTGTAAACAAAAAGAACTGCCTAGCACTTTTCCTTGATGGAGGGTCCAGAACATCTAAAAGAAGGTAAGGTGTGATTTTTATTGTTTTTTCAGTGTTATGTGAATGGGGACATGTAATAAATATAAAGTAGGTGCTATTCCAATTTGGCTGCAAAAGGAAAAAAAAACCTTTAAACTTATTCACTAAGCTAATTTAAAAGATTCTTTCTTAGTTACCATACACCATTATTTAAGGAAATATAGCCTTGAAACTGTATCTACATTCTAATATCCATGTAATTGTTGGATCGAATAGCTAAAGTTGAAAAACCCCAATCAGTTTTTCACGCTACTCAGTTAAAAGTTAGTTAATGGATAATATTATAACTATGCATCTCATCCACCTCAACACGCACACTAGGAACTAGGGATGATCGAACGGTTCAGGTCGACCATCGGTTCGACCTGAAAATTGGGTGTTCGAAATTCGGCCGAATTCCGAACTTTTTGCGGTAAAAGTTCGGTATTCGGCCCCCAGAACTGTCCAAAATGCAAAGGGACAGGAAGTGTGCTTTAAAAGCCTGTGATTGGCCCAGAAACATCAGCAAAAGCCAATGAGGGGGCAGGAGTCTGCTAGGAACGTGAATGGAGTGACTACAGGGACCAGAGGCCAACCAGGAGTGAATACGCCCCCCAGTATATAACATAGCCCCGCCTAACCTCTAGCACAGTGATACAGAGTCTGTGGAAGAGAGTGGAAGCATTTCTCTTACTCCTGCTTTGTTACACAACGTTTGGTGCATAGCCGAGTGCTTCTAAAGCTCCATATCAGCAGAAGAGCATTCAGCTTACAGACAGTCAGTGTATTTAGAAATACAGCGATTGTTCTGTTTGTTTGAGTTAGAAAAAACAAAAACATTAAAGGGACAGTGTCAGTTAGAAATTGTCTTCTGCTGTATGGAGCTGTTCTTTTAGTGTGAGGAAAGGGATATGCAGTGTAGTTAGGGTACTATATACCACTATAGTTAGATTCAACAATCTAGTTTCTGTAGGGATAGTAAAAGTGTCAGGGTTCCGTCTAGTGAGCACGTTGCACTGCTGATATATCTACAGCAGGTATACGTGCTTGCTAGTCAGCAAAATACATTGCAGTGATACACACATCTGCTGTAGTTAGTGACAACTTTGGGTCGCATAGCAGTGTGCGTTTTGCAGGTGAATTTCACCGCGCAGATTTGCCAAACCCTCAGTGACAACTTAACGCCTGTTCTTGTAAGCGTTAAATCCACTGTGCAAAAGGCTTTGCTACTGTGCGTCACACACATCTGCTGTGCTGTATTCAGCGACAACTTTGGGTCGCATAGCAGTGTACGTTTTTCACTGTGCAGTGTTGCCAAAGCCTCAGTGACAACTTAACGCCTGTTCTTGTAAGCGTTAAGTCCACTGTGCAAAAGGCTTTTCTACTGTGCGTCACACACATCTGCTGTATTTAGCGACAACTTTGTGTCGCATAGCAGTGTGCGTTTTTCACCATGCAGAATTGCCAAAGCCTCAGTGACAACTATGTCAGGTAGACCAAGGAAAGGCATACGTGGCCCTGCATAATTTTTATGCCTTCTTCAACGCCAGCTCTTTGGGCTTACAGTGGTATCGCTCCGCCAACACCCAAACAACAATTTTTGCGCACCTGTTTCACAGATGCATATCATTGCAATTTTTTTCCTTTTTTTTTCCCAATTATTGCCTTCATGACCAGCACTTTCATAGGGTTATGGTGTCAAGGCATCGTCGGCACCACCAAAGGCCCGATTTTTAAACATCCTTTACTTCTATTCAAAGTCAAGAGACAACAGTATTCATCCAAAACATCTCTAATCTTGTTCACTGTGCACTACATTGTGGCCCCTACCCCTAACCCTAACCCTCATTGTATCCGTGCATATATGTCTGTTTCTTGTGAGAATTCAAGTTAAAGTGCACCAAACACCATTTTACATGAAATAAAGTGCATCTACATACATCTTTTGACTTCTTGAAAACATTTGGTAATAATAGCCCCATTGTGAAAATACACCCGTTAATTATATCCACATTTAAAGAGACAGCACCTTTTTCCCCAAAAAAACTCTAATCTTGTTCTCAGTGCACTGAATTATGTCCCCATCATACACATTGGCTGTGCAGTTGATTAGGAGCAAAAAAAGTCATTTTTGAAGGTTTGGCATGCTATAATTCTGATTCTGGACATGCTACAGAGCTGAAACTTCACAGGTACACTTTTTAGACCCCCCCCCCAGACACTAAATCCAAAGACTAATTTTTTTTCCAATAATTTTTTCAATAATTGGCTCTCTATAAAAAACGACAATTTTTAAGAACTTTTTATTTGCATGATTCATAGTCCCTGGGGCATGGCCCAGAACCCTAGGCACTTTTTAGGGGCATTTATTAGGTTTTAGGGCTTCAAAAATGTGTTTTTTGATACCAGAAGTTCGGGTCCCATTGATTTCAATGGGGTTCTGGAATCCGAACCGAACTTTCGGGAAATTCGGGTGTTCTGGTCGAACCAAACTTTTCAAAATTTCGACCATCCCTACTAGGAACCAAAAGTACGCTGCTGTACACACATACGGATGTTGATGCTATTCCTTAAGGGGGCAAGTCATTCAAAGGGCAGGAATGCTTGAAGTTGCTAGATTATGTTTTAATAGGAGCAATAAATTATGCTTTCTGTGCCTTAAACCCCTTTTATTTTGGGAACACACCTTTTTACATGCATAGATTACTATCTTTACCTGTTGCTGTCCACACTCTTATACTGTCTGTAATTTTCCATTGTGGGCATGCATTACTAGACCCTGGTATGTAGCTCTCCTCCAGCTGTAACTGTTTCCCTTTTTTGGCAATATATTCATATGGTGTTGTATAAATAAGTCGCGCTAAATATATTAGATGGAGATGTAAAGTCCATAAAAAGTCCAAAAATGTATTATTGATAAATTCCAGGATCAAGCTCCCTTGAGGGTATGTGCTTACCAGATGAAGGTAAGAGAAAGGCAGTCTCGCTGCGTGGAAACTTGTCACCTTGACAGTAGATCCAAGCCTCTATGCTCAATCAACTCAGTGGACATAGGATCATGAAAAGCAAAAAATAACGCAATAGCGTAAAACCCAACAAACAAATTGTGACTGTCACCACAGGTGTGGGTAAATAAAGATTGTGATGTGAAATGACCTCCACCACAATAATAATAAAATAAATTAAGTCATGCAAAAATTAGGGAACTTAGGGTAAATACCCCTTACCAGAAAGGTTAAGGGTTGACGCCTTAAGTGATTAAATGTGTATCGGTTGGAGTAGCCTCTTACCAAACATAAAAGTAATAACACAGTGAAGAAAACGTTGAAAGAAATAATCGTGCTGAACCACCACCAGCTGGATTCGCCTCTTACCCTGGATAGATATAGGTTAGCCAAAGTGTACTATACAAATCCAGTGTACCACTCAGGAGCCCGCAATATCACACCTGTGAGAGTTGCCTCTTACCACATGAGAAGTTGTATCAAGCCTGTAGGGTAAACCAAGTGGCCAAAGACCGACCCCAAATTGCATGTAATCCAAGCCTGTATGTTAAACGAGTAACCAGGGGATCCGACCAGAGATGTAGGTGACTGGGTCTCAGGAGTTTCAGCAATACAGGATTTCACCACCATAAGAAGAAAAAAGGGCTCCCATAGCGTAAAACCATAAAAACATTTATTTCGTAAAAGCAAAAAAACTTACAAAAACCAGGAATGGGTGAGCAATGGAAGTTGCCGCCGGCCGGACGGCTCCGCTCGTCCGCACTCGTGGGTCGCAGTCAGATGACGTCAGTACGCCGTGCCCTTTTTTCTTCTTATGGTGGTGAAATCCTGTATTGCTGAAACTCCTGAGACCCAGTCACCTACATCTCTGGTCGGATCCCCTGGTTACTCGTTTAACATACAGGCTTGGATTACATGCAATTTGGGGTCGGTCTTTGGCCACTTGGTTTACCCTACAGGCTTGATACAACTTCTCATGTGGTAAGAGGCAACTCTCACAGGTGTGATATTGCGGGCTCCTGAGTGGTACACTGGATTTGTATAGTACACTTTGGCTAACCTATATCTATCCAGGGTAAGAGGCGAATCCAGCTGGTGGTGGTTCAGCACGATTATTTCTTTCAACGTTTTCTTCACTGTGTTATTACTTTTATGTTTGGTAAGAGGCTACTCCAACCGATACACATTTAATCACTTAAGGCGTCAACCCTTAACCTTTCTGGTAAGGGGTATTTACCCTAAGTTCCCTAATTTTTGCATGACTTAATTTATTTTATTATTATTGTGGTGGAGGTCATTTCACATCACAATCTTTATTTACCCACACCTGTGGTGACAGTCACAATTTGTTTGTTGGGTTTTACGCTATTGCGTTATTTTTTGCTTTTCATGATCCTATGTCCACTGAGTTGATTGAGCATAGAGGCTTGGATCTACTGTCAAGGTGACAAGTTTCCACGCAGCGAGACTGCCTTTCTCTTACCTTCATCTGGTAAGCACATACCCTCAAGGGAGCTTGATCCTGGAATTTATCAATAATACATTTTTGGACTTTTTATGGACTTTACATCTCCATCTAATATATTTAGCGCGACTTATTTATACAATATCTATTAGGGTGTGGTCACACTTGAAGTTGCTGCTGTCCCAATTTACTTGTTCCTTTAGCGCGGTTATTATTCCCTTACTTCACAATATATTCATATGCTCCTATCATTTACAAGGAAAACTGAAGTCCCATGAAGTAAATTTTCCCATCATTCAAAAATAATGTTAAGAAGTAAAATGGGCTTTAGATTCCCTCTCAAGTAGACATTTTGAGCTAAATATGAATCACCGTCTATTAAACTGGAGGACACAAAACAAAGAAACAAAAAAAGGGTAAATACTGTAAGTGTTTCGTAGCTCTTCAACAATTTAGCTTTACAGTCACCACCCAAATGTTCGGATGGGGAAAGCAGATACTCTACCTTGTCCTGGGTTCACGCATGCCTGGCAACCAGTGTTCCAACCCCATGCTTGAAACAAGAGAAGGGGTATGTGACAGTAGGCCAGAAAAAAATGCTGCTTTTATCCAGGATTGGAGATGTATTTGTCCCAGGTTCAGGCAGTATGCAGACTATGTATCTTTGTCTGCTGTATAAAGAGCTTACTGGGCTTCCTGGGGGGTTAACAAGCCCAGGTGAAGCAGGCTTGTTAACACACCTCAAATAAAAAATCCAGAAAATCTAGTTTAGGGTGAACATGTACATGTAAACATCAACTGCAAAATACATGTGAGGTATTGTTGTGAATGTCAAAGTCAGAGTAATAATTATAGGGCCATAGTTCAGGGTAACTGTAAACTGATGACCTGTAATGGCTTTTAAAGCTTGCCTTGGTATCTATTTAATAAAACTCCATTTTTATATTTTACCACAAAATTTGGTATACTACTGTGTTTGTTTGCACTAAAATTCATTTTTGTGGAACCTTTCCTGAAAATATGCATTTGATAAAAAAAGTGTGCATATATTGTGCAATATAAAAAAATGTTCAACTACCACCATTGTATTCTCTAAGGTCTCTGCTTTAAGACAATATATTCTTTTTTTTTTTTTTTTTTTTTTGGGGGGGGGGGGGGTTATAGTACCTTCTGGCAAAAAAATGCAGATTTTAACATGTGTGCAAAAAAATTTAAATTTTGCCCTGGTAGGCAAGTGATAAAGCACAAGTTTAGCTAAAAAAAAATTAAAATGAGCGCAAGGGACACAACTTACAATTATTATGATGTGTTCTTTGTGTTGATTCTTCTTTCAGTAGAAATCTTTCTCCCTCCTACCCCCCACCTCTCCGTTAAAGGGCTGTCAGGAGCTCTCATCACGACAGATTAACTCTGCCCTCCATTTCCCGCTAAGATCTGGCATTGATAAAAGCAGTACTACAGCTTCTATGAATAACACAGGATCTCAGAATGGAGAAGGTGGCACTATCAGTCATCTGCCCATCATCTGCAGGGAATGAAAAAACTAGATCCCCAGTAAAAGCAGCACACAGTAAACACTTATTAGCCACACATTTAACCCCATGATGCCCTAGATGTTAAAAATGGAGGTCCATCCTAAAAGAGGAAGCTTCGCTTGTTTTCTTCCTCCCGCAATTGCTGCCACATTTGGCACCTTTCAAGGGGGAGTGGGTACCTGTTGTTGACAGTTTCCATCCCCACTTCCCGGTGCCTTTGCCATGGGAGCTTCGGCCCCCCTACTCCTTCCACCACTGCCGGGTCATTCACAAAGTGCAATGCACTTCACGCATGCGTAGTAGGGATTCTGCTGTGAAGCTGCAAGGCTTCTCTACTGGTTTTCCTTACACACAATGGCAGCGGCAGCACCCGAGAGCTGACTTAAAAAATAGCTGGGGAGCCAACATTGCAGGATCCCTGGACAGGTAAGTGTATTAATATTAAAAGTCAGCAGCTATAGTACCCTTTCCTGTCCAGTGTCACTGGTACAGTGACAGCATATTTTATTAGCACTGATAACTGTATCATGATGTCAGTGGCAGTTAGTTAGTTCTCCTTAGCATCAATTAGTGTCAGTCACAAGTTGCTAATCACCACCATTATTAGTAAAAAAAATAAATAAATAAATACTTTCACACAAATCAATCAATATACACTTATTGGAATCTTTTTTTTTTTTTTTTTTACAAAAGACATGTAGCATAATACATTTTGGGCAACATTTATTAAGAGATTTTTTTTTTTATGGGATATGTTTGATAGCAGAAAGTAAAAAAAAAAAAAAAAAAAAAAATATATATATATATATATGTATATATATATATATATATATATATATATATATATATATATATATATATATATATATATATATAATTTAAAAATTGTTGGCCTTTTTTCATTTATATACTAAAAAATAAAAACCCAGAGGTGATAAAATACCACCAAAAGATAGCTCTATTTTTGTTAAAAAAAAAAGTGATATACATTTTGTTTGGGTAGAGCATTGCATCACCGCGCAATTATCAGATAAAGTAGCTCAGTGCCGCATAGCAAAAAATGGCCTGGTCACGAAGCGGGTAAAATCTTCCAGAGCTGAAGTAATTAACCCCCACCACACAGGACGATTATGGCTAAGGAACAGAGGACAGAGGAAGATTACTACTGAAACAAGAAGAATCAACACAAGGGGCATATCTGTAATGTTCTGGTACCTTTGAGTACCCTAATTACTCTTTCATAAGTGCCCCACCATTCTCTTTTGGTAAGGTGCGCATACACCTTTAAGACTGATGCTGTCATCACTGAGCGCCGGACTGGATGGCTATTTAGATCGCCGGCTCTCACTCACATGTGTTCGTTCAAACTGCTTTGTGCCTTGATGCTAACCTGTCTTGAAGCTCTCATGCTTGCAAGCATACCTCGCTGTCGGAACCACGCTGCGCTGATCCCTGTATCCCGCTACCGGATCATCCGCTCTTGCCGAACCTCTCCTCTGCTACATTGCTATTAGTGATAAGTACCCCACAGGGGAAACCTCTATAACCTTTATACTAAAGCTTACACTATCTAGCTCTGCATACTAAGGACTATTACTACATCTGCATTATCTAAGATTGCTAGCTCTTGAGCCTATGAGCCTACTACCACCTGTTCTTGCACTGGGTTGATCTCTCTTGTATGTCCACCTGCTACTCTGTCATCTGCTACCATACATGATTGCTAAACCTATCTGCATCCCATCTGCTACTATCTTACTTTCAAGAACATTTCCTTTCAAGTGTCTGTCATCTACCATCTCTACCCAACCTGTCTCTTCAGCCTATCATCACTGTGTTACTATATACATAAGTCACTCTAGGAAACATCTTATTGAGTGTGTGTATTTACTTGCTGAATTGAGATCATCCACACATGATGAGTCATTGAGAGTTGGGAATGGTGTCTCAGCGTTTCTCTACATGACTACTGAAGTGGAATATTTCTGCAGCTGAAAATCCACATCATACGTAAAACGCAGGAGCGTTACAATATCATACTAACTTATGTCCCTTGTGCTGATGTGCATGCTTTTAATTTTAGCTAAACTTGGACTTTAATAACTAATTAAATAGGAAATGTCAAGCAAAGCGTATCATCACCATTCTGTTTTGCATTTACACTTTTTACAGCTTTATACTTAAAATGTTTTAATAATTTAAATAAAATAAATTAAAAAAAATTAAAAAAGAGGAGAACCCAGGACATATAAATGTTGTCCATCAGTATGGACCCCTGACATTCCAAAATTTAAATCACCCTCCATCAACTAGGTGAGCTTTGCATTTTGTCAGCTTTCATTGCCTGAGGAGAAATGTGATGCCATGCTTCTAATTGAAAGCTATAGTCAAAAAATGACAAACTGAAAGTGGAAAATGCAGTAAAAGTAAGCACATATCATCAGCATTTCTACTTTCTTATGATGTCCCATATTGTAACAATAGTTTATGCTAACGTATGTGAAAATTTGTGATCAACATTCAAACTTGTGTTTTTTGCATATGCTGAATTTGCCAGCAATGAACTTTATGACTATATACAGCAAAATGTGTTAGCAAATTTAGATTTTATATGTATTCCTAGTAATGATTGTTTACAACAATAGGTTTACTAAATGGACTAAAGCTTAATGTAAATCTGGTTTGTACAGCCAAGCTATAAGAAGATAGATAGATAGATAGATAGATAGATAGATAGATAGATAGATAGATAGATAGATAGATAGATAGATAGATAGATAGATAGATAGATAGATAGATAGATAGATAGATAGATAGATAGATAGATAGATAGATAGATAGATAGATAGATAGATAGATAGATAGATAGATAGATAGATAGATAGATAGATAGATAGATAGATAGATAGATAGATAGATAGATAGATAGATAGATAGATAGATAGATAGATAGATAGATAGATAGATAGATAGATAGATAGATAGATAGATAGATAGATAGATAGATAGATAGATAGATAGATAGATAGATAGATAGATAGATAGATAGATAGATAGATAGATAGATAGATAGATAGATAGATAGATAGATAGATAGATAGATAGATAGATAGATAGATAGATAGATAGATAGATAGATAGATAGATAGATAGATAGATAGATAGATAGATAGATAGATAGATAGATAGATAGATAGATAGATAGATAGATAGATAAGACAGATATATATTTGAGAACACATTAACAATATCTCCCTGTCATAGTCCCTGGTTTTGTTGCTGCCTGCTTACAGTTTGCACATGTCCACTCATTTTGAGCTGTTCTTATTGCTTTTGTTGCACTCTTGATAGTAAAAAAAAAAAAAAAAGCATGTAGAGAAGGAACTCTTAACAATTGTTGCAGTAGGTATGCAGTTCAGCAAGGGAACTCAAATGTAAAGAATTCACTAGAGGAGTCCCTATAAAACTTAGGGCTCAATATTATCGCTTGCACAGTGCTCTTGGGATGTTTAAAGCTTGGGAAATATTTTTGTATCCAAATCCGGCTTTAAACTTCTCCACAACGGTATCTCGGACCTGCCTGGTGTGTTCCTTGTTCTTCATGATGCTCTCTGCGCTTTAAACGGACCTCTGAGACTATCACAGTGCAGGTGCATTTATACGGAGACTTGATTACACACAGGTGGATTCTATTTATCATCATTAGTCATTTAGGTCAACATTGGATCATTCAGAGATCCTCACTGAACTTCTGGAGCGAGTTTGCTGCACTAAAAGTAAAGGGGCTGAATAATTTTGCACGCTCAATTTTTCATATTTTTATTTGTTAAAGTTTGAAATATCCAATAAATTTTGTTCCACTTCATGATTGTGTCCCACTTGTTATTGATCCTTCACAAAAAATTACAGTTTTATATCTTTATGTTTGAAGCCTGAAATGTGGCAAAAGGTTGCAAAGTTCAAGGGGGCCGAATACTTTCGCAAGGCTCTGTATGTGTAGTGTAGTTCAGTGATGCTGAAAGTAGAATGAAGAAGGAAGCTACAAAGCATATGCATCCTTAAGTATAATAAGTACAATCCTATTAGCTTCCCACTAATCGTTTTGGAGTAATGTTGAAGGGCAATATCTTAGGGCATGGAGAAATTCTTCCCCAAAGCATGTGGTATGTTAGATTTAGCTATAGCTGAATATACAGGCCTCATATTAAAAATTGTGAAAGAACTTTTTGATTTTTCTACAGTTACAGTGATTACTTGATAGCTTTATTAATGTTAGGAATTATTAATTGTTGTAGTCTCAAGATTTTTCACCTTAATGCATCCTATACATTAAGTTGAAAAACCTTTTCTGCTTCAGCTGCCCTATTTCTTACCTGAACCCGATCGTTCCATCGAGGAGCATGAGCCCAGGGGCCCCAGCCTCTGTTTCGGGTCCTCATTGGATAGATTGATAGCAGCAGGAGCCATTGGCTCACGCTGCTGTCAATCAAATACAGTGACAGGGGAGAGGGGTCGGGCGGAGTCCTGCTGTCTGTGTCAATGAAGAGGAGGAGCCAGAAGCGATGCCGGGGCACCCCAGAAGAGGAGGATCTGGGCTGCTCGGTGCAAAACCTTTGAACAGAGCAGGTAAGTATAACATGTTTGTTATTTTAAAAAAATTATAAATCTTTACAATAACTTTAATATTACATGATTACATGATTTTACCTGTTACCTAAAGTGGTTATTTATCCACTTACTCACTGGGCACTTAAACCCCCTTCCTAACCAGACCAATTTTCAGCTTTTAGTGCTCTCACATTTTGAATGACAATTACTCGGTCATGCAACACTGTACCCATATGAAAATTGTGTCCCTTTTTTCACACAAACAGAGATTTCTTTTGGTGGTATTTAATCATCATTGGGTTTTATATTTATTTGCACTATAAATAAAAAAAAAAGACCAAAAAATGTTGTAAAAAAATGCATTTTTCTTTGTTTTGGTTTTAAAAGTTTGCAAATTTAGTAATTTTTATTCATACATTTTGGTCAAAAGTTTTACTGCTACATATCTTTGGTAAAAAATAACCCAAATAAGTATATATTATTTGGTCTTTGTGAAGGTTATAGAGTTTACAAGCTATGGTGCCAATCACTGAAAATTGATCACACCTGATGTACTGATGGCCTATCTCATTTCTTGAGACACTAACAAGCCAGGAAAGTACAAATTACCCCTTTTTGGAAAGTAGACATTCCAAGGTATTTAGTAAGAGGCATGGTGAGTTTTTTGAATTAGTAATTTTTTCCCACAATTATTTGCAAAATAAAGATTTTTTTTCACAAAATTGTCATATTACTAAGTTAATTCTCACACACTGTATAGGCAAACGTGCAACTACACCCCCAAAATACATTATGCTACTCCTCCTGGGTATGGCGATACCACATGTGTGAGACTTTTAGCCTGGCCACATAAAAATGCCCAACATCCAAGTAGCCCTCCAGGTGTTCTGAGAGGATAAATTACACATACAATTTCCTGACAACCTATCACTCTTTTGAAGGCCCTGAAGCACCAGGACAATGGAAATGCCCAAAAAAATGACCCCATTTTGGAAAGCAAACCCCCCAACACATAAACTGTGAGCCATAATGAGTCTTTTGATCATGTTTTTTTCCCCCACAAGTTTTTGGAAAATGTGGAAAAGTTGTCAATTTATATGTTAATAAACATGTCTAACACATAGCATGTACATAGCAAAAATGACATCCCAAAGTACATTCTGTCACTACTCCTGAGTATGGCAATGCCACATGTGTGAGACTTTTCCACAGCCTGGCCACATACAGAGGCCCAACATTCAAGGAGCACCATCATTTCCTGAATACCTATTACACTTTTGTGAGGCACTGTAGGGCACTGATAAGCCCTGTAGTGGCACTGATGTGGCAAGGAAGAGCACTGATGTGGCATGGATGTGGCACATATGAGCACTGATGTGGCATGGCTGTGGCATGGATGAGCACTGATGTGTCATGGATGTGGCACGGATGAGCACTGACATGGCATGGTTGTGTCACGGATGAGCACTGACATAGCATGAATGTGGCATAGATGAGCACTGATGTGGCATGGATATGGCATGGATGAGCACTAACATGACATGAATGTGGCATGTTTGAGCAGTGATGTGGCATGGATATGGAATGGATGAGCACTGATGTGGCATGGATGTGGCACGGATGAGCACTGGCGTGGCATGGATGTGGCATGGATGAGCACTGACGTGGCATGGATATGGCATGGATGAGCATTGATGTGGCATGGATGAGCACTGCCGTAGCATGGATGTGGCATGGATTAACACTGATGTGGCATGACTGTGGCATGGGTGAGCACAGATGTGGCATGGATGAGCCATGAATGAGCACTGAGGTGGCAAAGGTGGGCACAGATGAAGCATTGGTGGGTACAGATGAGGCATTGATGTGGCATGGATGGTGTGACGGTGTTCACCGTCACTGGGAGTGAAATACAGATAATTAATGGTTTAAATTGCTTCAGATGGAACGGTAATATTTGTCAGCAATATCTTCATATAGAAATATGAAGATTTATTCCCACTTTACACTGGGAGACTTAGACTGTTATAGACCATTGCCATAAAGTCTGACTCCTAGATAATGTGTATTCTGTGTGCTTTTCTGTGAGAGAGACACACAGACTGTCATTGGCAGATTTCCCTATTGTTTGTGTATTGAAATGGAATGTGGATTGTGTCTATCCCATTGTGTTTTTTTTTTTTTTTTTTTTCCATAAACAAATTTTTATTTTGTTAAAAGCAAGATGTAACAAGAAGTGTATACAATACAGTATAATACAGTAAATTGGAAGATAATGAACCCACATAATATCAAGATACATAATAGCATAAAAACTTATGAGATTACATGGTTACAGACACAAGGAGAGATAATCAAAAACATATAAGGTGGAAGCACTCTATTGAGAAAGGGATGAAGCTTCAAATATTCTGGCAGAGAGATGTGTTGAGAAAAAAAAAAACATTTTTGGGGATTAGTGTCCATCTGATAAGGTGGGTATTTTTGTTTGTTGTACAGTAGGTAAGTTTTGATGGGCAAATTTTATTACGGGCAAAGGGATTTCCATAATGGTTCATGAGTCTGCTTACTTCATGTGTCTGAAACAAGGGGACTGGCTTCTTGGTAACCATCTGTGGGAGTGCAGAAATATGGCTTGTCAAAGAGATAGAAAAAGGTAGGCAGAAAGGAATAATAAAGAGAGAAAGATAGAGAGGAAGATATTGGGAAGGAGGGAGAGGTGAAAAAAAAAAAAGGGGGGGGGATTGGAGGGGTTTGTGGGTATGAGGATCAGGAGGGGAGATAAGGAGGTAGTGAACCTAATGGTGAAAATTAGCACTATTTCCCTGCTCTTATTCCTCCAGGGAAACCGGCTCCAGAGTGATAATAAAGTCTATGGATTCAGATTATGGAGAACTGATGAAGGATTTGTATTCGTCTGTCTCTTTGTATCGGATCCAGTCCAGCCATTCCACAGAGAACTTGGATATTTCTTCCCTTGAGATAGCTATCAGTTCTTCTATTTCTTCAGTTCTATTTATTCTGCGGAACCATTCTTTGAGTGAGGGTATATCAGATGTGCGCCAGTGGCACGGAACACAAAGTTTGGCAGCATTCATCATGTGTCGCGCCAGTGCAGTTTGAAGGGAGTTGGAGGTTCTAGGGGAATAGTTAAGAAATTTTTCCGGGGTGAAAGGAATTTCACTGGATGTGACTTTTTTTATGTTTTCCCGTACTTTTTCCCAGAAGGGTTGCAATACTGGGCATGCCCACCATATGTGAAGCATGGTACCCGGAGACTCAGTGCATCTCCAGCAGGTGTTATCAACTGTTGGGGCAAATCTGTGGATTTTGTCTGGCGTCCTGTACCAGCGGGTAAGGATTTTGTATCCATTTTCTTGTGCAGTGACATTAATCGAGGTGCGATGGGGTGAGCGGCAGATTGCTTCCCAGTCTTTTTCGGAAAGGGATAGTTGTAGGTCTTTCGACCAGGCAAGGGCAAAAGTGGCAGAGGATGCAGATGGGGCATCAAGTATATGACCATATAATTCTGAAATTATATGTCTTTGAGGATGGGTGCGTTTACATATGGTTTCCAATGGTGACCGGGGTCTCGACCATAACACTGGGGTGCCTTTGGAAGAGAGGAAGTGGCGCACTTGAAAGAATGTCCACAGTGGTATGCCTGGGGGGTGTAGTGAGGAGTTAAGCCTTTCCCATGAGATGGGTGCTCCATCTTTGTAAAAGTGTTTGGCTAGGACTTCCTGATGCGGCCAAAGGGAGCGCAAAAAGCCGGTAGACATGCCTGGCGGAAAGACTGGATTGAACCTAAGGGAGGTCAATGGGCCACAGCAAGGATCAATTGTCATCTTCTTACGCCAAGCATCATGAATGAGTAGCGGGGGTCCAATGAAAGGGTGCGTTTTGAGAGATTGAGGTATGTCTGACAAAGGAAGCCACGGTAGAAGATGTGGCGGAGTGGATGTCCAGACATTTTCCATCTTAACCACCTCTTTTTGGTCAGCATGGAGGGTCCAATCAACTATTCTGCTGAGAAGACATGCTTTATAATAACTGGTCACATCTGGCAGGTTGAGACCTCCTCTATGTTTAGGGGCTGTAAGACAGGAAAATTTAATCCTCGGTGGTTTATCTTGCCAGATAAAAGTCCGCCATGAAGTGCGTAGAGAAGAAAAAAAGGCTGGGGGTATATGTATGGGAATTGTTTGGAAAAGGTACAATAGTTTGGGGAGAATGGACATTTTAAGAATAGCGGCCCTTCCAAACCATGATACCTGAATGTTCCTCCATGATTTCAAATCTGTATTGATTGATGACAGGAGGGGTTGATAGTTGGAAGCATAAAGATGTGACAGGTCACGAGGAATATGTATGCCTAAGTATGGGAGTGTTGTGTTTGCCCAAAGAAAAGGGAAATTAGATTGACAACGACTCACCTCAGCAGGAGGAAGGGAGACGTTGAGGGCCATTGATTTTGAATGGTTAACTTTAAGTTTGGATAGAGAACCATAGTATTCCGGGTCTTTCATTAGGTTCGGGATGGATATGTGCGGTTGCGACAAAAAAAGGAGCATGTCATCCGCAAACGCAGCTACTTTATGGGTGGTATTACTTATCTGTACACCATGGATGCTAGGGTTTTGGCGAAGCATGTTCAGAAAGGGTTCGAGGGACAAAACAAAAAGGATGGGGGAGAGTGGGCATCCTTGTCTTGTGCCGTTGGATGGGTGGAAGGCGTCCGACAGGTGGCCATTGACCCTGACCCTAGCAGTTTGATCTGTGTAAAGCGCCTGGATGTTCGAGAGCATCCTAGTTCGGAATCCAATGGACTCCAGGGTCTTCATTAAGTAGTCCCATGCCACCCTGTTGAACGCCTTCTCTGCATCCAAGGAGAGAAAGAACCCAGGGGTTTGCTTTGTGGTCAACCAGTGGTGAATGTTGAGGGCCTTTGTGGTATTATCTCTCGCCTCCCTACCAGGGATAAAGCCTACCTGGTCTAAGGAAACGAGAGATGGCAGAAAGGGGAGTATCCTATTGGCCATAATTTTGGCATATAGCTTGGCGTCAACATTTAGAAGGGAGATTGGTCTATAGCTTGTGACCAGGGAAGGATCTTTTCCTGACTTCGGGATGACAGAAATATGTGCCTCCAGGAGGGAGGGTGGGTGGTTAGGGGATGTGGCTAGGCTCCCAAATGCACAGAGAAAATGTGGCGTGAGAGTATCAGCAAAAGAACGGTAATACTGAAGTGAGAACCCATCGGGGCCCGGGCTTTTCCCCGGCTTAATTTCTTTAAGGCCGCGGTGCAGTTCTTCTCCAGTTATGGGGGCTTCCATGGAAATCGCATCAGACTCGAAAATGGGATTCATGCCGTGATCGTGGAAGAACTTATCCAGTTGAGCTTTTCTGGCTTCTGGAGAAGGTTTAAGAGCAAGTGAGTCCGTAAGATTATATAATTTCCTGTAGTAGCACTCAAATTGCTTTGCAATGTCAGGGTTAGAGTGGTGGTCCTTACCAGAAGCATCTCTTATGAGGTGCACTGGGGACGACGTATGCTGTGGGCGTATGGAACGGGCCAGAAGGCGACCACTTTTATTCCCCTGCTCATAGAATAGTTTGCGGGAAAGAACGAGTCTGCGGTGGGCTTGCAAGCTTAACTTATCTCGCAGTTCAGTTCGCACCGCTGTCAATTCTGATAGAGTGGATTGTGCCTGCGAACGTTTGAAGGATTTTTCAAGTCCTTCGAGTTTAGAATAAAGATCCGTGAGGTCCTTCTTCCGGGCCCGTTTAAGTGTTGCTGATAATGCAAGGAATTCATCCCGGATCACGCACTTGTGCGCCTCCCATTGGGTCAGTGCTGTGGTATCTGGGGTGTAATTTAGATTAAAGTATTCTTTCAAAGTGTTTTGGATCCTTGTGGTTACCGCTGTGTCTTTTAGGAGTGAGGTATTAAATCTCCAAGACTTACATCTTGTCTCCACTTCTGGAAACAGCAAGGTTAAGGTGATAGGATTGTGGTCTGATAGCACACTGGATTCTATTGAGGATGAAGAGAGGTAAGGAAGGTCTGGTTGGGATAAGAAAAGGTAGTCTATTCTAGAGAATTTCTGATGAGGTGAAGAAAAAAAGGTGTAATCTCTAGTATCTGGATGGGTCAATCTCCAAGTGTCATGGAGTCGAAGGGATTGAAGTTGTGTGTTGATTTGTCGCAAAGCCTTGTAGGGAAGGACCGAATTGCCTGTGGAGGAGTCAAGTAAGGGGTTCAGAGGGGCATTGAAATCAACTCCAAGAATTAGAAGCCCGGAAGTGAAATCCTGAAGCTCCTGTAAGGTTGAACGAAAAAATGCCACCTGCTTGGTGTTAGGGGCATACACATTTGCGATTGTAATTGGGTGGGAGGCAAGAAGTCCCTTTACAAAAAGGAACCTACCATTAGGATCTTTTTTAATGTCAATCAGTTTAAAGTCTAATTGACGTGCAAGTAGAATCGAGACTCCTCGTGAGTGTCGTGGAGTGAAATCCCGTAGGATATCGTTTGTTGGAGAGATAAATTGGGTCACCAATTCGAAAATGGGTTTCCTGCAATAAAATAATTTGTGCCCGGAGTCTATGGGCTTCTGATAGTGTTTGCGAACGTTTTTCTGGCACATTTAGGCCATGTGCGTTCAGCGAGAGAATTTTGACGCGATTTTGTATTTGTGTCAACTTGGGGTTGGTCATGGTGGAAGGAGAATAGGGAAAGGGAGGCTAATTCGGAAAAGGAGGGAAAAAAAAAAAGGGGGGGAGTGAGGAAGAAAGGAAGGATCAGGAAGTTAAAAATAAAGAAGGGAGAAGTAGAGATATGAAAGATGGAGGAGTCATTGGAAGTGTCAGAAAAGAGATATAGAAGGAGACGCCCCCAGAAAGCTTACCAAGATTACCGGGAAAGCCTTATTCTAAGGGGCGAGGAAATGCGCACTTGGTGCTAGGGGTCAACGGGAGCCTGGAGTGAAGCGCAGGCACCCGTTGTGGTCCGGGGAGGGTTCTTAGAACAAAAAACAGATAACCGTGGGACTGCACGGCACTGGGGGATAGCAGGGTAATGTAGGGGAAGAAAAAAAAATTTTGGTGTCTCAAGAAGCAAGTAAAAAGTGATTTGTACAGTGACAGATAGAGATAATGGTCTTATGAAGCCAGGGTCATCACAGGCTCTTGTAGGAGCTTGTATGGAGTGCAAAAAAGAGAAAATTGTCTCGGGGAGACCTAGGAGTCTGTGCAGTATAAGGTTATGAACGCCCCCGCGCCCATATTGGATCCAGGTCAAATGAAACGGTGACCGGCTCAAGATGGGCGCAGATCAGCGATAGATAAACAGTGCAGTATAGCAAAACCATAAGGATGGATGTAACATCAGATAAAAATTGCATAACAGCTAAAATATTTAAATCAACCTGGCAGAAAGTAATAACAGTGTATGAACATTTAACCGAGTATTTTAGATTGGCAAAGAATTTCTGGTAAGCCTGGATGTTAAGTTGCAGTTGACTGTGAGATCCGGCAATGTTAAGCGGGTAGGAAGTGAAGCTAGATCACATAGGAGGGTACAGGGGAATGAATGGGACGTCGGGGGGCTATTGGGATGTGGGGGATTTTTAGGGGTAGGGAGGTGAGAACAAGAGGAGGGGGATTAGGGGGAAGGGGGGAGGGAAGGAAAAAAGGGGGGGGGGGAAGAGGAAAGGAGGGGGAGAGGGGGGGAAAGGGGGAGAGGGTGAGGGAAGGGACAAGGGGAAGGAGGGAGGGTGGATCGGAGGGAGGTGGAGAAGGATGGGAAGGGAAAGGAGGAAGGGAAAGGAGCAGGGATGGGGGGAGGGGAAGTAATCTATGGGGCCAATATTCAATAACCTTAGATCATGTCATGTCCGAATGACTATATTGTGTCGACTCTGGAGTTGTCTGATTGTGTTCTGTAGTCAAGTTAGGACATCAGACAAATATCACATTAATAGTTGCAGTACATTATTTAACCTGGTGATAGTTATTATCAACATATGAACATTTAACAAAGTACCTCAGATTTAGCAATACAGTTCTAGTGAGCCTAGATGTAAAGTTACTCTAATGTGAAGTTGCATTCCAATGAGAGATTTAGCAAGGTTAAGTAGGAAAGAAGCAAGGTCAGATCACTGAGGGGATTATAGGAGTTTATAGGAGTCCTATAGACTATATATATAATCCATATAGTATAATATGACACAACATAATATAGTATTATATCATATTATATAATACAGCATAACATACACACATAATCCCATAGATTATAGGAGTAGGAGTTTGACAAAGAAGGACTAGTGTGGGAAGGGGGTTTTGGGGAATAAGAGAGGTGAGAACTTGAGGAGGGGGAATTAAAGAAAAAGGGGGGCAGAGGGAAGGGAATGAGGGGAAGGGGAAAGAGAAGGGGGGAGGAGGTGTATGAGATGAAGGAGTGATTGGAGCAGAAAGATAGAAAAGTGTCAGCCGACACTTATCAAAGGAGACATGTAGAATTGCATTTTCTGCAGCTAAATGCCAAAATGTCAAATCCCCCTCATATCCATATCCCCCCCCCCCCCACCACACCAACACCACCAACCATCATCTAAACCACAGTTGAAAGGTGTAGAAGCCTGATTTCGCCAGCATGCACAATATTACCATATCATACATTACATTAAATCCTGCCGTAGGAACAATAACCATCTTTCAGCAGGGGTTCAGGAAACAGGGTTCAGCCGCCCCTATGATCGGTCGAGGGTTTCAGATTTGAGAATGTGATCTGGAAATGTTTTCTAGACATCTTCTCTGGGGACAGACAAGTCCTGTTATCAGTTCAGTTCAGCTGGAAGCAGTGACATCGGTATTTCAGGATGTCAGGGAGAAGATTTATTGCTGAGATGCGGTATGATAGTGGCTTGTGTGTTTAAGGGAATAAGCGGCAGGCTGTGGTGACAGTCTCATGCTCAGACTAATAGCAGGGGCTGGGGGGGGGAGAGGACTCCAAGTGGATGTGGCAGAGTCTGCTTGTAGTTTCTATTGGGAGTATTCAGGGCTTGTGATCGGCGAGGGGACAGGGGAGCAGTATTGTCAGGATCCATAGAAGGTATGAAAAGGGTTAGGAGGTCTGTGGATCAGGGGAAAGGGCATCTTAGGAGAAAGCAGGGAGAAAGGAAAAACTCACATTGATAGGCATCCAGGCTGAGTGGAAGAGTGGAGTCAGAGATCCGCCCGTTCCCTCTGCTGAGCTGGGGAATGAAGGGGGCTGTTCCGATGGTCATCTCTTCCACGGTTGGGTGTAGAGCCAGGGTGTGATTGGCGACGTCTGTGTCGATTGCGTTGGGACTTTGGAGTTGATGAGGATGTTACTGAGATCCAGGGTTCTGGAGTATAGAAGGTACTATACCAGTCAGGCAAGTCCATTATCGGAACCTCCATGTCTTCACAAAAGGTGGGGAGATCCTCCGGGATTCTGAGTGCTGCAGTTCTTATACGGAATGATGCAGATAGGCAGAAGGGGAAGCTCCATCTGTAAGTAATGCCTTTAGCACGCAGGGTTTCCAGCAGGGGACGAAGAGCCCGTCGGTTTTGCAGGGTGATGGTTGATAAGTCCTGGAAGAGCTTTACCTCGGACCCCTCGTAAGAGATGTGCTCACAGGCTCTCGCTTTCTTCAGGATAGCCTCCTTCACTTGATAGCTAACCAGGCATGCCACCACATCTCTCGGGGGATCAGTTTCTGCTCCTCTCGGTCGAAGGGCGCGGTGGGCTCTCTCAAACTCTACCGGGGTGTCTGCTGGGCGCTCAAGTAGGTCGTTGAAGATGGCGGTCAGTGCGGGCATCAGAGCGGGGGGTTCCACTGACTCAGGGAGACCTCTCAGGCGAATATTGTGCCTCCGACCCCGATTATCGAGATCTTCCAGGTGCCTGTTGATCTCGATAAGGTGTGCTGTGTGGGCGTCTGTTGACCGCTGGAGCTGTTTAATGGCGGTAGCCTGGGTGACTGAAGACTTCTCTGTCTCAGTGAGGCGGGCTGTTACAGAATGCAGCTCAACTGAAAGCTCTGTAATAGCTGATCCCAGGGTATGTTTAATATCGGCAGCAACTGATTGTAGGTCTGCGAGGCTGGGCAGTGGAGTCGCCATATTCATCCCCTGTTGGGTCGGTGTGGAGGAGACAGGCAGCCTTTCAGGTGAGCGGGGTGCTGGAGATGGTGAGGCCGCTCGTAGGCCTTCCCGCTGAGCTCTGAAGATCGCTGGAATGTTGCCAGAGTTCTGAAAAGTCTGGTCGGGTGGTACTCGGCTGGCTGAAGCGCTGCGACCCGATCTGACCATGTTGGGGTGATGATGAGACACCAAAAAGCTGATATTTATTCCCCCAGTGCAGAGAGCTCCTCTACCATGCGGCCATTCAGGTCCGGTGCCAAGCCACGCCTATCCCATTGTTAAATGTTAATGACCTCACATTGTTCTGTCCAGATGGCTAGATAATTAGTTTAGGTTAATTCTGTTCCAGTATACACTTTCATCTGCATATGATACTGTAATCAGCCAGAGGGGAGGGATTGTGTACACTGTACGGGAATGACTGAGTGTAAAACCCTGTTTCTATTTGATTGTGAATGTCATGTCTTGTCCCCAACAAGGTCCACCTGGTCCACCTTGTGGTGGAAAACTGTATAAAAGAGCAGCTGTGCCATTAAAGTTTGAGTTATACTTCACCCTCAGTCTAGAGTCCTGTCTCTCATTGGGGGAACCTGCCACAAGGGATTGCTATGCTCTTCATACTCCCTTGGATAATCACTAAGCTCTTGTAAGAGCTTGTGTAAGAGCTTGTTCCTGCTTCACTCTCTGGGAAAAGAGAGGGTCACCCACGGGAACCTGGAGCCTTGTCATAGGTCCAGGGTGGGTAGGAGACAATGAGACCCGAACCAAGCTGCGGCAGTTCGTGGGGTCTGAGGTGGTTATGGTGTCGGGGGGAGTGCTTGGAGCCCTTGGGAAGCACTAGGGGCATCTGTCAATGTAGGCACCCAGTCAGGGTGCCGGTTGATCCGTTACAGATGGGCATGAATGAGGCATGATTGAGGCATGGATAGGCATGATTGAGGCACAGATGAGGCACATATTGGCATGACTGAGGCATGAATGGGCATGATTGAGGAACGGATGGGCATGACTGAGGCACAGATGGGCATGATTGAGGCATGATTGAGGAATGCTTGAGGCACGGATGGGCATGATTGAGTCACGGATGGGCATGGTTGAGGCATGGATAGTCATAATTGAGTCATGACTGAGGTATGATTGAGGCATGGATGGGCATGATTGAGGTACGGGTGGGCATGATTGAGGCACAGATAGGCATGATTGAGGTATAACTGAGGTATGATTGAGGCACAATTGGGGCATGGAGGAGGCAGGGGTGAGTGGTGCTGCAACCTCCCTCCTCTCCTTGCACGTTGCACAGTGTGCGAGGAAAGGAGATAACTGGACATGCTGGTTTTTTTACAACTGATCACTCTGTCATTGGACGGAGCGATCATGTGGTAAAGGGCCGCTGTCTTTGGCCCTTTACCACAATCTGTGTGCACGCACCAGGGGGCGTGCAGGAAGCAGGATTCTAGGAGGATATCATTGTACATCCTCCCAGAATAAGCAAACCACGCTGTAGCCATCATTTGGCTATGGCCCAGTCGGCAAGTGGTTAACAATCTCTATTTTGTGTTTATAAGGGAAATTTTCAGCTTTCTTACAGAATTTTAATAAATTGTGATATTAAGCTTTGTTAAAAAAAAGTATATTTATAAAATGTTTCTGGATGAATGTCACAAGCATTTGCCCATCTGTAATGAATTTTCGCAATACTTTGTCTAATATTTCCTATAAACATCAGCTCCACTTAATGGCCATTATGAGGTATTTTATTGAACTACCTTAATGAGATTACATTCATTGAGAGATTGCTTTATAAATAGGACCCCCAAGATTTTGTTTTGAAGGTAATTGTAATTTAAAGCATATATGGGAGCTGTTTTACTTGCAAAAGAATTTGCATTTATGTCCATAGAATCAGGAATTTTTTTCAGCTGGAACTTGGAGGAACTTAGTTCCACCACCTCTGGCTCAGGCCCTCGGCTCCCTGCTCACCACTATTACTAGTAAACACAGAAGTCCGGCTTGTCTCCCAGTGGCTCCCACGGAGTGCAGGATGGGGGCAAGGGAGATGCAGGTGGCTGGGGTGCATTGCGGATGTTGACACCCCCGCTAGATGATCTCCCTGCAAGTGCGAGAGGCAGAGCCACCTACAGTGTGTGGGGAGGTACTAGAGCTGGTCGGATGCTTCAGCTTAATACAGCAACAAAAGTAGGACATGCTGAAGGTGGTGGAGGTTTTAAGGGGAGGGTGGGGATGGGGGCAGTGGAGGGGGGTTTGTATGCAGAGGTCAGAGCTGAAGAGGGGTGAAAGTAAGATGTGGATGGAGGATGCAGAGGTAAGCAGCTGTGGATGAAGGCTGAACTCTACACTCTGTACATAATGCACCCCCGACCTCTGCACTCTGTGTATAAAGATAGTATAAAGATAGCTCACAATGCCATTTTTTGCATTTAGATTCTCATCTATGTTTTATCTACATTTTATAAATGCACATTTATATTTGTGTGTATATATTTATATCTCTTTATTTTTATTTTTTAAATTTTACCCATTTTTATTGTGACATTTATGTGACCTTTATTGTAAGGTTTACTAATATTTGGTTCCAGTCAGTATGTAACCGGTCAGGAATTCGTTTTTTATGCTACTATATATTAGAAATGTTATTTTATTTCATTTCACTTAACCTATCTACCCACAATTTGATCGCATTGGGCATTATGAAATGATAAGACTGACCCATAAGAGGTTACTACCATTTGAGTCTGTACATCATATATAAGTATGTGAAATGCACATGTTCTGCAGGCTCTGAAGAAGAGGGAAACCTTGAAACGTGTTAGCTCATGTGACTACAACTGTTTTGGATTTTCGCATATGAATTAAGCGGTTGATTTTATGATAATGCTATGACACAAGTACTGGTTTGTGAGTATATTCACCTCTATTTTATTAAATAAAATCATGTATTAAGCATTATTCTCTATTCATATGCGCCCTCTGTGTTCTTCTATGCTTTCAGTGCATTTCGACTTCCCCAGTTTTTGGCTTTGCAGCAAGGTGTGCATTATTCACATATACTAGCATGTCAAGAAAAGAGTCTGATAACACATTGGGACTTACTGCACAGCGCAGGAGAGTGAGCATTTTGATATGCTCTGCATCCAACCACCTGTGCATATGCAATTATTGTATACTTCTTCAAGGGTGCAGCGCCCTCTTTTAATATGTTAGGTGCATAGACAAAATTAATATATAAAAAGTTAATCAGTGATCAAATTTTTAATAAAATAAAATTCAATAACTATTATATACAGTGTGTGAGTGTGTGTGTGTGTGTGTGTATATATATATGTATATATATATATATATATATATGTATATACACAGTATCTCACAAAAGTGAGTACACCCTTCACATTTATATCTTTTTATGTGACAACACTGAATAAAAGACACTTTGCTACAATGCAAAGTAGTGAGTGTAAAGCTTGTATAACAGTGTAAATTTGCTGTCCCCTCAAAATAACTCAACACACGAAAATGTCGAAACTGGGCCCAAAGTGTCAATATTTTGTGTGGCTACCATTATTTTCCAGCACTATCTTAATCTTCTTGGCATGGAGTTCACCAGAGCTTCACAGGTTGCCACTTGAGTCCTCTTCCACTCCTCCATGACATCACAGAGATGGTGGATGTTAGAGACCTTGCGCTCCTCCACCTTCCGTTTGGGGATGCCCCGCAGATGCTCAATAGGGTTTAGGTCTGGAGACATGCTTGGCCAGTCCATCACCTTTTCCCGCAGCTTCTTTAGCAAGGCAGTGGTCGTCTTGGAGGTGTGTTTGGGGTAGTTATCATGTTGAAATTGGAGGCAATCATGAGAGGGGATCAGGATCTGCTTCAGTATGTCACGGTACATGTTGGCATTCACAGTTCCCTCAATGAACTGTAGCTCCCCAGTGCTGGCAGTATTCATGCAGCCCCAGACCATGACACTCCCATCACCATGCTTGACTGTAGGCAAGACACACTTGTCCTTGTACTCCTCCCCGGGTTGCTGCTACACACTTGACACCATCTGAACCAAATAAGTTTATCTTGGTCACCTCAGACCACAGGACATGGTTACAGTAATTCATGTCCTTAGTCTGCTTGTCTTCAGCAAACTGTTTGCAGGCTTTCTTGTGCATCATCTCTAGAAGAGGCTTCCTTCTGGGACGACAGCCATGCAGACAAATTTTTAATGCAGTGTGCGGCCTATGGTCTGAGCACTGACAGGCTAACACCCCCACCCCTTCAACCTCTGCAGTAATGCTGGCAGCACTTATACATCTATTTTCCAAAGACAACCTCTGGATATGATGCAGAACACGTGAACTCAACACCTTTGGCCAGCCATAGCGAGGCCTGTTCTGAGTGGCCATTGTGCTGCAGCTCCGTTTCTGGGTCTTGGCAATATTCTTATAGCCTAGGCCAACTTTATGTAGAGCAACACATCTTTTTTTTTAGATCCTCAGAGAGTTCTTTGCCATGAGATGCCATGTTGAACTTCCAGTGACCAGTATGAGAGCGATAACACCAAATTTAACACACCTGCTACCCATTCACACCTCAGACCTTGTAACACTAACGAGTCACATGACACCTGGGAGGGAAAATGGCTAGTTGGGCCCAATGTGGACATTTTCACTTAGGGGTGTACTCACATTTGTTGCCAGCGGATTAGACATTAATGGCTGTGTGTTGAGTTATTTTGAGGGGACAGCAAATATACACTGTTATACAAGCTGTACACTCACTACATTGTAGCAAAGTCTAATTTCTTCAGTGTTGTCACATGAAAAGATATAATAAAATATTTACAAAAAATGTGAGGGGTGTACTCACTTTTGTGAGATACTGTATATGTATATATATATATATATATATATATATATATATATATATACACAATGTATCTCAAAGTGAGTCCATCTTTCAGTGCCAGCCCATAAATATGTATAAAATCCGTGAATTGTGTAATCCCATACTGTACACCAAAAACAATCATGTGTGTATAGACCTTTGTTCACCATGGTGCCCTTTACCCCACCTAAGGGTGTCTTCTCTCCTGCTTGGGTGGAACCCACTATCTAAAGGAGGTCAGTATGCACCTTTGCAGTGTAAAAGCGGCACTGCTTCCATTGACATATCAAATCCAGTCTACAACTCTCAGCATAGCGTCAAGAGGCAAGAGGAAAAGGCGATAGTGCAGATCATCCATAAAATGTATTTATTAAGAGTAAAAATACCGCTCACAATTTAGAAGTCAAATACAGGCATATTTCACAACTATCCTTGGCTTTCACAGCTTCATGTGGCTCCATCCAGCATAATAACATTACTGCCCACCTCACGCATAGCGCCAAATGGACTTTCTCAAGGGTCGAGGCTAGTGGAAGGCATCAAATTTCCTGTTTATATGCAGTCCAGTTCCTATGGCGACTGCCACAGACGACTCCAGCCATGTTACCGGAGATTTTTCTCCCTCTCGTTGATGTACACAAGATTGCAATAAGCTGATACCATGTAAAGTTCAAGTACTTACACTCTACTTACACAACAAAAAGGAAAATACATGTATTTAATGCCACAATCTCTGCATTAGGTTTGCAGATCCCTATGTGTGTTTACATGCATTTGTGGAGCATTTTCACATTTCCATTTAGGCAATATTTATGATAGTTTTTTTTACTAAGTTGCATTTGCACATATCTATGAGGCATTTACGTGAGTTTACATGAGTTCCACTATGTTTACTTATGTTAAAAAAATGTAGCATGAAGTCATTATTTGAAAGCATATGAAAACACCACAATGGTGCAAACTAGTCTCATTGATGAAACACATTAGTTGTTCTTGTATATGTGTTAGTATTGCATTTTAAAAATATGTTTGATTGCACCTGGTGTACACAAGCCCATAATCTGCCTGTTCAGCTATAACAATGTTGCAACAAAAATGATCTTCACGGTTTGTAAAAATGAAATCTACCTTATTTTCACATATTATTACCTAATATGCTTGCTCATGGATGCGCCCTGTTTTGAGGCATATATTACACACTTCTGAGAATTTCATTTAAAATTCCCCCATTTCTCTTTTGTAAAGGGGCTTTATTTCCTGGCACATTTTATCCTGCCAGAGGCTTTGCTACACTTGAAGAAATAACGTGTCTTTTGATACCTTATTCTAAAAAGAAAATATAAAAATAGTTTATACAGGGAATGGAGAAATGTAAAGAGTGAATTCATTAAACGTAGCAGTCACCAATTGATGTCTACTACTTCAAATAGTCATCTGATGAGCATAAACCTTTATTTTACTACTTGGCTAGAAGAAAAGAAAATCATTTTCTAGCTATTAGTTGCTCTGTTTCTTGAATGTGTTCAAAGTGCAACTTTTGTTTTCGCAAGAGGGCCTGAGGGGAGTTGCGAATCCTTCAGAGGACTATAGAGCACAGTGGGGCATATTGTTAAAACCTTATTTTCCAGGCTTTTCCATGCTTCTCCTGTTAAAATATTCATGACATACCTGGGGAAATCACTTGTCATTCATATCCAAATACCATTCCTATTTAAAATCAGTTAATTCTGTACTTACGTTTCTCAATAAAACTGACCTTAGTCTAAATGTAACTTATCCTCTTCTTTGCAAGAATGGATATTACATGGCAAGAGTAAACACTCTGATTTAAATATTACCATAGCAGCCAGATCTCTTTCTTTGACTAGGAAAGCTGTTACAGAAATTAGGCAGGAATATCAGTCTAGGGAAATGCTAAGTTACTTTGCAATGCTCAGTATTTTAATATATTTTAGAAGTCAATTTGGAATAAAATAAACAATTGAGTATCATATTTAATCTCATCTTTCTACGTGATCTACTTTTATCTACTTAGAACTCAGGAACTCCTGAAATTCTCAGGTGGACATGATTGCTTTTTTTTTTGTCTCAACTACACAGGCTACCCACAATTATTATGATGCTAGCCCTAACATGCATTCAATGGTATTCAGAATTGAATAGAGATGTTTTTAAGTCCAACTCCATCAAAAACGTTTTTCTTTTGATAGAATAAAGGAAGGGTTAGATACTGCCCGTGACTGGAACACAGTGTGTGAGGGCAAATCTGCCAAATGAAGAAGACACAGGCAACAATAAAAATCTGAATCATAAGAATAGATTACTTCATTCATTCAATAAAACAAGAAATGTACCTATTTATTATAGTAAAGATTAGGCATGTACAAATGGCAATGTTGTGACACTGATCTTCCTACGCCTTGCTGGCATGCAAGGAGAGCACAAACTTCAAGCATTAATATTTGTCCTAGGAATGGTAGCAGTAGGACTGCTCTCAGTGTCAGTGTAACCTGATGGAGCCTTTGCCGCTTCCTTTAAGTAAATTACACTTTTTCTGAGCTGTGCAGGGATCCTCAAACTACGGCCCACCAGCTGATGCAGAACTACACATCCCATGAGGCATTGTAAAACCCTGACATTCACATACATGACAAGGCCTGATGGGAATTGTAGTTCCTGAACAGCTGGAGGGCCATAGTTTGAAGACCCTTGAGTTAAAGGGTATGTAAAGGCCAAACATTTACTTTTGTTTCAGATAGAATAGTTATGGATTAGATCTTTTGGCAGTTTTTTTTTGCAGTCTTTTGATCATTTTGTACTGAAATAGGGTAAATAATCTAACCGAGACACATGATCTGGAAGATTTTATTTCCTGTTGCATCTCCAATAAAATAAATTAAAAGTATTTCTCTATCAGGGCATAGACAGCAAAAAATAACATTATGGGGTTTTATCCCTTTCCTATTCTATCCAAAACAAAAAAGTTTTGACTATACATACACTTTAAGGAATAAAAAAGTAATCAAAATGTTTAGCTTTCTCTCATGTAATGCTGACATCATCGCTATGTGACATTTTTTATTTCATCACCAGAACTAGCCTGACACTCAAACACCTAAATGTTATTTGTTAAACTTACAGCTGCATTGCTTTTATGAGCCAACATACTATGGGGATGATTTACTAAAAGTAGAGAACGCAAAATCTGGTGTAGCTCTGCATAGAAACCAATCAGATTCCAATGGTTTTGCCAATGCTTAATTGAATAGGCTGGAGTTATAAGCTGATTGGCTACCATGCACAACTGCACCAGATTTTGCACTCTCCAGTTTTAGTAAATCAACCTCAGTGCAGTGGAAAAGTTATTGACCTGTTATGGACATTGGGCATGCTACATACACCCAAAACATCTTTAACCATCTACACCCACTCACCCCCAATACACCGTTGCCAGAAATTCCTGTTTGTCACAATGCCAGATGTGAGTTGTGCAAATACAGCTTCAATTATAGCCACTGCTGTCAAAAAACTGATCTAAACAGTGCTGATAAGCACTGTTTGGATGCAGGATAGAGAGCTACAAAGTAACAATTTTGGTTGTGTATTTACTCTGTTCTCTGTATCTTTTAACCATACAGAAACCATACAAAACATATTGACCCTGCCAGTCCAACTCCACACCTTGTAACATAAACTGAACAAATTTAGGCATAAGGATGGAAACCCCTCAGGAGGGGGACTTATGGGTTCTATGATTATCTCAACCCACCCATGGTCTCGTAGGAAAGTGTTGGGTCATGTTAGTCAAGTGGGTTTCAAATAAAGTGAAGGCAACTGCCCTTTACAAAAGTTTTTTTTTAATTTTTTTTATTTTTTTTTATAAAATTTGTTCCCATGTTATTAACCCGTAGTTTACCCTAATCACCTAAATAATTATTTCTTTTTTTTTTTTGTTCATTCATTTTTTTACTGCTGCATTCAAAAGAATGCAAACTTGCAATAATACAGTGCAAAATATAGAATATAATTTATACTTTTTATCTACAGTAGCATTTTTTAAGCTAATGCTGATCAAAAGTGGAAAAATGTGCATATAGATTGCATAAAATAAAGCCAGTAAAGCCAATAATAACAAAAAAAAGCTTTGTTGTTCCTAAAAATATTAAAATAACATATGCATTCTTTTTTAATGACAAAGTTGTTGAATAAACAGGCTTTTATCAGAAATGTTAAAGTTGCCCTTGTCCATAGGTAAGGGGTATAACAGGTGTGAGAGCTAAAATGTTTAAGGAGCAAATGCTACTTACAGTACAATTATAGAATAGCTATCAAAATGGTATTCCATTTGTTTTTGTCTGTAATTTATGTTAAAGATACATCATGAACTGTAAAAAAAAACAGTTAGTAAATAACTAACACAGCTAAAACATGCAACCAATAAGACCATCTAGGATGACTGCCAGTAATCCACACATAAAAAAGTTAATTATATTTTTTTCAAGATTGAGAAGGAGGGCACAAGTATTTGGGCACAACAGCATAGGCATGCGGTCGCCCCCTCCATGTTATAAAAAAAAAAAAATATATATATATATATATATATTTGGCACCCGGGGTGGATCCTATATCTGGCACCCCCCCCCCCCCAACTTTAAAATGTAAAAACACCCACAAAAATTTGTAATGTTTTCAAGAGTATTTATTGCACATATTTCACAGCTCCCTATCACAGTGTCCCTTGCAGTCTCCCCCCCCCCTTCCCTGCAGACATTATACAAGAGATGGTCAGACTGCAGACATGATACTAGAGATCGTCAGAGACTGAGGATGTGATGCAAGAGATGGTTAGAGACTGCAGACATGATACAAGAGATGGTCAGAGACTGCAGACATGATACAGGAGATGGTCAGAGACTGCAGACATGATAACTGAGATAGTCAGAGACTGCAGACATGATACAGGAGATTGTCAGAGACTGCAGACATGATACAGGAGATTGTCAGAGACTGCAGACGTGATACAAGAGATGGACAGAGACCGAGGACATGATACAAGAGATGGTCAGAGACTTAGGACATGATACAAGAGATGGTCAGAGACTGCAGACATAATACAACAGATGGCCAGACTGCAGACATGATACAGGAGATGGTTAGAGACTCCAGACATGATAAAGGAGATGGGCAGGGACTGCAGCAATGATAGAAGATAGAAGAGCACTGGGGGGCCGGAGAGCACAGAGGAAGCAGAGAGAACTGGAGAGAATTAAGGGGGGGGGGGTTGGAAAGCATTGCAGGGGGGTTGGAAAGTATGAGGGGTGGAGAGCACTGGGGGGGGTGCTGGAGAGCACTGGGGGGGGGGACTTGAGATCACTGAGGGGGGGCCAGGGTGCACAGGGGGGTGGAGAGCACTGGGGGAACTGGAGATTACTGAGGGGGGAGCCAGGGGTGCACAGGGGGTGGAGAGCACTGGGGAGAACTGGAGATCACTGAGGGGCTAGCCAGAGTGCACAGGGGGGTGGAGAGCACTGGGGGAACTGGAGATCACTGAGGGGGGGAGCCAGGGTGCACAGGGGGGTGGATAGCACTGGGGGGGGACTGGGGAGCACTGTGGGGGAACTGGAGATCAATGAGGGGGGCAGGGTGCACAGGAGGGTGGAGAGCACTGGGGGGACTGGAGATCACTGAGGGGGGAGCCAGAGTGCACAGGGGGGGTGGAGAGCACTGGGGGAACTGGAGATCACTGAAGGGGGAGTCAGGGTGCACAGGGGGTGGAGAACACTGGGGGGGGCTGGAGATCACTGAGGGGGAGCTATGGTGCACAGGGGGGTGTAAAGCACTAGGGGGGCTGTGGATCACAGAGGGGGGAGCCAGGGTGCACAGGGGGGTGGAGAGCACTGGGGGGGGAACTGGAGATCACTGAGGGGGGAGCCAGGATGCACAGGAGGGTGGAGAGCACTGGGGGGAACTGTAGATCACTGAGGGGGGAGCCAGAGTGCACAGGGGGGTGGAGAGCACTGGGGGGAACTGGAGATCATTGAGGGGGGGCAGGGTGCACAGGGGGGTGGAGAGCACTGGGGGGAACTGGAGATCACTGAGGGTGGAGCCAGAGTGCACAGGGGGGTGGAGAGCACTGGGGGAACTGGAGATCACTGAGGGGGGAGCCAGGGTGCACAGGGGGGTGGATAGCACTGGGGGGGGACTGGAGAGCACTGGGGGGGAACTGGAGATCAATGAGGGGGGCCAGGGTGCACAGGAGTGTGGAGAGCACTGGGGGGGACTGGATATCACTGAGGGGGGAGCCAGAGTGAACAGGGGGGTGGAGAGCACTGGGGGAACTGGAGATTACTGAGGGGGGAGTCAGGGTGCACAGGGGGTGGAGAGAATGGGGGGAGACTGGGGATCACTGAGGGGGGGAGCCAGGGTGTACAGGAGGGTGGAGAGCACTGGGGGAACTGGAGATCACCGAGTGGGGGGGGCAGGATGCACAGGGGGGGTTGGAGAGCACTGGGGGGGAACTGGAGATCACTGGGGGGGGCAGGGTGCACAGTGGGGGTGGAGAGCACTGGGGGGAACTGGAGATCACTGAGGGGGGGGCAGGGTGCACAGGAGGGTGGAGAGCACTGGGGGAAACTGAAGATCACTGGTGGGGGGGACAGGGTGTACAGGGGGGTGGAGAGCATGGGGGGTGGAGAGCACTGGGGGGGACTAGAGATCACTGAGGGGGAGCCAGGGTGCAGGTGCACAGGGGGGTGGAGAGTACTGGGGGATCCAGAGAGCATTGGGGGGAGCTGCAAAGCACTTTCGGGGCTAAAGAGCACGGGGGGGTTGAAGAGAACTGGGGTGGAGGGGTACTGGATAGCACTGGGGGGCTAGCAAAGGAAGTTGTATATTAGGGGCGGGGGGACAGCTGCATAAAGAGGAATTGATCTTTCCATATATCTCCTGCGTCCATTGAATGCCTGCAGGAGGGAGAGGGGGAGAATCAGGCATTCAGCGGGCGCAGAAGATATATGGAAAGATCAATTCCTCTTTATGCAGCTGTCCCGGCCGCTTCTCCTATCCAGCACACAGCACTTACCTTCTTCCCACCCCCTGTGAGCAGTGCGGACTGAAGGAGCTGCTATTGCAGCTGCCTTCACAGGGAGATGCGTGCCGGCCAGCCCCATGGGGCCAGCGGGCACCGCTGAGCGGCCTGACACCCCCCCCCAGTGCGTGGCACCCGGGGCGGCCCGCCCCCCGCACCCCCCATTGGTACGCCACTGTACAGCCCCCATCCTTTGTTTAACCTTACAAAAAAGGTTTTGCTACGCATTTAATGAAAGCCAATGTAAATGGGATAATGCCTGTAAATACAGGCATGAATGTTCACATTGTAAGGGACGCATCCATTTCTTTTGTGTTTCAAAAGGAACAATTTTCAATAACAGAGGGTTCATACCACAAAAGCACGCACACCAGTGAGACTGGCAAGAATGCTACAATGGCTGTAAAAGTATCCAGACTGGGAGACAGCCAAATTTTTATTAACGGATTTTCTCTTGGTTTTCCATTGCCTATATTTAGCAGTAATGGTTGTACTATGGTTAAAAACCTAAATTCTGTATCACTATTCCCACATATTGTCAGAGAAAAATGAAATAAAGAGATAAGTGAAGGATGGATGGGCGATCTTTTTAAAAATCCACCTTTTATCAATTTTTGAATCTCTCCACTGCCTTATACATAATCTCTAAAATCCAAAGGGTTCATCCTTTTTAATAAGGAAATTGATGAACGTTTAGCTTGAGTGTCATACTGTACAATTAAAGAGGCAGTTTTTAAAATCATAAAATTTGGTAAAGCAGCTTTGTTAGTCATGGCAGATATCGAGGCTGCTTTCCGCTTATTACCTATTGCACCATCGGCACATAATTCACTAGGTATCCCTTTTGAAGTAGAATTTAATTTTGATATGTGCCTATCTATGGGCTGTTCAATAACTTGCGCCTGTTTCGCAAAAATTGCCACCTTTTCTAGAATGGGTAGTGCCATTTAAAGCGGGATATGAAGGCATCTTGCTCTATTTAGATGACTCCCTATTCAAAGGTTCAGATTTTCCTATTTGTTTTTTACTGCTCCAACTTTTTGGCAGGATTGCTGAAAATGTTGGTGTGCCTTTGGTAGCAAAAAAAAAACATTTTGCCCATGTCTTCAATTAAATTTTTAGGGATAAACATTGACACAGAGAATTTAGAATTTAGTTTACCCTTGACAAAAAGTGAAACATTTTAATTTATGATATATATGTTTTAAAAAAATGTTCTGCTAAAAAAAATTACAGTCACTGTTAGGCCCATTAGCCTTTGCATCTCGGATAATGCCAGTGGGAAGGGGATTTTCACGTCATCTTTATTTGGCCATCTCAGGCCTAAAATCCCTGCTTGCTTAAGTCAAATTAACCTCTGAGTTAAAAGAAGACTTATCAGTGTGGTTACATTTTTTTTGACAGCTACAGAGGTGATCGAAAGTTTTGGCACCCCAGGTAAACATTTGTATTAATGTGCATAAAGAAACCAAGGAAAGATAGAAAAATCTCCAAAAGGCATCAAATTACAGATTGGACAATCTTATGATATGTCAACAAAATTTAGATTCTATTTCCATCATTGACTCATCTGACTCATGAATCATCTGACCTTGCCCCAACAATCAGCACCATGGGATCTTCTAAGCAGTTGTCTAGAAAACTGAGACTGAAAATAGTTGACGTTCACAAAGCTAGAAAAGGCTATAAGAAGATAGCAAAGCGTTTTCAGATGTCAATATCCTCTGTTCGGGATGTAATTAAGAAATGACAGTCATCAGGAACAGTGGAAGTTAAAGCAAGATCTGGAAGACCAAGAAAATATCAGACAGGACAGCTCGCAGGATTGTGAGAAAAACAATTCAAAACCCACGTTTGACTGTGCGATCCCTCCAGAAAGATCTGGCAGACACTAAAGTCGTGGTACACTATTCCACTAAAAAGAGATACTTGTACAAATATGGTCTTCATGGAAGAGTCATCAGAAGAAAACCTCTTCTACGTCCTCACCACAAAAATCAGCGTTTGAACTTTGCAAATGAACATATAGACAAGCCTGATGCATTTTGGAAACAAGTTCTGTGGACCGATGAGGTTGAAATTGAACTTTTTGGCCAGATTAAGCAAAGGTACGTTTGGAAAAGAAGGGGCACAGAATTTAATGAGAATAACCTCTGTCCAACTGTTAAGCATTGGGGTGGATCAATCATGCTTTGTGGTTGTATTGCAGCCAGTGGCACAGGAAAAATTGATTCAATAAAATTTCAGCAAATTTTGGATGGTAACTTGATGCCATCTGTGAAAAAGCTGAAGTTAAAGAGAGGATGGCTTCTACAAATGGATAATGATCCTAAACACACCTCAAAATCCACGGGGAATTACATCAAGAGGCGTAAACTGAAGGTTTGCCATGGTCTTCACAATCTCCTGACCTCAACATAATTGAAAATCTATGGATAGACCTTAAAAGAGCAGCGCATGACAGACAGCCCAGAAATCTCAAAGAACTGGAAGACTTTTGTAAGGAAGAATGGGCAAAGATACATCAAACAAGAATTGAAAGACTCTTGGCTGGCTACAAAAAGCATTTAAAAGCTGTGATACTTGCCAAAGGGGGCAGTACAAGATATTAACTTTGCAGGGTGCCCAAACTTTTGCAGACACCATTTTTTAGTTTTCTGTTATTTTGAAAGTGTAAATGATGGAAATAAAATCTAACTTTTGTTGGCATATTATAAGAATGTCTAATCTTTAATTTGATGCTTTTTGGAGATTTTTCCATCTTTCCTTGGCTTCTTTATGCACATTAATACAATTTTTTACCTGGGTGCCCAAACTTTTGATGACCACTGTATAACGGTAATTTCTTTTTCCAAGATAATTTCATATTTGCTCTGGATTTTGAGTTTTTCACAGTTGCAGCAGGGTCTTACGGTTTCTTGATGGTATGGAAGATGCATTGGTGCTGCAATAAATGGCCTATTAGATGGGTGAATACGAAAGCTACAAAGAACATAGTTCTACTAGAGCTATTTCCTTTGGCAGTCACTTTAGAGATTTGGGGTGAACAATTTCCAACAAAATAATTCTAATACAGACAGATAATAAAGGCATTATGTATGCAGTGAATTGTTTATTGTCCAAATCAGTGTTAGTGGTTAAATTACTTAGACATTTGGTATTTTTATGCTTGTGTTTTAACATATGGTTAAAAGCTAAACATCTGCCTGGAAAGGAGAATCAAATAGCGAATGCTTTGTCTCCATTCCAGATTAACAGATTCTGTCAATTACTACCCAAACCAGACTTATAAGGTATGGCATGCCCGCAGTACCTTTGGGAGTTAATTTATGAGTCGATACAGACTATATAAAAAAGTCTGTTTATCGAAAGGGGGGACTGGTAGTTATGATTTATGCTCCTGGTGCTCGAGTCCTTTATAACTGAGCAAAGTTGTAATTTTGCAGTTAATAAAGTTGTAAGTCTACTTAATAATAAAGGATCATCAATATAATGTTGTTATTTATGGATAATTTAATTACACCCATAAACGTGCTGCTGCCACAATTTTGCCACTCAATGGTGTCTGTATTATTTATTATATTTAGAATTTAAATTAACTTTTAGGGGAGGGAGGAAGTGTGACCTGCATTCCCATGCACTCCTTATATCCTTGTTTTCATCTTGCAGTTACGATGTTTCTGCAGTTTAGAAGAAACTGCTCTTGTTCTGTAGCTGAATAGTTTAGTAGCTTGTTAAGGCAGACATCTAAGAGACTGACCCTGTTTTCCCCTTTTCAATCATTACCTTTTTCTACATCAGTATCTGTGCATCTTTCCTTTTAATATGACCATTCAGTTCTCTAAATCAAACTGGATCATTCAATTCTGTTTTGTACCTATAATTGTAAAGGATGCAGGAATAAAATAAATCAATGATAGTAAAGTGCATATTCTAAAACCAGAGCATTAAATGAGCCTAACCAATCATTACAATACATTTTAAATAGACTCACAAGCCACACATATTAGATGCAATTTGACTGATCAAATCTGAAAGCAACGTGAATAGGGAAATTGTCTACATGGTAGGAAAGGAGGTGGATGAGGGTGGCTTCAAGAGAGTAATAGGGAGATCATGAACAGACAAAAACAGAAGAATGTTTTGTAATGGTCTGCAAGAAAACGAATCTAACAATCTGCAAAAACAGACACGAATGTAAAACAGTATTGTCATTTGTTGTCAGTTTAATTGTATATCTAAACCCATGGTATGTGATAGAAATCAGTTTTTTAAAACGAATAAACTCTTCTGCTATCAGAGCTGTTTTTGCATTATTTTTGCACACATGTTAAAAAATCATTTTAGGATGGAAAATTATGTAATGCTCCAAAACATTATATAATTTCTGTAAGCAGATATCCTAGAACATAAAATAAAGGTAGTTCTCTTTTTTATGTCAGATGATATTAATGCAACAATTTTTGAAATGCAAAATGTCGTTAAAAAATGCACTAAAGGGAATTTTAGGGCACATAAACACAATATAATATCACATTTTTGGTAAAATATAAAATAAGAGGATGTGCTAACTAAATAAATACATGTCAAATGAGTGCTAGCGATATATAACATGTATAGCACAATCAATGTTTTTATGCAGAGGTGCATGTATGTGGGGGTGGGGAGGGCTCAGCATTTTAGGGGATCTTAAATGCTTGGATGTAAATTACATTTTTTTTTTTTTTACTTTTTTGAATTTATTTTATCACATAGTAGTGGGTATCAAATCTTTACCTATGTGATGCCTTTTTATTTATTATAGGTTCTCTTTAATGAGGGGTCTAAAAGACCTCCCCTGTCCAACAATTAAATTAATGCAGATTGTAGAAAATTAGTTTCTTCCCCAGCCATGCATCTTCTTCAGCATGCCTAGTTATGACATAATTTCTGCTGTATGAGGTGCATGGCCATCTTGGCAAATGGAGGGAGAGAGTAGGCAAAGTGGTTTTACTGGTCTTAAAATGAAAGTTCATTAACAGATTGCGTTTGGATCTTTTAATTAATAAAAAGGTATTTTAATATTTAAAATATCTTTGGCATTTATTTTTATAATGAACAATTTGTAATGTAGAAAGGAATCAAGAAAGAAAATATCCCCTGGCCCTCCTCATCCCTGGACCCTCAAGAAGCCTGAAAAAATGGAGTATCATGAAGATTCCATGATTCCCATACAGTGCTATGTCTCTCCAGGGTATCATTAAGCATAGCTGTCATCAATTCCATTAGTTCCACATGTTTAATGCTCGCATATAATGCTGTCAGAGAGGGGAGATCTCTCTGTTTCCTATAAAGTGCAACTAAACAGCTCACTGCTATGAGGATATGCTTCAACAGTTTTTTGTTTGCTTTCAAAAGTTTTAAAGGAGATAAACCTAACAAGAATAGTTTAGGGGTAAAAGGGATTGTAGAGTCAAATAAACATTTTAGCAAGTGGTGCACATTCTTCCAATAAGGTGTAATTCATGGGCAGCGCTAAAAAAATATGGATGAGGGAGCCATGATCACACCTGCATCTGGCATCTTCAGCAGCGATCACTGGCACCAGGATGTAATGTGTAGAGAAGTTCTGGGGTGAGGTAACAAAAGTATAAAATTATGTAAGTGTTCTATCCCTGCAGCATATAGGTGGCGGTCTGGGCTTGTGGCTATTGGCTCAGTTGTGGATGGAAAATATCACCTGTTTCCGTTTGTGGTTATGAGAATTTTGTTCCAAATTGGACATCTATTTCCCTGACTGCCTAAACTCCCGCCCCTGTTTTAGAGGGGATTTTTTCTTCCACCCATTGGGGTCACCTATGGGCGAGTTTGGACACAAGTCATTACAGGCTGCATTAGTAGCCCATCCCCCGTCTTTTTATATATCTCAGGTTTTACCGGGATACAGGTTAAGACAGCCTGGGTTACGACACTGGATGGACGGCGTAATGCCTTTATTTCCTCAAGTTTTTTTTTTTTTTTTTAAACAATGGAAAATGTGATTATACACAATTGCTTTGAGATACTACTGTTGGGTCCTGAGGAAGCTGTTTCTGAGAAACGCGTTGATCCATCAGCTAACCTGACCACAGATTGTTTATATGCATTTGTACATTGTGCACTTTTCTAAACACTTTCTTTGTTGTTTTTTTTTAATTAAAATCAATATGTATATGTCTATGCCTTAATAAAATATTGTGATTGATTTAAAAATATAAAAAATTATTTTTGTGTTTTGTATGTATATTTGGCACAATTAAATCCCCTACTGCCCAGGTGTGCTTGATGACATTCCTATCCATGTCCTGGTTCCCTTATCCTCTACTTTCCACTCGCACACCTGGACCTTATTGATTTGCTGCCTTACACATTGGGGATGGTGCCGTGTTATTGAACCAGCCAATCCTTCGCCACATAAATTCTTCTTTCTGTAAGTGTCTTCTTTGTACAGAGTACAGAGAGAGCTCTTTGCTGTTTGTGGCCAGACAACTTGCCAGGTTTCCAGTGACAGCTCAAACAACAAAGGGACTTCCAGCGCTAACTGTGATATCTCTCACTCTCAGGAATGAATAAAGTCAAATTACCGTGTGGTGCTGCTGCTAATTAATGCTGATTCAGCATAAGTCAGTGAATGGGATAGCGCTGCTGCCCCCCCCCCCCCCCCCATTCCAGTGACAGCTCCACTTAATCATGTAAGAATGTTTCCCAAGATTTGGTATGTAATATGCATTTAAGAGTTTGTAAACATCTGAGATTAAACCTTTCTGAAAGGGACGCCCCATGAGACAATCTTTTAAAAACTGGCAGGGTGGAGAATCTTTAGGTAGGGGTTATGGAGCATGCATAATGCTGTATTTGAAGATAAATAAAAATCCTTTCTACTGTACTTAGTGGGAAAAGTAGCATTTGAAGAAAGCCATACAACACATTAGAAGGTACTGAAAATTATATCAACCCTGCAATGTATCAAAGGAGTGCAGTTTCTTAATGGTGAAGTCTAATATTTGGCAAAAATTTAACAACTTTTTATGTAACTAAGGTTGAGTCTTTACAGCTGACAAACAGCAGGCACCTTAGGGTTAACAACAAAAGCAGTCATAAGTGAAGTCTGTGGCATAAGAGTATATTTATGTCTTAGGGTATTCCACAAACTGGGAAGAAAATACATGGAGGGCAAGAGGCTGTGAGAATCTACAGACATGGCTGCATTCCATAATATACTGTATTGTTTGGGTGTATAGGGACAAGGCAGTTTTTTTTCAATTTCAGTCCAACGATTGTACTCGGAGTAGGTGGACCAAGAGGAAATGGCTTGAAGTTGTGAAGAATGATAGTAGGTTAACTTAATGTGTTGTAAGTAGTTTTCACATATCCCACCCTTGATAGGGATGGGAGAGATTTTTTAATTAGTGCATTTGAGTTAATGGTGGTATAGAGCTTATAAGGGTGATTTATTATTTGTATTTTTGTGTATGAGGTTATGATGAGTAAGCAAAATGAGTCAACCTTTACTGTACCCCGCATTGTCTGTGATGTCTTTTTCATGAAGGATCAATAAAGGTGAAGTGTTGCAGCAAATTCCGGATTTCTTTTGATTGTGTATCTGCAGATGAGCTGTGCTAGCACCTTCACCTAAACACTGACTATGCTATGGATGGATGGCTAATGTGCTCACCTGGAATGACTTTTTCTGTGGTGGTTGTCTACATATGTTGCTGCCTGATGAACAATCTTGTTTGGACATCTGCCTGCTAAATCTATCTATCTATCTATCTATCTATCTATCTATCTATCTATCTATCTATCTATCTATCTATCTATCTATCTATCTATCTATCTATCTATCTATCTATCTATCTATCTATCTATCTATCTATCTATCTATCTATCTATCTATCTATCTATCTATCCCAAGTGCGAAAAAGGAACATGATATATTGATATGATGTTCCATCTAAAAAGAATCTGAATGTAAACGATCATATGGGGCCATGCATCTTCCTCAGCATGACCAATTAGAGCAAGCATGCACTGGGAGCTCTATACTTGGTAATTTCATAGGACATATACTGTAGGATAAGCCTGCGTAATACAAGCAGTGAGTAGAGAAATGCAGTTTATTAGTCAACAAACATAAATGTAATACAATATTATGCCTTTTTTTTATTAGACCAGATTTCTGCTTTAATTACACATATTTCAATATGATTTTCTGTTTATATCAAATAATCTGAGCTGTATCTGTGAGCAATGTAGAAAGAAGTTGATCACTATGTTAGATACCATAACCACAGAGAAGCAGTTAAAATTACTTTCTTTTATCTTCTCTTTGAAGAAGTGATTTGTTAGATGTCTGAATCAGAGGAAACTGCATTGGAAACCTGCCTTAAAGAAGCTCTGTTGGGGGCAAGGTATCTTTTCATGCTTTGGCTTTGACTTGTCCTGTTATTTAAATGAACTATAAGCACTAAGAAGTGCAGTTTATAGAAAACATGTACTAGTTCAAAAGCACAGCAAAGTTTGTAAAAAAAAAAAAGTGTTTACTTTGAATTAATACGTATGTTTGATGTGCAAATAAATCAAAAGAAATGGCTTTGTATATGATATATTTCTAACAACCTTCTAAGGCTTCTCAAAGTAATATAATGTATCTCAAAATATTAGTTGTTAGTGATATCTTTTTCTTTTTAATGGAACAAACATGTATTGAAAACAATCAGAACCAAGGGAAAACAGTATTAAAATATGACTATAGGTATAATAATTAGGAACACACAAATTCTGCTAAATATGCCATTAAAGATAAACAATTTATTGTCTATCTAAGTAGACTGAAAAAGCAGGCATGAGACCAGATTTGAGCACCACATACTTCTACAGTAAAAAACTACAAAACGATACAAATGTTATCTTCCTGGCACATATACTGTATGTGATATTAAAGCAGTTATAGACCTAAATACAATTTAAAATATTTTAGGATAGGGTACACCACTAACAATTCATTTATGTATTAAACACTTTAAAATCAATAAAATACTTATTATTTTTATTAGTTATGAGGTCATGTGGCCATTTTTCTTGCTCTGCTCAGCCCAGGTTGTTAGGCCAAACTAATCCTCAGTGTGTCAGGTGTCTTGGTAATGCCGCTGTGGATGATTTGTGTCCTTCTCCTTACAGAGGTGAGTGGAGCAAAACTCATCACATGCCCCATGTAACAATAAGGCTTCATGCATCTGGCTGTACAGGTGCCATACAGAATTCAGAGCCTGAATAATAGGACTCCCAGGACCCTGTAGCTGCCATGTTCAGCTGTGCATTGAGATGATTTAGAAGTACCCCTTGGAAATAAGCTCTGAATGTGCAATATCTGTATAAGTCCATGGACGAGTGGGTTCTTTACACAACTGCACTTCATGGCAGGTGTTTGGCAAACTTCAAAGAAGTTTGAATACCAAATCTGAACCCCATTGAAATTAATAAAGGTAGAATTTGTCAAATTAAAAATGCCAATTTTGTGGGATAATATGCAAGGCAGTGTCAAAAAATATCATAGGGGGTGGGCAGTGCCCTGGGGAAAATGTACCAATATTAAAAAAAAACAAATAAATAAAAATTCCAGGCAGCCAGGAGAAGTTTTTAGCACTGACATTTACAGGGGAAAAAAAAAATAAAACATTGCCGTCAAATGTCTTTGACAGCTGCCATTGACAGCTTCTTTGTTTATAAAATGAATAGCACACAGAAGGTCTGCCATGTATTTTGGGGGGCATTAGGGTACATCTGTGTAATTTTTCTTTTTATAAAGAAGCTGGAAATGAATGTCATTTGTTGACCAGATATACTTTTTCTTTACTTTTTCTTTGTTTGTAAATACAAATTTTTGCTGTAGCACATCCTACAGCAAAGATGCAAATGTAACCAAAAGAACATATGTTTGGTTCTCAACACCACAAATGCTATATAGAGGGAACACAATGAAATAGAAATGCAATTAAGTGGCATAAAACCTGCAGCAAGAGCTCTGTAGCTCAAAGTAAATGTTTGTTCAGCCTATGACTATCCGTTTGTGACTGTGCAGATAAAACACAATACAATCAGCAATGAAATGGCAGTAAACCCATGGTAGGGGGGGCATGGCTAAACCGTTCAAGTGAGCAGACGTGCCTAACATCGGCTCCGATATCGTGTTCATATTATCCTGCTGAAGGACTCCATCCTGCCCAGTATTTCACCGACTACTGCGCTCCCGGTGTGGCCCTAACTCTGCCGCGGTCCTCCGGTGTGTGTTTCCAGCTAGCTATGATGACAAGGAAGAAGGAGGAGAGTCATCCTGCTGAGCGGCCTACCCATCATGGCAGACCCACGCTGCCACAGAGATCGGGGAATGAGCGCCAAACGGTCACTGCATCCAAGCTTAAAAAGTTTACCCACGTCCTGGCCAGATCTAAACCTACCCAGACAAACTCTCTAGCATCGCTGACACTTACTGCTGGGAAGATCCCGCCTCATCCTTCTCCCTCGGCCAGACCACTGGCGGAGCACATGGCCACCGACTCTGCAGCTGTTGTGAGTACACATGCACTTTCTGCCAGTAAATCAGGGAGCCCTGACACCGCTGACTCTGAACGCCCCACATTGCAGGATGTACTTAATGCGGTACATACGGTACATTCTCTCACGGACTTGTCAGTGGAGGTTAAGAATAGTGATGGATGAACATCGGTCGGGGTGGTTCGCAAACGTTAGCCGCAAACTTTCTCAAATATCCGCGAACCGCAAGTTTGCGGCGGGCCCCATTGACTTTAATGGGAGGCGAACTTTAAAAACATTTAGGTCATATTTGCAGCTACAAAAGACTTACTAGCTGTGCACAAATAGTCCCACCACATGGACAATGTCATAACAGAAGTATTGCAATTGGAAAAATTGCCCTAAAAGTTTTATTTTTTTTTTACAGCAAAAAAATTTTTTTTTTCCCCTAAATCAGCCAGAACTGACAGCAGCCGGTAAATACATGTCAAATACATATAGGGTCCATTCATACAATTTGGCGGAACGTTTACAGACCCATTGATTTTCAATTCCAGTCTGAAAAATTAGGCATTCACAGGATAAAGAAGTGTCGGCCATTCCAGGCCCCAAAAATTAGCCCACATGGGTTTACCTGATAGCTAAGAACATTGTATTCTGTGGCTGGAGGTACATCATTAGACATTCACAAGATACAGAAGTAAGTTTCGGCCATAAAAGGCCCCAAAAATTAGGCATTCAATGGATATGAAATGCATTTTATGCCGCTATATTTACCGAAGACAAGGACCATGTATTGTTGTGGGTGGATGGCGGTCTGGAGGATATTTGTGGCCTGTCATGAGGAATTTAAATGAAACATGGTCTACTGTTCACATGTGTTGAATTCCTCAGAGATCCATGCCTCATTCATTTTTATAAATTTGAGGTAGTCAACACTGTCATGAGCTAGGCAAGGGCGCTTATTGGTCACAATCCCCCCTGCTGTGCTGAATGTCCTTTCAGTCAGTACACTGGATGGGGGGCAAGCCAACAGTTCCATTGCAAATTGGGCAAGCTCTGGCCAGAGGTCAAGCCTTCCCTCCCAGTAGTCCAGGGGTTCATCATTCCTTAGAGCGTCCACATCGGCTGTTAACCCGATGTAGTCGGACACCTGATGGTCTAGGCGTTCCCTGATGCTGAATCCGGAGTACAGCTGTCGATGGGTCGGCTGAAAGAAGGATCTCATATCGGAAGTGTCCAACACATCTTCAAACCGCCTTCTTCTTGCAGGTGCTGTTGGATTGTTACCCGCAACTGTCTCTCTGTGACTGTAAATTCCTCTGCCAGCGCACGCAAAAGCAGAATGCAGCATTTCTCGCAGCAAGGCCTAGAAGTGCTGAATTCTGACCGCCCTCTGGTGGTAACATTTCCGCCATTTTTTGTTTGTACCGGGGGTCTAAGTGCGTTGCCACCCAGTACTGGTCCTTGCCCTTTATGCTTTTTATACGGGGGTCTCTCTTAAAACACTGGTGCATGAAGGCCCCATTCGCACTAAACTGGACGCGGTGTAGTTGCCTGGCTCCAGCTCATCATCCAGGATAATGTCATCCTCGTTCTCCTCCCTCCATCAACGGACAACACCAGGGATCCCAGACAGGTTTAAAGCATGCTCTTCTTGCTCCTATTCATCCGCCCCGGCCCCATCCTCCTCTGACTCCTCTTCAGACACGACGCAATGCACGTTCCAGAAAGAAGGCGTAAGGTACAATGTCACTGATGGCGCCCTGGCCGTGACTGACCAGTTTGGTGATCTCATCAAATGGCCGCAGAAGTCTGCATGCGTCGCACATGTGCAGCCACTGGTGAAAAAAAAAACAAGCTCCCCAGAACCTGTCCTGCTGCAGAGTTCGTACAGGTAGTCGTTAACTGCACATTTCTGCTGGAGCAGCCTATCAAGCATTTGTAACGTTGAGTTCCATTGCGTCGAGTAGTCACAAATAAGACGCCTGACAGGCAGGTTGTGTCGCCGCTGAATGTCAGCAAGGCGAGCCATGGCTGTGTAAGATCTTCTGAAATGGCCCGAGATTTTCCTGGCCTGCCACAAGACGTCCTGGACCCCAGGGTATTTGGCAACGAATCGCTGCACGACCAAGTTCAGGATGTGTGCCATGCATGGCATGTGTGTTATTTTGCCCTGTTTCAGTGCGCTCAGCAGATTGGCACTGTTGTCGCACACCACTTTACCAACTGTCAAATTGTGCGGTGTCAGCCACTGATCTGCCTGTGAACGCAAAGCTGAAAGGAGTGCAGGACCAGTGTGGCTCTTTGCTTCCAGGCACAACAGACGGAGCACAGCATGGCAGCATCTCACCTGACATGTGGAATAGGTTTTTGGGATCTTGGGTGGTGCAGTGGAAGAGACGGTAGCAGCGGAAAAGGAGGAGTCAGCCGAGGAGGAGAGGGAGAATGGAGTAGGAGGAGGAGAAGAAGAGGCAGGCCTGCATGCAATCCATGGCAGTAAAACCATATCTACATGGGTGCCACGCTTTACATGCTTGACGGCCGTCAGAGGGTTCACCCAGTGGGCAGTAAAAGTTATATACTTTCCCTGCTCATGTTTGCTAGACCATGTGTCTGTGGTCAGATGTATCTTGGCACCGACACTGTGTGCCAGAGATACATTCACTTGCCGCTGAACATGGCCATACAGCTCTGGAATGCCCTTCTATATGGCAGTAGCTGGCGGGATATCAGTTCCGACAAGCCAGCAGTCAACCGTTGGGCAAGAGGGTTATCCGGTGTCATCATTTTTTTATGCTCCAACATTTGGGCCACGGAAGCCTGCCTTTTTCCAGAACAACGTGAGGACGGCATGGTAAAAGGTGGAGGACAATTGTGAGGAGAGAGGAGAAGGAGAAGAGGCTGGACGGTGAGAGCCTGGAGTGTGGCTTTGTGGGTTCTGACGACGTTGCTCCCACTGGGCTCGGTGATGGGAGATCAGGTGCCTTCTTAAGGCGTTCGTCCCTAAGTGAGTGTTGGGCTTACCACAACTTATGCGGTGACTGCAAAGGCTGCAGATGGCAACACTGCTGTCAGCAGCGGACACATATAAAAAATCCCACACTGCGGAGCCATGTGCCGGCGCCCTGGGAGTGCCACATGTGATTGTACATGGTTAATGGCTCGCTCCTAATATATTTGTAGTCTGCTTTGTCCCTCCTGTGCAATGCAAGTTCCGCCTGCTTCTCCTCCCTATCTGCTGGTCCGTCTCTCCCTCTGAACTCCCCTCCTCTTCCTCTCTTGTGGCCACCCATGTGACATCCATAGACACGTCATCATCCACGTCACCTTCCCCACCACTAACATTCGAGATCTCTGAGTAGGCAGCAACAGCAAGGACCCACCTCCTTGGGCTGATCTGGGTACTGTCGTCAGACTGCTGAGTGGCGGCTGTTGCTACCTCCTCTTCCTGATCCGATGCCAACAATGGCTGCGCATCGCAAATGTCTTGTGATGGATCGGAAAAGAATTCCAGTGACTCAAGCGGAGTGTATATGGTGGTGGCGATGTTGGTGGTAGTGTCTTTGGGGGTGCACACAGCAGATTGTGAATAGGGTGCAGATAGAGAGGATGAGGAGGGTGCAGAAGAGGAAGGCTGAGTGAACCTCTCAACCAAGTCTGGTGCGTCCTTTGACATAATCAAATGCACCTTCTGAAACTTCTCACTTTGGCTCCGGCCTACTGCTCCTGCCCTACCCCTACCACCCCTGCGTAAGGGCCTGCCTCTTCCTCTGCCTGTCATTTTTTAAATTACCCTGTGACAAAAGTCTCTAGAGAAGCGCAGTATATGTGGAACAAGGTATAAAACACCCTGCTTCAATCTGTGGTATTGGTGGGCCACTGGTTTTTCACACCAGTTCTACAAATACATGGCCAGTAACTGTTGTCACTGTGTGTAGCACAGTTAATGCAGCAAAAGAGGCCACATTTTGGCAGGACTAAAATACACTCTTATAAAATTATACTGTTAAATAACACCCCACTTCAATATGTGGTATTGGGGGGCCACTGGTCTATTACACCAGTTGTACAAAAAAATGGCCAGTGAGTTTGGCACTGTGTGTAGCAGAGTTAACACAGCAATAGAGGCAATATTGTTGCAGGACACAAATACACTTATAAAAGTATACTCTGATAACACCCCACTTCAATATGTGGTATTGGGGGGCCACTGGTCTATTACACCAGTTGTACAAAAAAATGGCCAGTGAGTTTGGCACTGTGTGTAGCAGAGTTAACACAGCAATAGAGGCAATATTGTTGCAGGACACAAATACACTTATAAAAGTATACTCTGATAACACCCCACTTCAATATGTGGTATTGGGGGGCCACTGGTCTATCACACCAGTTGTACAAACAATTTGCCAGTGAGTTTGGCACTGTGTGTAGCAGAGTTAACGCAGCAATAGAGTCAATATTGTTGCAGGACACAAATACACTTATAAAAGTATACTCTGATAACACCCCACTTCAATATGTGGTGTTGGGGGGCCACTGGTCTATCACACCAGTTGTACAAACAATTTGCCAGTGAGTTTGGCACTGTGTGTAGCAGAGTTAACGCAGCAATAGAGTCAATATTGTTGCAGGACACAAATACACTTATGAAAGTATACTCTGATAACACCCCACTTCAATATGTGGTATTGGGGTGCCACTGGTCTATCACACCAGTTATAATACTTTAAAAGTGCTTTTGTCACTGTTTGTAGTATTGCTACAGAAACGCTCAACACACCAGTCACAATGCTGCACAGTGCACAATACAAATCCACTATAATATGCTTTCTATATTAGAAAGTATATTATAAGTGTATTACACCCCTATATAGTGCACTGCACACCTATAACAAATACCAGTCCTTAAAATGACTTTTGTGAACCTTAACATAGTGATTTGTGTCACTGACGAATCTGTCCCTGGTGCTCACAGCAGACCTCTCCCTACACTGACAAAAATGAGACAGTACACCTATACCAAATACCAGCCCTTAAAATGACTTTTGTGGACCTTAACAAAGCGATTTGTGTCACTGACGATCTGTCCCTGGTGCACACAGCAAACCTCTCCCTACACTGACAAAAGAGACTGTACACCTATGCCAAATACCAGCCCTTAAAAGGACTTTTGTGGACCTTAACAGAGCGATTTGTGTCACTGATGATCTGTCCCTGGCGCACACAGCAAACCTCTCCCTACACAGACAAAAGAGACAGTACACCTATGCCAAATACCAGCCCTTAAAAGGACTTTTGTGGACCTTAACAGAGCGATTTGTGTAACTGACAGTCTGTCCCTGCTGCACACAGCCAACCTCTCCTTACACTGACAAAAAGCAGAATGTGAAATGGCTGCCAGCTCAGGTCTATTTATAAGGTAGGGGGTATGTCCATGTGCTGAAATGTTTGAATTGGCTGTCCCGTTGCACCTGATGGCTGTGTCATGGGTCAAATTCTCCCCAATGTAAACTAATATGGCCGCCGCGAACAACGCCATCTGTTCGCAAAATCGGCGGACTGTGAACAAGCAAAGTTCGCCGCGATCCGACCGCTGGACGAACCGCAAGTTCATCCCTAGTTAAGAACATTCAGGAAGGCATATTGCACATTAGACATGATATGCAGAAAATTAGAGAGAGAGCTATTGCTCTTGAAGGCAGAGTGAGCACTATTGAGGATGACCTACAACCACTGCTACATGATGCTAGCCTAATTACTGCTAAATTGAAAGATAACGCTAATAGGCTAGAGGATATGGAAAATAGACTGCGAAGGAGCAATTTACTCATTGTGGGCCTGCCTGAGTAATCTGAGGGTAAAAATCCTGTCGAGTTTATTGAGCAATGGCTCCTGGATACCTTTTGGCAAAGATAAACTTGCTCCATTCTTCTCTGTTGAAAGAGCTCACAGGGTGCCATTCAGGGCTCCTCTTCCAGGTGGCAATGATAGATCGTTCCTGTTGAAGCTGTTGCATTATAAAGACATTATCCTACAGCTAGCAAGACAAAAGCCTAACCTGGAAATTCAAGGCTCCAAAGTCTCTATCTACCCAGACTTCTCTGCAGCTGTCCAGAAACAGAGGGCAAGGTTCACTGAGGTTAAAAAACATTTCCGGGCTATTCCATTGGTATACTCTATAATAGCATGGAGTGGCTATTGGCTGGTCTTGGAGAAATTTAATTTAGGGGACTTTATATCCTGGATTAAAGTACTGTATAGAGCTCCTGAGGTTCATATTAAAGTTAATAATGCACTCTCTCCCTCATTTGCCCTCTGTTGGGGGACAAGGCAAGGATGCCCCTTATCCCCACTACTATTTGCCCTTGCGGTGGAACCCCTAGCGGCTGCCATTAGGGCCCACCCACACATTACCGGATTTTGTAGGGGGGATTTGGACGAAAAAAAAGCGCTCTATGCAGATGACGCCCTGATATTTCTGGGTGATACGGATAGGTCATTGACCTGCCTTATGACACTCATACAAACCTTCGGGTCATATTCAGGGTTTAAAATCAATTGGGGTAGATCTGTACTACTGCCCTTAGACCCTCTTGCTTCCCCCGTTACCGCATATGGCGGCTCAAATTAGCGTAGTGGAAAAGTTCAGAAACCTGGGTATTATTGTTCACCCCGACCTAACTACCTATGTTAAACTTAACGTCGACCCCCTACTGCTTAAGTTTAAGGAACAGACTTCTAGCTGGCTAAAGTTACCTCTCTCGGTGGTGGGACATTGTAATTTAATTAAGATCATTTGGAGCCTACAATTGCTTTATGCTTTGCATAATGCCTCTGTTTTGATACCTGTCCATGTCTTTAAGAAATGCAATACCCTGTTTCGTACATTGATATGGAAAAAGAAAGCTCCCCGTACAAAATTGGAGAAACTACAGGAGGCTAAGGACGCCAGAGGTCTTGCAGTTCCTAATCCCTACTTCTATTTTATGGCAGCACAGCTTCAACATTTAGCGGGTTGGAGTAACCTTGAGTCCTGGGAACCCAATATAGATATTATAGCTTCCCTTCTCTTTAGTAGTGATGTTGTGGAATGTCTGGAGGCAAGTGAACTGGGGAAGCTGACAGCATATCCCACCTTGGTTCTTTTAGATAGACTGTGGACTAAAACAAAGCAGCAATTTCAATACGCAGGATACACTAGACAGTCCCAAGTCCTTAACTATTATAACTTTGCTGAATTATCTAAATTGAATGGTTTCTCTGCTTGGTCTGACCATGGCTTGCGATATGTCCCACAATTATACGAGGGCACAATATTGAAGGACTTTCAATCGTTCAGGGCCGAATTCGGACTCCCAAACGTCTTGTTCTTTCAGTATTTGCAGTTGAGACATGCTATCTCTGCTCAGATGAGGATCTCTTGTTGGACCCTGTCTGACCGGGGGTACTGTGCAGGCTTTTGGGAGCTTCCGCTAAAAGGGGCCTCATTTCCTCCCTATGCAACTCTTTTTTGACACACGTCTCTAAAGCAATGTCATTGGCATGCAGGAAGGGGTGGGAGGAGGATATCGGTCATATCTCTAATAATTTATGGTCTACCATTTTGAATAATGTCCTTGGAGTCTCTCTCTCCTCTACCCAGAAGCTTACACAGCTATTCATTTTGCACCCTACATATCATACCCCTGTTCGATTACATAAATGGCAGAGGAGGGATTCCCGCTATGTCCCCGGTGTAAGATCCATAATGGTACACTCTTAAACATGTTATGGAAATGCCCTAAGCTTACTCAATACTGGACAACGATAATATCCTTTGTTAATAACACATGGAATATTACTCTTCCCCCTTGACCCTAAATTATGTTTACTCGGCTGTTTGGATGAAGAGATGTATCCTCCTCACACGCAGCTGGTGATTTTAAGAGTATTGTTCCTAGCTAGGAAGCCTATAGAAAGGAAGTGGTTCTCCCCTTTCCCTCCCAGTCATTCTGAGTGGGTCCTCCGGGAGCATCTTACCTTCCAGCACAGAGAAAGCTCTAGGAGATTTGAACGTATATGGGAAGCCTGGTTGGATGTCCTGGGGTTGGCCCCGGTATGGCTAGTCTCTACTAGAATCCTTGGAGGAATGACCTCCTCAGCTCAAGGGACACATGACCCTTCTGGTCACTAAACAGAGATGCACTCACTGAGAACAATTAATAATGATGCAACGATTAATCACCCTCGCAGGGATAAGGGTGCAGGAGATAGCTCACACAGAGGCAACTTGTTCTGGTGTTTTTGTTTTGGTTTGCTCCAGTTTCAGGAGCAAAGTTAGTTATAACATTTAAAACAGGTATATACTATGTTATGTTTCTATGCCGAGATGACGTAGCCTACTTGCTTGGTAATATGCAGAATATGAATCTATGTACCTACATGCAAACTTAGGCTTGATGGCTTAGTGTTTGATGACCATGTATTTGTTTTGTGTCTATTGTACTCATCTCATTGTACCATTTATTTTCTTCAATAAAAAATTATCTGATTTGAAAAAAAAAAAAACATGGTAGGGGATTCACAGTTTGTAGTAGGCTAAATCAGTCTGAAAATGTCAGTTTTTGGCTGACAAGACCTGAGATTAACATCAAATACAGGCAACAGTGGAGTGGAAGTCATCAAGGAAAGAAAAGGTTACACTGTACTTCGCAACTCCTGTAAACTTAATCTGGGAAGGATCCAAAGCAGCTTGTAAGAGCCGGTTCACACTGCCGCGACCATAAGTCGCCCCATGTCGGAGCGACTTTTTACCGCGATTTTACCGCAACTTTACCGCAATTTACCGCGACTTTACCACGACTTATATGACAGAAGACTTTGTGTTTGGCCAATCAGAATATGATGTGTTGTGACCTGATTCCCCTTTTCTGTTTTTTTTTTTACTCATTTCCTCATTGCCCACCAGTGCCACATATCAGTGTCCACCAGTGCCACTGCCCACCAGTGCCACGTATGTGTCCACCAGTGCCACTGACCACCAGTGCCACGTATCACTGTCCACCAGTGCCACTGCCCACCAGTGCCACGTATGTGTCCACCAGTGCCACTGCCCACCAGTGCCATGAATCAGTGTCCACCAGTGCCACATATCAGTGCCACAAATCAGTGTCCACCAGTGCCACGTATCAGTGCCACAAATCAGTGTCCACCAGTGCCACATATCAGTGTCCATCAGTGCCATGTATCAGTGCCATGTATCAGTGCCACAAATCAGTGTCCACCAGTGCCACATATCAGTGCCACGAATCAGTGTCCACCAGTGCCACGTATCAGTGCCATGTATCAGTGTCCACCAGTGCCACGTATCAGTGTCCACCAGTGCCACCTATCAGTGCCACGAATCAGTGTCCACCAGTGCCACGTATCAGTGCCACAAATCAGTGTCCACCAGTGCCACGTATCAGTGCCACGAATCAGTGCCCACCAGTGCCACGTATCAGTGCCATGTATCAGTGCCATGAATCAGTGTCCACCAGTGCCACTTATCTGTGTCCACCAGTGCCACTCACACAGACCAAGCAGAGATAATGGAATATATATACCATTACATATATATATATATATATATAAAGGCTCCAGGTTTTTTACCTTCATGCATTCTATATCTTCTGTGTGCAGAAGTCCCCCCCCCCAATCCCCCCCCAATACCTGAGCCCCATTTAGATCCAGTGATGTACACAAGTGGCTCGGCTCTCTGGGGACTCTCACTCCTCTTAGTTCTCACTGCGGTCAATCACAGCCAGAGAGCCAATGAGGAGAGACAGGGGGCAGGGACAAGGCTCTCTGTTGAATGGGAGCAAGTGTGCTTGGGTGCCCCCAAAGCAAGAAGCAAGCACTTGGCAGGAGGGAGAGGCCAAGAGCGCCAGTGGGGGACCTGACAAGAGGAGGATCGGGACTGCTCTGTGCAAAACCACTGCACAGAGCAGGTAAGTAAATCATGTTTTCTATTTAAAAAACAAAAAAAACAAAGACTTAAATATTACTTTAATGGTTTATACTCTGAATTGCCTCCAACAGCAGGAATTTACAAATCCACATAAGAGGTAATTATTTTGCCTTTTGCACATTTCTAGTAACTATAAAAAAAAAATATTGACCCTGGAGGAGTCATTGGTAATTAAGGCATAAGATAACTTTGCATCACACTAATGCCTGTGATGTAGGGGAATTGAGTTTCATGGCAAGCCATGCATTGACACTGCTTACTATATAGAAGACTGTGAACATGCACATAGCCTGCCAATTGCTTCCAGGGAGCATGTGGAATGAATAGGAATGGAATGAATAAGCACTGAGGCTCTAAGGAAGAGGTTAGGCCTTGAAACGCATAAGCCATTTCAAGCCTTTGAGGGTGGTATATCTTCTTTTTCTAACACGGATGGCAACATATCATTTTGTTATGCACATACCAAGGACTCGTTTGTAAGTTTTTTTATCTCTTTATCTAATAAAGCCTTTATGGAGGATAATGCGCTTAGCCGGTGTGCCCTTGTGTTTGTCTTTTGATTGCAATGAAAACAAAAGGGGCTGGGATAGTGCTTACATCACTGACAAAAAATGGCCACATAGCCATATATGGTTAATTTCATTGACGAAATGTTTGGTCAATGACGTCAAGCACCCAGGAGACCCGACCCTTTGTTTCCTTTTAGTGGCATGGGCTGGGAGATGTCATTCTATCTAAATGAGCTATGAGAGTGGATGTACATCATGGGCCCTTTTTTTTTATTAACAAACTTGACAAAATGTGTGGTGTCATTATTTACTGTTTGCACTAAATAGTAAAATAAATAAAAAATAAAATGTTAGATGCATATTGCTTGCTATTACCATAACCTACCACCAAAGAACACCCTAAAATAAATTCTCCTGCTCCTGAAAATTGCAACAATATTACATATGTGTATTTTATTTGTTGTTTGCACCCATAGTAGAGTCCAGAAACTCATAGTGTACATTTTGCTTTTTTATCCGACCTAAAACACACTGACGATGACACTAACTTACACTGATACTACATTTAAAAAAAGCTCCATTTTATTCCTATGTAAAATACACTAACCCTGACCTTGGGCCCTATCCCTAACCCTGACCCTGACCTAATTCAAATTGTTTATACTTTTCTTCTCTAGTAAGGAGAAAAAGATACAATGTATGCACATACTGTATATCATAGCTTTTGCCAAAAATGAAGGCTATTTATCCCATATCAAGGAACTGTAGCACCCTGTAATGCGTGTATGTTGAAATACCCATGAAGGAAATGATTGTACCGCAGTCTATAATTTTTATACCATATTTTGAATTACAGTGCTTTGCAAAAGTATTTGGCCCCCTTGAACTTTTCAACCTTTTGCCACATTTCAGGCTTCAAACATAAAGATATAAAACTGTAATTTTTTGTGAAGAATCAACAACAAATGGGACACAATCCTGAAGTGGAACAAAATTTATTGGATATTTCAAACTTTAAAAAATAAAAAACTGAAAAATTTGGCGTGCAAAATTATTCAGCCCCTTTACTTTCAGTGCAGCAAACTCTCTCCAGGAGTTCAGTGAGGATCTCTGAATGATCCAATGTTGACCTAAATAACTAATGATGATAAATAGAATCCACCTGTGTGTAATTAAGTCTCTGTATAAATGCATCTGCACTATGATAGTCGCAAAGGTCCGTTTAAAGTGCAGAGAGCATCACGAAGAACAAGGAACACACCAGGCAGGTCTGAGATACTGTTGTGGAGAAGTTTAAAGCCAGATTTGGATACAAAAAGATTTCCCAAGCTTTAAACATCCCAAGGAGCACTGTGCAAGCGATAATATTGAAATGGAAGGAGTATCAGACCACTGCTAATCTACGAAGACCTGGCCATCCCTCTAAACTTTCAGCTCATACAAGGAGAAGACTGATCAGAGATGCAGCCAAGAGGCCCATGGTCAATCTGGATGAACTGCAGAGATCTACAGCTGAGGTGGGAGACTCTGTCCATAGGACAACAATCAGTCGTATACTGCACAAATCTGGCCTTTATGGAAGAGTGGCAAGAAGAAAGCCATTTCTTAAAGATATTCATAAAAAGTGTTGTTTAAAGTTTGCCACAAGCCACCTGGGAGACACACCAAACATGTGGAAGAAGGTGCTCTGGTCAGATGAAACCAAAATCGAACTTTTTGGCAACAATGCAAAATGTTATGTTTGGCGTAAAAGCAACACAGCTGTCAAACATGGTGGTGGCAGCATCATGGTTTGGGCCTGCTTTTCTTCAGCAGGGACAGGGAAGATGGTTAAAATTGATGGGAAGATGGATGGAGCCAAATACAGGACCATTCTGGAAGAAACCCTGATTGAGTCTGCAAAAGACCTTAGACTGGGACGGAGATTTGTCTTCCAACAAGACAATGATCCAAAACATGAAGCAAAATCTACAATGGAATGGTTCACAAATAAACATATCCAGGTGTTAGAATGGCCAAGTCAAAATCCAGACCTGAATCCAATCGAGAATCTGTGGAAAGAACTGAAAACTGCTGTTCACAAACGCTCTCCATCCAACCTCACTGAGCTTGAGCTGTTTTGCAAGGAGGAATGGGCAAAAATTTCAGTCTCTCGATGTGCAAAACTGATAGAGACATACCCCAAGCGACTTACAGCTGTAATCGCAGCAAAAGGTGGCGCTACAAAGTATTAACTTAAGGGGGCTGAATAATTTTGCACACCCAATTGTTCAGTTTTTTATTTGTTAAAAAATTTTTAAATATCCAATAAATTTCATTCCACTTCATGATTGTGTCCCACTTGTGGTTGATTCTTCACAAAAAATTACAGTTTTATATCTTTGTTTGAAGCCTGAAATGTGGCAAAAGGTCGAAAAGTTCAAGGGGGCCGAATACTTTCGCAAACCACTGTATATACAGTGAAAATTATGGGCAACTTTCTGGTACTTTCAACCACATACAATAGATAAAAGATGAGGCACAGGGGTTGATTTCCTAAAACTGGAGAATAAAAAATCTGGTGCAGCTCTGCATATACAGTATACCAATCAGCTACCAGTTTTTTTTTTTTTTTTCTCAAAGCTTAATTGAACAAGCTGAAGTTAGAAGCTAATTGGCTACCATGCACAGCTGCATCAGATTTTGCACTCCCCAGCTTTAGTAAATCAACCCCATAGTGGTTTTTTCTGAAATAAATTTTAATGTGTCTGGAATCAAACAATACATGTCTGGAATCAAACAATACAAAATGTATTTGTTTTTTTTCCAAGTAATGAGGAAAATATATGGTGTAGAAACAACGTGTATACTGTATATTAGAATGTATTTATGAAGCTTTTTTCTCACGCTGCCATGACAACATAGACCCTATCTTTGAACATAAATTGAAGGATCCACAAATTGCAGCAAATAGTCTGAAGTGTTATACTGGGTTTGCTTTGCATATTTGTAATTATATATTTTTTTATATTAGGGTTACTTGAAATGAAAAAAAAAAAAGGAAAATACATTTAAAATTGTTAATTTTAGCTGATTTTTTTCAGTGTCTTATGTATACAAGTAGGTAAGGATGCTATAAAATACTTTATGCTACTCACATATGTATGTCTTAGGTATTTGGTGTTAATATGGCAGGGCCCTGAAAGCTCATTCTAAATCTTAATGGCTAACAACTGGCATTTCTGATTTTTGGCACCAAACTGTATTTATGGTAGCTTAGAAATAGTAGGACCCCAGAAATTACCCCAAAATAACTTCAAACACTAATGTATCCATAATGTATCCATTTTGTGAAGCCATTTCATACTGGATACATTCTCAAACAAATCTTTTCAAATATTTTGGATGCATATAAGTTATTGGAACTTTTCTGTTTTGACCTGTAGCTGCTATTGGCAAGGTCGGGATATTTGCCTTTTAAAGAAGAATTGGGTTTGGTTAGTAGCAGAGACACCAACACCCTATATTTTTTCAAGATATCGCAGTGTCTTGAGATGATTTTCCCCTAAAAAGGATGCTTGTGTATTGTATTTCAGTATAATGGTAAGATCTTTCTCATTCCCTATGCTTCTTTTTATAAGTTGGTGTTCCTTCTCTCAACATATCTTCCACCTTTCTAGTCTTAAGTACCAATTTTGCCTTTTCATACCTATTTTCTTCAAATTGGGTTGTGAAAAACATTGCCAATTCTTTGTAATCAGTAACTGGTTTGTAATTCTGCCTTAGGGCTCTTTCACACGGGCGTTCCTTTTTTTTTTTTGCCACATCAGGTCCTTTTTTTTTTTTTGTAACGGACACGGATGACACTTGTGTCATCCTGTCCGTATGTCCGTTTTTTCATCCCATCCGTTTGCGGATGAAAAACTGACATAATGCATGTCTATGTAAATACGGATGTCTGCGGATGACACCACTGACATCCGTTTTTGCTTCCGTTCCGTTTTTTGAAAGGAAGAAAAAATAGGGTTCTCCTCCGTTCAAAAAAACTGAACTGAACTGAACTGAACTGACAAAAAACGGATGTCAGAGGATGATCATCCGATGACATCCGTATTTACATAGAGATACATTATGTCCGTTTTTCATCCGCAAACGGATGGGATGAAAAACGGACATACGAAACGCCCGTGTGAAAGAGCCCTAAGTCAAACAAACTGTTCTTTAGGGACATTCATATAATCATTATCCAAGATTGTATTATTTGGAAAAGATTTTGGAGTTTTATAAATTAAGTGAAGTTCATTGTTAGGGTTTACAAACGCGTAATAAATGTTAGCTGGAGTAAATACACCTATGAAAAAACAAACATTCGCCTGAATGACAAAACATAGATCCAACAAGCTCTCATTCTCACTCTTATTTTGAAACATAAATCATCTCAAACAGAGCAACATTTTGACACAGCTAAGATTCAGATGGCTGCATTATATTAACAATTGCATTAGGTTGCACACACAGGTGCTAAAATGTGGCACATAGTATATGAGACTGTATTGGCTTGAGCACTTAGTGCTGACTGAAGCAGGTGGCCAGGCAAATCTTTATTTATTTCAAACACTCTAGTAAGTTCAGAAGGTTTGTAAAATCATTCTTAGAGTTTGGGTACTTAGGCATTCGTATAGTAGCAGAGCCCCATCTGCTTCAAATTCATTAAGCTGTATAGTGTTGCCAGTGCTGATAGGGCTCATTAAAAGAAATATGCCATGAGAATAACAAGAAACCTGTCAATATTGTTATCTACATTTGAAAATGTTAGCTTCTTGACTATCCTGATGTCCCACTTGCTAACACAAGAAAGTCAACATCCCAAACAGGCAGTCATCATTTTTAGGTGTTTGAGTGACTGATCTAGAACAGATCAAGACTACAGATTAGGGTCGGGTTCACATATGTGCAAATTGGATGCAGGTTTCCCCACATCCAATTTGCATGACATGTAAGTGTGACCAGCTCTTATTAGAGCTGGTTCACACAGGCCCAGGGTGGCCAGTCAGTAATGGGAAAAGAACATTTCGGGTTATATATTTTTTTTAACATTGAGGTAGATTACTAACGGCAAATAGGCAGTTCACTTTGCAAGGTAATCTCACTTTTCTAGGTTATTTCCCTTAGCTTAGTGAAGAGGTGAAGTTTAAACACAATCCAGAGTACACATCTCAAATACCCCAAAAAATGTGAAAACCAAAGGACCCAGATGACAGTAAATAGTCCGAGTGTCATGTGTTTCTACAAATTGCAGGTAGCCACTACACCAGTGTTTTTAAACCATTTTTCAAACTATATATATATATTAAGTGTATATATATATATATATATATATATATGTATATATATATATTTTTTTTTTTTTTATATATATATATATATATATATATATATGCTAAACTGATAGTTTTAGATAACACAGCAGCATCCACACATGTAGGACACTCAACATTAGGGCTGAAACAACTAATCGATTAATCGATTATAATCGTAATAGTTGTCAACTATTTTCGTAATCGATTAATCGGTCAGCTGATTAGTTGTCCTGCATACAGAATGCATTATTTGTTTACATATCAGAAAATACAGTGCAACACACATACAGCTCAGTAAACCATCCATACATGTCAGTAGATGACAGAGAACTTGTGAATGTGTGAGGAGCAATGCCTCATGGGAAATGTAGTCCTGGGCAAGAGAAGAAACCAAGTGATTCTAAAGGCAGAGGTTTTTTAACCTTGCTATAGGGACACTCTGTACAGTACTATACTTTGCTGCTTCCTATAGGGGCACTTTGAAGGCAAGAGAAGCCAGAAGTGCCATGGGGGGGGGGGGGCAGAAGAGGAGAATCAGTGCTGCTCTGTGAAAAATCATTACACAGAGAGGATAAGTATGACAAGATTTTTGTTAAAAAGAAAAAAATCCAACATTTACAATCACTTTAAGGGCTCTGTGCAGGGTAGATGAGCATCTGAACCCAGAGAAGGTGGAGGCCGATAGACTAGAGGTGATATAAGGCATTACAATTACATTTTAAAGTAAAAGTTTACTAGTATTGTACATTATATTTAAAATTATTATATCCATGAAAAAAAAAGTCTCTGCTTTTAGTACTACTTTAATATATAAATGTTATTTTCCCCCCTCCACCCTTCATATACCTTCATGTCTGACTCCCATTTAAAATATCCTGCATATCCGACTCCTGGGCATATTTTTTTTATATACATACACATGAAAAAAAAAAAAAACATGCTGCTGCTACTAAAGGTCTTCTGCTGCCCATACATGTATTGGATTTTTGAACAAAAATATTTGCATCTATATTTGTTCAAAAATGATTTGTATATTTGTTGAATGGACGAGTGTTGTTTGAAAATTCCGCTTGGTTTTAACAATAAATTTTAAAATGAATATAACTTCTGAGCAAAAACCACATACACTATTTGAAGATTTGTTTGATTGAGAAGTTTTCTATTCTGTTCCTTCAAATTTTCCTGTCACTGTGGTTGACACCGGACACCAAATACACTAATGGTTAGAAAAATCGGATGAATGTTTTTAAAAATTTTCTAAAAAAAAAATGTAGTTTGTGTATTACCAGCATAAGTGACAGCAGGCGCAGGGAGCTTGTATCCAGCTACCTGCCTATTAATAAGGGAGTCTATCATAAATATTATATACCAATCCGGTCTGAAAATTTGCAAAACAATGTTTTAGGTATTTTAAAAATATTGATCTCTGAGTCTAATAATACATATATCTGTTTCAGAGTGGATTAAATATCCAACTATATAGCTGGCTATTTATATTTACCACTACATATAGATATTCAAGAATATTAACTAAATTATACACTTTTTTTTTTTTTTAGGTTTTTAATCCGATTAGTCGATTAATCGAAGCAATAATCGGCCAACTAATCGATTATGAAAATAATCGTTAGTTGCAGCCCTACTCAACATTAGAGGTGTTTTATTTTCTTCCAAAACAAATACACCTTTGCACACTGGTACTGACTGGTATTCCATTATTTCACTTATCTATCAGTTTTTCTCCTTCACTCAACTAGCATAACCCCAAAGAAGCTGTGCAGGCATTCAACATCCTCCTTATCAACTGATGATACCATTAGTTGTTAGGATGCTGACAGCTGGAAGGTTGTAATGGTGCACAATGAAAACCTGGGGCTTTGTGTAACTAATAAGGCAGGGTTGATCCGCCCACTGGCTTGTATACAATTTTTGTGCAATTTTTAGGCATTTTGCCAAGCCACCCCTGAAAGCATCTCAGTGTGCCTGTTCACACTGGTTGAAAAAGGCTGCACTACAATTACTATTGTCTTATTAACCACTTTCAGACCGGAGGATTTTCCCCCTTAATGACCAGGCCCTATTTTGCAATTCGGCACTGCATTACTTTAACGGACAATTGTGTGGTCGTGCGATGCTATACCTAAATTGATGTCCTTTTTTCCCACAAATAGAGCTTTCTTTTGGTGGTATTTGATCACCTGTGCAATCTTTATTTTTTGCGCTATAAACAAAAAAAGAGCGACAATTTTGCAAAAAAAAAAAAAAAAAACAATATTTTTCAAATTCTGCTATATAACCTTCCCAAACAAAAAAAAATAAAATACATTTTTTTTTACATTTTAGGCCAATTTGTTTTACATATTTTTGGTAAAAAAAAAAAATCGCAATAATCATATTTTGATTGGTTTACGGAAAAGTTATTGTGTCTACTAACTACGGGAAAGATTTATGTCATTTTTATTGTTTTTTTTTACTAGTAATTTGCTGTGATCTGCAATTTTTTGTGGGACTGCGACATTGCGGCGGATAGTTCGGACCCCTGACTGACATTTTCTACACTTTTGGGGGTACCAGTGACATTACTACAGTAATCTTTGCTAAAAATATGCACTGTTACTGTAATAATGACACTGGCAGGGAAGAGGTTAATACTATGAGTGATCAAGGGGTTAAATGTAAGTCTAAGGGAGTGATTCTAACTGTGGGGGGGTTGGGCTTCTGAGATCATCACAGACACATGTGATCCTATATAGCAGGATCACATAGCCTCTGTGATCATCTGAGGGAGAAGAACGGACGGCTGTGTTTACATCAGCCGTCCGTCCTTCTCTGTCAGCTGGGAGAGTTCGCCAGTGTCAGGCGGCAATCGGAGCCGTCTGGCACCCGCACTGGCTTCCCCGCTGATGATCAGGGGCGGGAGCGTGCCGGTAGCGGCGCACGCTTGCCCCCTAGTTCCTCCCAGGCAGATGATGTTTATTAACCACTTAAGCGCCGGAGGATTTGGCTGCTCAAAGACCAGGGCCTATTTTGCGATTTGGCACTGCGTGACTTTAACGGACAATTGCGCGGTCATGCGACACTGTACCCAAATGAAATTGACGTCCTTTTTTTCCCACAAAAAGGGCTTTCTTTTGGTGGTATTTGATCACCTGTGCGATTTTTATTTTTTGCGCTATAAAAAAAGAAAGAGCGTCAATTTTGAAAAAATAACAATATTTTTTACATTATTTTATATGAAATTCCCCCCAAAAAATGTAAATATTAAAATTTTTTAACATTTTAGGCCAATTTGTGTTCTGCTACATATTTTTGGTAAAAAAAATCGCAATAAGCGTATTTTGATTGGTTTGCGCAAAAGTTATTGCGTTTACTAACTAAGGGAAAGATTTATGTAATTTTTAGAGTTTTTTTTTTAACTAGTAATGGCAGCGATCTGAGATTTTTTTTTTTTGCGGGACTGCAACATTGCGGCGGACAGATCGGACCCCTGACTAACATTTTTGACACTTTTGGGGGTACCGGTGACATTACTACAGTAATCAGTGCTATACATATGCACTGTTACTGTAAAAATGACACTGGCAGGGAAGGGGTTAACTTTATTAGTGATCAAGGGGTTAGGTGTGTCCCTAGGGGAGTGATTCTAACTGTCAAGGGGCATGGCTTGTGATGTAACCACAGAGACATACGATCCTACATAGCAGGATCGTATGATCTCTGCAGTTACACCAGGGAGAATGACAGGCGGTTTTGTTTACATCAGCCGCCTGCCTTTCTCCCTTTCCAGCCAGAGATCGAGAGTGGCCGGCGGACATCGGAGCTGCCATCACACGAGCGGGGATGGCCGTGAATGAGCGGGGGCGGGAGCACGATCGCCCCCTACAGGCTCCTGGGCGAGCGACGTAGTACTACGCCGCTTTGCCCAGGAGTGGCTGACTGCCGCAGTAAATATACTGTGAGCGGTCGGCAAGTGGTTAACGTGATTCTGCCTGGGACTGCCACTCTGCCGACATAAATGTACAGTGACTGATCGGCAAGTGGTTAATGGAACATTTCCGAAGAAAAACATAAAGACTGTTTTTGCTGATGGCTTGTTTTGCAAATACTGATTTTTCAGCTGTTGTGTCCTTGTACAGGTTTTTAGTTACAATACTAGAGGAATTCTGAATGAACTGAGGGTTGCTGAGAAGCAGGCTCACAGCCCATTCAAACTAAGTATGTCTGCTGAAGTGGCAGATTTAAAAAGTGACAACTTTTTGTAAAAAAAAAAAAAAAGAAAACTTTTTTGTCATGTTTTATAAACTTGTGATAAAAAATAAAATCTTACATGGGCTCAGAATGCCTCCCAGTAAATTCGTTTGGGTGTCTACTTTTCAAAAAGGGGTAACTTGGGGAGTATTGCCCCTCAAGAAATGTGATAGGTGGTCAGAAAGTAAAAGCTGTGTAAATTCCAATATATATCCCATAGTTTGTAGACACTATACCTTTCACATAAACCAATTAATATACACTTTTTGGATTTTTTTTTTACCAAAAGGTGCATAGCAGAATACATTTTGGCCTACATTTAGTTGAGTTTATTTGATATTTTCTATAGCAGAAAGTGGAAAATATATATATTTTTTTAAAAAGTTTTTTTATTTCTTGTTTATATCACAGAAAAAAAAAAAAACAGAAGTGATCAAATACCACCAAAAGAAAACTATATTTGTGTGAAAAAAGGATAGAAATTTCATTTGGGTACAGTGTCGCATGACTGTGCATGTACCAGTTAAAGTAGAGTGGTGCCGAATAGCTAAAATGCCCTGGTGGGGAAGGGACCTGGACCTTATGGAAGTCAAGTGGTTAAATAAAATGCTTGTTTGGCTAAAGGGCAAAGGAATAAAAACAAATGGCTAGTTTATTCTGCACTCTCTGTCAGCTGGCACTCTGACCTGATGTATGACATTCCCAAATGTAGGTTTGCTGCAAAGAAAACAAATGCATCCACCACATGTACAAACTGCTGCCTGCAGTAAATTTGATATTTTTTTCTGGGTTGAGATACATTTTACCCTTGCAACATGTGTTAACATCACACAACCAATTGTTGTGGCAATGCAACGAAAGGGATTCCAACTCAAAGTGGTGGTGTCGAGGGCTGCACTTGAGGCCCCCATATCAAGAAAGTTTACCACCACTGCTTTAGAGTCTTTATTTGATCTTTAAGAATTTTTGAGAATGAATAACTTCATATTAAAAGCACCTAGAATGGTCAGGGATGGATTGTTTTGAAGCTATTTTATTGCTGGTAAATAAATAATAGGTAAATAGTTTATTGTCTATTGTCTGGGCACAGGTGCATTCTATCAAGCACTGACCTCTGTAGCTGCACACACTGTAAAAAAATTAAATCTCAAGATCTGCAAGCAAAGTACTAACAAGTTCAAGTAAGGTCACAGCACTCTGCCCCTAATCTCTTTCTTTTTATTTACCCTGTGTTTAATTGGGAGATTAAAAGCCTAGCAGGCTGCCAAGTTAATGTTGTAAAGGGAAAGTAGAGAGCTAAACTACTGAAATGAAAGTGAAGGTACTTTTGATTTAAATCCTACAGGGTTAGTTACATTTTTCAGAAAAAATGAAAAGGTAAATTAACACCCAACACCCTCTCAACCCCCCAATTCCTACTGCACATACCTCCATGAGTGATACAGTTTCACTGTCCACGTAGCCCTGTGCAGCAGTCCTGGGATTGAAAACTGGACTTTTCCTCATCTTCTTACCCTTAGAATGCCAGGACAGATCAGAGTGGTTCTGATTGGTTGGCATGGTCACATGCCAGCACTGACCAATCAGAAACACTCCAGTATATCCCAGTGTAACTAGGGAAAGAAGAGAAGAAACATCCCAGTATAACTAGGGAAAGAAGAGAAGCAGCAGCAAAGTTTACAAAGTCCAGACCTATTGCACTGGGCTGCACAAATAGTGAAGCTCTCTCATCTATGCAGGTAAGTACAGCGGGGATCAGAGGGGTGGGGAGGATGTAGGCTGTTAGTTCATCTTTTCAGTTTTTTGTGAAAAGATTACATAACTCTTAAAAGAGAAATTACTCCTCAGTGCCTGCAGCTACAGACATCAGTGAGGGATTGTTTACTGCTTGTTAGGAATATGTAAATAGTTTAGCGTTCATACTTAAGCAACTATTCTACTTTAAAAATATATTAAAATACGAATTCAGTTAATGTAACTTATATATTATTAATTTATTTACTTAAAGCGGTTGTATACTGAAAAAACAAAAACAAACAAACCCTGCAAGACAAAGGCATAATGAGCTAGTATGCATATGCACCGACACGGATCCCCAGACACTGCTGTGGGAGCTGACATGCTCCCTCGGCATCTCTTCCGGGTTCGGCAGCTCCGGCGCTGTGAGTGGCTGGAGCTGCAAGTTTAGGAGATATTAATTGCACCTACAGGTAAGCCTTTTTATAGGCTTACCTGTAGGTAAAAGTCACAAAAATTGGTATACTACTGCTTTAACAGGATGGAACTCTCTTTTTTTTGCCCTAATTTAACCATTTTTTTTTTTTGTAAGGAAATAATATAGCATATATTATTTATGTCTTCTGATAAACCCATTGAGTTGATTTAAACAATGTTCACAACGATGATAACATTTTCATTCCTTTAAAGCCCAACTCCACTTTTGTTGAGAAAAAAACATTCACCCCCCCTTCCAGGCATTCAATGTACATTGCGAGGATTTTAACAAACATTGTTGCAGATTCCTACCTTTTGTCATTCTGAAGAAATCCCTGTGTGTTTGACTGTGTTGATGTGGGAAAGTTAATCTAATTGGAGAGATTTTATAATTATCAAGCAGCTGAAACACCTGTAGCGAACGAAAAACATTGGGATAGAAAAAGGCGGGGCTTTGCGGGCCAGTGGGAGTAGAAGGATCAGAACCAAAACCAATTGTAAAATCAAAAATACATTTTATTATTATAGCAAGTAAAAAACAAGCATGGATTACCATGCATGTATGATAGCAACAAAATAACATACAAAATTGTTAAAATCAAATTCTAACATCACTGTTTGTATAGAAACATATCCCACAAGGGATTAGAGCGAAAAACAAAGCCTGTGTAGGTGGATGATGGGTCTCAAGCTGAATTCGGTCATGGTAGGTCCCCAGCAAGCTGACGCGTTTCGCTTAAGGCTTCCTCAGGGCCTGAGAGACCATAACAGACCGATGTTTCTATGAGTAACATAAATACAAGTAATTACATTTCAGTTTACATGTTTAATAATATAACATACATCATGCTGCTGAATATTTTTATATTTGGCTCAAGTTTTGTACTGACCCTTTTTGAACAGTGACTTGTGTTACGCGACAGGGCTATAGCGATGCATAGGCTGTTCGGAAGATAATACCTCCGTATTCACCATACATAATCTATATAGGCATCAAAAAGAAATCTCTTGCATAAAATCCGATATATTAGGTCCCAGCTGTGTCATCAAGGTCAAGGCTGTGAATCAAAGTATCAATAGGTGTATATTTATGTTTGCAATATAGCTGCCAATAATTCTAATAACGTCTGTATTTTATACTGTATTTTATATTTTATAACCAACCTGCTAAATATGGCTCCACTTGAGCATCTTGGGGTATAGTCACCCCTCAGCAAATAGGTATCCTCTTCCTGGTTTGTTCATCCATATGTGCGTTCACCCCCAGATCCAATCAATCTAGGGATATGGGCACATATATTATACATTGTTCGCCATATATCCACGGTTACCATACCTCCAACATCTGAGACTAATCATCAGATGATGGTACATATTCCGAAAGTCATACATGGCTGAACAAAGGGGAGAAATAGGAAATGCTGTTGATTATATAGAGGGATTGAAATGAATAGTACAGACACTCACCTAGTGTTTATATTGCAAAAACTTAAGCCAGGCTCAAGGGACCTTTTTCTGTGTAGTTTGTAGGAGGTATATCCCCAAACTTGTCCTAAATGATAGCAGAGTTGACCTGGAAAGGGGGTACATATAGGAATTGTGAAACAGTGATTGCAGCGCTGCTTGTAGTTGAATAAATAAATAATTATGTAAATCAAAAATTTCCAAGAAAGTACATATAATAAAATAAATTAAAAATAAAACAAAATACAATAAATGTCCATTAGTACATCCTTGCGATGTGCAATGTGGGAAATCCTTTCAATTGTGATTATACAAGTGCTTGTGAAATCCGTGCTTTATTCGGGGTTTCCCCCTTTTGGTTATCTACTCACCGCCAAGTAGCTGGTTTTAGGCATGTAGGAGCTACTATATTATAACTTCTCCACTTGCAGTACGGTTTCTTGCTGTAAATGAAGATCCATCCCCGATTTCCTCATGAGAAAAAACTAATCATGGTGAAGATCGTTTTTATGAAGCATTTATTAAAGAAATCTAGGGGTTTATACTCACAAACAACTTTAAAAACATGCAGATTATATACAGAGCGGCACGGCGGCTAGCTGCTCCCGCAGCAGACAGTTCCCCGGCCGGAGGTCATGTGGTACTCGCTCAACCAATCGCTAGACGCGTTTCGCTGTCAAACACAGCGTCATCTGTAGCTTTTTTTCTCATGAGGAAATCGGGGATGGATCTTCATTTACAGCAAGAAACCGTACTGCAAGTGGAGAAGTTATAATATAGTAGCTCCTACATGCCTAAAACCAGCTACTTGGCGGTGAGTAGATAACCAAAAGGGGGAAACCCCGAATAAAGCACGGATTTCACAAGCACTTGTATAATCACAATTGAAAGGATTTCCCACATTGCACATCGCAAGGATGTACTAATGGACATTTATTGTATTTTGTTTTATTTTTAATTTATTTTATTATATGTACTTTCTTGGAAATTTTTGATTTACATAATTATTTATTTATTCAACTACAAGCAGCGCTGCAATCACTGTTTCACATATCAAAAGAGCACCAGCACTTTTTCACTGCAGCTAGCAGCTTTTAAATTAGCACACTGATTCAGCACTACAGCACTTTTTTTCCACAAGCGCAGGGTACACACAGTTTTATACATATAGGAATTACTTCTTTTTACCCATAGTAGAGAACCAAAAGTCTCAGGGGGCATCTAATGTATTGAAAAGAGGGTCCATTCATACTTACCTCTCCTCAGACTGAAGGGTACTTCAGGCAGGTAAATAGGGCCTATACGCACATCTATCCCAATTATATGGACCCGCAGTCCTGGGCTATCCAAGCCCTAAAAGACATAGGTAGAGGGGTTAGTTCCAGAATTACCACTCTTCTATCCCATATATCCAAATGTTTGGCCAATATTCCTTCGGTATGTTTGTGAAGCCCCCATCACTTACCTCTGTATGGTCATATGCTCACCGCCTGCCTACCTGTTCTTTACCTGTAGCGAACCAATTGGGAAAGCTGCTTGGCCCGCATCCCTTTAGACTTGATTTCCTTTTGGGAGTATCTCACCAAAAATTACATTTTTGTTGCAGGGGATGGCTGATATCTGACTTGTATCTTAGTGCAGACTTCTCGGAAAATCAGTAAGCCAATCACACAAGAAAAAAATGATGTTTCTGGGGGGCATTCTGTACACATTCTGTGTACAGAACACCTTCAGGTAGCCATATTGCATTGCATTTTCTGAAAATTACAGAGTTGCAGATTGAAAACGAAAGGTATTTTTTAAAAGAAATCAATTACAATATGACTTATGTTGTAATTGTATATCCTATATTATTATATTATTACATATATAATATGTATCATTTTTTAAAAAATTCTGCAGCTAAATACCTTACTTTGCAGTGCCGATGTGCAGTCAGGTGACCCCCCAGCTGAGAATTTCAGCATCTCCCACTGTATTACTTAGATCGGGCAAGGAGAGTGGCAATGTGAAATAAGGTATTTACAACCCCTGGAAAAAGTACAGAATCACTATCTTCACTAATCTTGGAAAATGTTCATTCAATTGTTTAACCACTTCTGCTCCAGAAGGTTTTACTCCCTTAATGACCAGGCCATTTTTTTTTACGGCACTGCCTTGTTTTTTTTTTCCATTAAAGATTTTATTGAGAATAAGGCAACAACAAGCGTACATATCACAAATACAAAGCACTGGTTACAATGAAAGAAACCAACTAGGCTCAACAAGAAAATATAACATCCGGGTAAGCTATGAGAAGTGCACAGGAAAAGCAGCTATTATGAGGAGTAACAGTTATACACTCAACATAATTATACAGGATAGCGTTCATGATAATGATGGACATACGACCAACCGGGAACTGCTGGGTTTGAAATACGTACCAGAGCGGTACCTCTGAGGAATGAGTTAGATTTTCGCCAGGTTGATCAAGCTTGCACACTCTTAACAGAACGTAAGTGTCGGGCGTGTCAATCACTGCGGGAACTGTAGAAAAGGAGCCACCCAGGGCATAGTGTAAACTCGTTGGGAAGAAGTAGAAGGGAAAGAAAATAGTGGGAGCTAAGGAGGCAAGCCACAAGAATAAGGAAGATGGAGATTAAGTTGGACAGAGAGCGGAGCAAAAGGAGGGGAGAAAGTGTGAAAGGGAAGAATATAAAACAAAAACCCCCAAAGGGGTTGGGGGTCAATGAATCTGGGGGGACAGGAAGGGTCCGAGACAGGGGCCCCCCTGCCCCTCAAACAGGATGTACCTGTGGAGCGATGCACCAGTCAGGGTCCCTCTCTTCAGAGGCCCATAAGATCCTGATAAGGCTTCGTATCTAATCCAGTCGTACCATGTTGCGGTGAACTTTGAAAGATTGTCATTAGAGATGCAAACCAGTTCTTTCATCTCTTCAATGAGGTTAAATCCGCATAGCCAATCTCGGGTTGTTGGGGCAGAGGTTGATCTCCAGTGCCGTGGTAAGCACAGCTTTGCCGCTATCAGCATAAACATGGCAAGCGATTTCTTATACCGAGCAATCAGCGTGACGGAGAAGTGCAGCAAGAATTGGGCTGGGGAGTAATTGAGAACACACGCAGTGACTTCTTGTGTAATCTGGTGTACTGCCTTCCAAAAAGGTTGAATTGCATCACAGGACCACCAGATATGCATCATCGTACCGGGCGAAAGAATTGCAATGCCAACAGAGGTCAGGGACCTCTGGCGAGAATTTGTGGATGAGTGCCGGTGTTCTGTACCAGCGGGAGAGGACTTTAAAGCCATTTTCCTGTATGGTTACATTTACTGAGGCCTTATGAGTCATGGAGCAGACATTTTCCCATTCTCTCTCAGATAGGGAGACGCTCAGGTCCCTCGACCAGGCCTGCGCAAAAGTGGATGTGGAAACAGGAGGGGCCGTAATCAAGAGGCTATAGATTTCAGATCAAATCAAATGACGTTGTTGCCCGGAGCGCTCGCAAATGGCTTCGAAACCGGTGAGACGTCTTGTCCAGAGGACCATATTGTTTGGCGAAATCAGGAAGTGTCTTATTTGAAAGAACAACCACAATGGCAGTTTGTGGGGGTGGAGTGTGCAATTCAACTCTTCCCACGAAAGTGGAGCACCTTGGTGGAAGAAGTGTTTCGCAAGAACATCCCTATGGGGCCAGATATGCTGGAGAAAGGACGGCTACGTCCCAGGAGAAAAGGCTGGGTTCATACGTAGAGATGTCAGGAGACCCCGCCCAGAGTCGATTTGTGTTCATTTAGACCAACTGTGGTAGGCAACCAGGGGGGGCCCATTAGGGGGTGCAATTTGACTGCCTGAGGCAGGAGGGCGAGAGGAAGCCAAGGTAGCAAACGGATCAGGGTCTCAGTCCAGGAATTTTCAAGTGTGACGACCGCTTTCAACTTGGAGTGCAGGTTCCAGTCAACGAGTCTGGTAAGGAGGCAGGCTCTATGGTAGGAGACAAGATCCCGGAGTGCCAGACCTCCTTGGTGTTTGGGAGCTGTAAGACGCACGTGATTGTTCCTGGGGGGTTTGGCGTTCCAGATAAAGCGCGAGCAATCTTTCTTGAAAGTGGCAAAAAAAATGGGGGAATATGGATCGGGACTGTTTGCAAAAGATAGAGTAGTCGCGGGAGGATCGACATCTTAATTAATGCCACTCTACCGAACCACAAGACCTGGAGGGATTGCCAGGATTTGAGTACGAAGCAGAGGTCCAATAGTGCTGGAAGAAAGTTTGTACGATACAAGTCTGACGGGGTGCGCGGGATATAGATACCCAGATAAGGTAGTGAGTCTTGGGCCCAGAGGAAGGGAAAATAGGTTTTGCATGTCTCCACCTCCGGCGCCGTAGAAACGTTTAGGGCCTGCGATTTTGTATAGTTTATTTTCAGGTTTGATAGGGACCTATAATGTTCCAGATCGCTGAGGAGATTTGGCAAAGATGTGTGAGAGTGGGAAAGGAACAGGAGGATGTCGTCCGCAAAGGTGGCAATTTTGTAGGTAGTGTCTTGAATAGTTTTCCCCCGAATGTCAGGGTTGGAATGAATTTTGTTTAGGAATGGCTAAAGAGAAAGGATAAAGAGTACGGGGGATAAAGGGCAACCCTGCCTTGTGCCATTGGTAAGGCAGAATGCATTTGACAGGTGGCCGTTCACCTTGACCCGAGTGGTTTGGTTGGTGTACAGCGCTCGAATGCTAGATAACATCCGTGGAAAAAGGCCGATGGATTCCAGAGTTGCCATCAGGTAATCCCAGGCCACCATGTCAAACGCCTTTTTGGCGTCCTAGGAGAGGAAGAAACCTGGTTTATTATGGGACGTGAGCCAGTGGTGTATATTGAGGGCTTTGGTAGTGTTGTCCCTCACTTCCCTACACGGAACGAAGCCTACCTGGTCTAGGGACACAAGAGAGGGCAAGAAGGGGAGTCATCTGTTTGCGAGTATTTTTGCGTAGAGCTTGATGTCCACGTTAAGGAGGGAGATCGGGTGGTAGTTCCCCACCAGGGACTCATCCTTACCCTCCTTGGGAATCACAGTTATGTGCACCTCCAGCAGAGAAGGAGATCCATGGGGGGATAGGGCGAGGGTCCTGAAGGCTCGAAGAAACTGGAGCTTGAGTGTGTTTGCAAAGGTCCGGTAGTATTGGAGCGGGAGACCGTCGGGTCCGGGGCTTTTGCCCGGTTTCATCTCCTTGAGTGCTCAATCAAGCTCCTCTTCGGAAATGGGTGTCTCGAGATCAAGAGCCGTGGATCGTGAAATAGGAGCAGGACCAAAATTCTCCAAAAATTCAGCAAATCTGGCTTGTCTACTCTTGTTCGAGGCCAGAGGGGTTTGGGCATCTTGCAGATTGTAGAGAGATTTGTAGAAGGATTCAAATTGTGCAGCAATGGCATCGTTGGAGCAATGTTTAGCCCCTGCGGAGTCCCTGATAGAGTGGACTTTGGAAAGTTTCATGCGGGCCTGCGCCGCCCTTGCCAGCAGGCGACCACTTTTGTTGCCCTGCTCGTAAAAAATATTTTGACGTAAAACACATTGCCGATGATTCTGCTTACCCAGAATGTCGGCTAGCTTAGCTCTGGTCTCGGACAACTCCTCCAAGGTCGAGGTAGCCAGTGAATGCTTATGTGAGCTTTCAAGTTCCCGTAAGCGAGCATGAAGCGATTCGACCTGAGACTGATACATTTTCTTGAGGGACGATAAAAGGGAGAGGAATTTCCCCTGCACGACTCACTTGTGGGCTTCCCATTAGGTCAAGGGGACTGTGTCGGGAGTGTCGTTGAGTAGAAAATATTCCTGTAGGGTAGAGTTCAATTGCGCAACCATGGCTGCATCCCTCAACAAAGAAGGGTTGAGTCTCAACATCTTGCTTCTAGTTTCATAATCGGGAAACTTCAGGGTCAATGTGATAGGGTTATGATCAGAAAAGATCTTGGGATCAATGTTCGCCGCCGATAGGAAGGGGAGATCCGGTTGGGAAAGGAAAAAATAGTCAATTCTAGAAAATTTTTCGTAGGAAGCGGAGAAGTAGGTATAGTCTTTTTCCCTTGGGTTCAGTAGGCGCCAAGAGTCGTGGAGGGACAAGTTCTGCAGTTGGATGTGTATCTGACGCAGAGCTCTGTACGGAAGGACAGAGAACCCTGAGGAAGTGTCAAGGAGCGGATTAAGAGGGGTGTTGAAATCACCCCCCAGGATCAGGATCCCAGATGTAAAGTCTGACAGCTCTTTGTATATGGTGCAAAAGAAGCAGACCTGTTTACTATTAGGGGCATATACATTCGCCAGGTCTCCGGACGGGTCCCCAAGCGATCTTTCACAAACAGAAATCTACCTTCCGGGTCACGCTTGATTACGTGTAGTTGGAAATCAGTGTGCGAAGCAAAGAGTATGGAGACTCCTTTAGTCTTGGAGCCTGCTGTAGTGGCATGATAACCCACAGGGAAGAATCTGTTGGAGAGCGTAGGGGAACTACCCATTTTGAAGTGGGTCTCCTGCATCAGAAGGACCTGAGCCCGGAGCCTGTAGGCTTCCACGAGAAATTATGAACATTTTTCCGGGACATTCAGGGCCCTGGGCATTCACCGACAAAAATGTTACGGTCTGTGGAGTGCGTGTGGATTTCGGGAGAACCATACTGCGTACTGGGGGAGTATGGCAGGCATAGGGGGAAGGGACAAAAAAAAGGGAAGGGTGGGAGGGGTGGGGAGGGGAGGGAGATAAAGATATCAGAAGGAGGGGGAAAGGGTGAAGGAGAGAGGAGAGACCAAAAAAGAAAAGGAAAGAGTGAGAGAAAGAAAACAAGGAAGCAGAAGAGGTTGTAGAGAGAGGGCAGAAGAGTAGGAGAGGAGTTACCCTGCAGACAGACACAAATCAGCTGGGCAACCCAGTAGTTTGGTGTGAGGGAGGTAGGAGGCACAAAGTGCCAAGTTGGTCAACAGAAGCGGGATGCAACTGATGTGACAGGGAGAGGTATAGAAGTTACGGTCCAAGAACAGTTATATGACTACGCATGTTGGGAGATATGCAGGATAAAATGAGGAGTATTGGCATCTTGATCAAGTTAGCTGGACTCTAGTGAAAAATAAGGCATGGCATAACAATGAGGCATGACAATAAACCACATTCATAAGAATAACCTTAACATCAGAAGTGAGATGGCATTTAAATCAACCAAAACATAAAAAAGAGAAAAAAAAAGAGTAAACAGGTCACGAGTACACGGACATCAGTGCTCGTGATGGCTGCATCCGGTCAGGATGAGTAAACATGTAACCCCCATGGTCGACCTTCAGGGACAGCAAGCTGCGCCTATCCCTCTAGTGTTAGAGAAGACTTGGGAGGGGAAAGGAAGAGAAAGAGACCGGGAGGAGGGAGAAAGAGGGGGAAAAGAAAGAGGGGGCAAGGACATGGGGAGTGGGTAGGTAGTGGGGGGGGGAGGGGGGGAGGAGAGGAGAGGAGGGGAGTGGGGTGGGTGAGAGAGGGAAGAGGAATTGGGAGAAGGTGGAAGGAGGAATAAGAACAGGAAGAAGGGGGGTAAGGGAGACAGGAAAAGAGAAAAGAAAGGGAAAGAGACAGCAGGAGAAAGGAAGATGTACACAGGGGTGAGAGGAGCGACACAGGAAGGTATAGAAAGACACAGCCAGTAGAGTCAGTGGAGAGCATTAACATGTTGTAATGGTGGGGGGGCGCAGATACCTGTAGTGAGGGAGCCCACGCCCCAGGGGATCATGTAGGCAAGTAGCCCGCCACATTATGTACGTGAGGAACCAGACGTCTATAGCCTGGTGATGCCTCTGGTGCGGAGATTTTCCAGTAGGGGACGGAGTGCCCGGCGGTTTTGCAGGGTTATGGCGGACAGGTCCTGGAAGAGTTTAATTTCAACTCCATCAAAGAATATGTGGTCCCTTCCCCTAGCCTTACAGAGGATGGCCTCCTTGAGGGGGAAGCTGACGAGGCAACAAACCACATCTCCTGGGGATCCTGATCACTGCTTCTGGGACGTAGAGCACAGTGGACCCTCTCAAAATCAATTGGGGGATCCGCTGGACGTTCAAGCAGGTAGTTGAATATGGCGGTAAGAATTGGCCACGAAGCCTAATGTTATGCCTCCCGCCCCGATTGTCTAAGTTCTCCATATGACGATTGATCTCAATGAGATGGGCCGTGTGAGCCTCAGAGGCTCTCTGCGGCTGTTTGATGGCAGATCCATGCACCACCGCTGCCTTTTCAGTCTCCCCCAGCCTTGCGGTAATTGCAGAGCCTAGAGTGTTTTTGATGTCGACACCGACATTATGAAGGTCTGAAAGGCTAGGCAACGGGTAGTCATAAACAAATAGGAGCAAGGAAACTAAAACAACAGAGAACAGCTTGCTCACCCGGTGCTTAAAACTGGTTCTATGACTAAATTCTAACACTAGCTGCTGCTATAAATATAACAATATGCAAACAGGGTGTATACACTAGGTGATAGAATATGTAGCAGCACCTAAAATGACACACTAGCAGCACTGTTTAGTCCATTCATAAATTAACTTCACATGGGATTCAAATAAATGAAAACATAAATATCACTGTAAAAGGAAATAAAGTTCATGCATATAGTCCCAATATCATTCACAGATGCTGGTCCCAATAGTGTAAATCCTCAAACGTTCATCCGCACAAGGAAGGGAGAACCTCCACCGCACCACTGTGTACACCCCTTATGGTTGGACACTCACCAAATAGACGGTATAAGTACGCCACAATGTAAGGGACCTCCCGATCACCTCCAGACTCTGAATATCAACTCCACAGCTAGTAACCAGGCGTATTTCACACACGACCACTGAATCCAATAGTCACATCAAATTGGGCCGCTCAGCAAACCATGGTGCATGTAAAGTAATGAGGTCACATAGCGTGATACTGCATATGTAAATCTTTATTCCCAATAGTCTGCTATGCTATGCTTCTGCTTCCTGTTCCATGTAAAGATATTATCTGTTTTTTCTCCATGAAAGTAAAGCTTTTTGCTTTATTCAAGAAGCTTCCAGCGCATCATTATAATACTCAGCCAACAGGTTATGGGCCCAGGCACTGGAGAGAATACTACAAGTTAATATGTCCATTAAATTAACCAACGGACGAATTGTTCGGTACAGCTTTATTATTGACCAACCAAGCAAACAGGTCGTATATATACGGTGCGACACCTAGTGGCCAGACTGGTGTATGCAACCTTTTATTTCTTCTCTAATTTAATTTTGGACTTTGTTCATCTATTCTAACAAAGTTCCTTCACCATTTTGCACTTAACACTTTCAGGAAGGAGTTCATATTTATTTATTTTGCACCTTATAAATTACAAATGATATAATTTGGGAATATACGGTGAGCACCATACCTTCACTTGTACTTGCATTATTTCTGTTTTTGGAATACAATTTCATCTCCACTATTGTTTACTTATTTATTTGCACTTGGCACTTTCATTATTTTTGGTACATTGTCTGGTCTAGGACAATAATTGTGTACCTTTCCCTAGTGGAGTGGGGACATTTTTATCACTTGTGCACTTTATATTTACAAGTAGATATAATTTGTTTTGTCACTTGTGCACTTTCTGTGAATTAACCACGTCATTTCTGGTGCACCTTATGGAAATAAGTCACGTAGACTAAGGTTTATATATTTGTTGGGTACATCATTTGGTTTTGGCATCTCATCACCAATAGGTAGCGCCTTTATCAACCTCTTTGTTTTCTATAAGGGGCAAGGTATGCTCCTAGGGAGTGCTTTCTAACTGTAGGGGGAATGGACTGACTGCAGGAAGAGAGAGATCTGTGTTTCTGATTAGTAGGAACACAAGATCTCTCGGTTCCTGTCTGACAGAACGGCGGGTTGCCTTTCTGTCATTCTCCTGAACGATCGAGGGTGGCCAGCAGCCATCACAGCCACAGGACCCGCTGATTGTCTCCCGCTGTGTCCAATCACAGTGGGAGCGCGGGCTCCAGCGGCGCGCGCGCGCCCCCGAGAGCCCATCCACAAAGTCACTTACAGGTACGTGATTTTGCACTTAAGGGCCACCCTTCTGCAGTAAATGTATGTGGGGTGGTCCTTAAGTGGTTAATTGTGCAGAAAAAAAAACAAATCACAGACATGCCTCAAAACTATTTTGATTTAACATCCCAACCCTCTGGCTTTAAGAAACACTTAAAAAAATAAAAAAGAAAGAAAACTGTAGTCAATTGCAACTGGTTTTGCAGGTTTCAAGCAGAGGAAAAAAAAATAAAATTATTCAAATATGAGGAAAATAATATAGACTCACCATGTACTTTGCAGTTCTAAAACAAACATCTGCATCAGATTACATCTGCTTATTAGTCTGCAGTTAAAAAAGAGTGCTTGCACACCTTGGTGAGCTGTTGCACCAACCTGATTGACATGAGTCATGGCTCCAACACGAGAGATGTCAGTTGAAACAAAGGAGAGGATTTTAAAACGTCATCAAGAAGTTAAATAATCACGGAATGTTGTAAAAGATGTTGTTTGTTCCCAGTCAGCTGTGTCAAAAATCTGGACCAAGTACAAATCAAATGGGAAGGTTGTTAAAGGGAAGTGTACTGGTAGACCATGAAAGACATCAAAGTGTCAAGATAGAAAACCTAAAGCAATATGCCTTGAAAACAGAAAATGCTCAACAAAACAAATGAGGAACAAATGGTCAGAAACTGGAGTCAATGTCTGTGATCGAACTGAGACATTGCCTAAAGGAAATGGGATTTACATACAGAAAAGTGAAAAATTGGGGGGTACCCCCACGCTATCACACTCTACAGAGTATTCTCAGGGGAACAGCCGCAAACACAGAAAATGACAAATCCCTATTGTCAAATAAGGCAGACAGATAAAGAAAAAATAGTGCTGCGCTATTCAAAAATAAATGTGCTGGATCTCAAATAGAATATTCAGCATGTGGTGTAGATGGTGGGTAAATGATATAATAAGGTGCACCAGTGATAAATACTTGATGTATAAAGGTGACTCCAAAATAGATAGATAGTGTAAAATGACAGAGGTGCACAATTAATACGATAAAAGAAGAATTAATAATTATGTCTGAAATCTTGTGAACAAAAGTGAAAAAATAAAGCACAATTGATGCGGTAAATCCAATAATTATCTTCAATCTCATAAATACAAATGAAAAAAAATATTATTAAAGTGCTAGATTGCAAGCATAAATAATATATAAAGATATTTTGTAAAAACCAGGTAATAAATCTTCTAATTTATGCTTAAATGATAGAAACACTCATAGAAAGCAAACTAGAAAGCTCAGGCAAATAATCACTTTAAGACAAATAACGTTGGGACTAGTAAATAGAACTCATAGATTGCTAAAAGAGGCAACCAAAGGTAGGTCCATGGACTCCTCTTAGTGTTAATAAAGTAACATATTGATGAGTCTAATGAAGTAAGTCCATAAGTGAAGTTCTAAAGGGGTTAAATGGACAGGGCACTCTCCAGCTGTCTCTTCCAAAGGTCTCTCAGTCCAATAGCAGTAAATACTACAAGAGAGGGGGGGGAGAGGAGGTGTGCAAGTTCTAAAGGGGTTAAATGGACAGGGCACTCTCCAGCTGTCTCTTCCAAAGGTCTCTCAGTCCAATAGCAGTAAATACTACAAGAGAGGGGGGGGGAGAGGAGGTGTGCAAGGGTCTCAGATGAATGATAGTATCGGAACAGTTGCCATCTGATACCCTTGGACATCTCCCAGCCACTCTCTTGTTTAGTATTTACCAATATTGGACTGAGAGATTTATGCTTACAATCTAGCGCTTTAATAATTTTTTTTTCATTTGTATTTATGAGATTGAAGATAATTATCGGATTTACCGCATCAATTGTGCTTTATTTTTTTCACCTTTATTCATGAGATTTAAGACATAATATAAATTCTTCTTTTATTGTATTAATTGTGCACCTCTGTCATTTTACACTATCTATCTATTTTGGAGTAACCTTTATACATCAAGTATTTATCACTAGTGCACCTTATTATATAATTTACCCACCATCTAACACACATGCTGAATATTCTATGTGAGATCCAGCACATTTATTTTTGAATAGTGCAGCACTATTTTTTCTTTATCTACATACAGAAAAGCAAAGCTAAAACCATCAACACCTGAACAGAAAAAAACAAGGTTGCAGCGGGTTAAAGAAAAGCAATCATAGACTGTGGATGACTGTATGAAAGTAATATTCAGTGATGAATCATGAATTTGCATTGGGCAGGGTGATGATGGTGGAACTTCTGTTTGGTGTCGTTCCAATGAAATGTATGAAGATGACTGCCTGAAGAAAACATGCAAATTTCCACAATAATTGATGATGTGGGGTTGCATGGCAGGTAAAGGTACGGGGGAGATGACAGTCATTAAATCTTTGATAAATGCACAAGTTTATATTGAGATTTTGGACACTTTTCTTATTCCATCAATTGAAAGGATGTTTGGTGATGATTACATAATTTTTCAGGAGGATAATGCATCTTGCCATTGAGCAAAAGCAGTGAAAACTTTCCTTCAAGAAAGACATATAATGTCTATGGCGTGGCCTGCAAATAGTCCGGACCTCAATTCAATTGAAAATCTATGGTGGAAATGAAAGAGAATTGAAGGAAAAGGGGCATTTTATATGCCCCCTTTTCTATATGGGATAAGTGACAGGGCAAGAAAGATTAGTTTTAGTCAGAATTTAGGCGGGTAAGCTCACTAGAAATTTACCTCAAGATAGGTAGTGGGAACCTACCTAGAGATAGCATGAAGTAGGTGGGGTTACATATCCTGGCAGGTGATAGGTTCACCTGTTGTGGAAGCGGGAATTTGTGTAGAAAATTCCGGAAGGGAGTAGGAGGTCTATATAAGGAGGGTACAGTACCAGAGGGGCTCATTCACCTCACAGAGCTTCAAGCTGTGCATTCCCCATCCCCCCTCTCCCCTTATGTCTCGGCTGGTATTATGTGGTAGGTCACCTTTGTAACTATGCAAAGGGGACTAGTGGTTTTTGAAATATGTGGGAGTTGTTTTGAAAGAAAAGTTGTTATTGATGCAGCCTGAGCTGTAATGGCTAGGTTGTCTGAAATGTTTTTTAATAATATATTGAATTTATTATTTATTTATATTTAAAACAATAATAAACGGCCGCAGCCAATTTAATTCAAGTTATTTTGGATCATTTGTCTTTTTTATATGTATATTTATATAGAGTTTTAAGTTGCTTAGATCCTGGCTACTATCCCATGGTCCATGACAATGTTCCAACCTGCAAAGCTGATCTGGCGACTGTAATAAGAGTTAGTTGGAGCCGTATTGATGAAGAATACTGTTTGTTTGCAGTTAAATCCATGCCTAAGAGAATCCAAGCTGTTCTAAAAGCCAGAGGTGGTGCAACAAAGTACTAGTGGTGTACTGTAGTGTTTTTTTTCATGATTCCATAATATTTTCCTCAGAATTAAGTGATTTCATATTTTTTCCTTGATATGGAAAAACAGTTGCAATTGACTACAGTTTTCTTTCTTTTTTTAAGTGTTTCTTAAAGCCATAAGGTTGGAACATTAAATTAAAATAATGTCTTTGAAAGTTTTTTTTTTTTTTACAATTATACAATTGAATGAACATTTTACGAAAGTGGTGATTCCATACTTTTTGCCAGGGGTTGTATTAGAATATCCTTAAACTTTTTTTAATATGAGACAGAATATCCATCTGGTCCCAGCGCTTTGCCCAGAGGCATGGATTTTAAAGCTGTAATGGATTCCTCTTCTTTGAATTTGATTGAAATATTTTAAGAATGTTCATCTGGATCTTTGGTAGCCTAGCCTGTTTCAAATAATGTGGAATTTTTTTACACCCTTCTTCAGAAGGAGGAGCCAAACAATCACCTTTCACATTGTAAAGGTCTGTAATAGCTTCCGCAATATGTGAGTTAGTGTGTACTAAATCACCTGAATGAGATCCGGTGGCGGCTGGTGCTAAAATTTTTTTTTTGGGGGGGGGGGGGGGGGCGCAAACAAAATGTAATAGGCATTGCTTTGCGGCAAAAAACACTGTAAAAAATTGCGTGACTTTGAGGTCACAAAAGTGTGAACGGGGCCTTCAGTAATCAAGGTATAGTGTGCCCCCTTCAATGCAGTGACCAGCATACCCCCTTCAATGCAGGGAGCAGCATGTCCCCTTTCAATGCAGAGACCAGCGTGCCCCCTTTCAAAGCAGAGACCAGCGTGCCCCCTTTTAATGCAGTGACCAGCGTGCCCCCTTTCAATGCAGAGTGAACAGTGTGCCCCCTTTCAATGCAGAGTGAACAGTGTGCCCCCTTTCAATGCAGAGACCAGAGTGCCCCCTTCAATGCAGAGATCATCCTGCCCCCTTCAATGCAATGAAGAGAGCACACAGATCAGACATGTATAATGTGGAGAGAGCACACAGATCAAACATTCATAATGAGGAGATAGCACACAGATCAGACATGTATAGTGAGGAGAGAGCACACAGATCAGACATGTAAAATGTGATCTCCTGTAGCAGCTTCTTAGTTGTCATTGCTCTGCCTGCAGTACATTACAGGACATTAAAATCTGATTGTGTTCCCTGCACCCCTGAATATTGCCCCCCATGAAGATGCTGATTGGGGGGTGGCACCCCTGCACCCCCTATAGACCAGCCGCCACTGATTAGATCTAATTTAATCTAAATAGCTTACGGATTTATTTTCCTTCAAGTAACGGGCAAATAACTTGCTCGGCTTATCACCCCATTCATAAAGTCATTGAGAGATGAGCTAAAAGCATTTTTTAAGATCAAGTTCCAATAAAGACTTAAGCTCCTCACGTTTCTGCATTAAAGCTAACAGAACTGTTTGTGCAAGGAAAGTTTATGTGCCCTCTCCAGATGAGCCACCTATTGCAATAGGTCCTCCACTTTCTTCTGTTGCTTCTTCTTTTTTCCTAGCTCCAAACTCGATCAGTCTCCCAATAATATCTGCTTTATGAGCCTCCCAAATCACAAATTTAGGAAAATCAGATGTGGATTGATCTTTAATAATTGGGGCTATGGAGGTGGAAAGATTGCCAACATCCACAGGATCATAAAGAATAAAATCATTAACCACTTGCCTACAGTGCACTTTCACCCCCTTCCTGCCCAGACCGATTTTCAGCTTTCAGCGCTCTCACACTTTGACTGAGAATTACTCAGTCATGCAACACTGTACCCATACAAAAATTGTGTCCTTTTTTTCACACAAATAGAGCTTTCTTTTGATGGTATTTGATCAATACTGGGTTTTTTATTTTTTGTGCTATAAATAAAAAAAGACTGAAAATATTGTGAAAAAAACGCATTTTTCTTTGTTTCTGTCATAAAATTTTGCAAATTAGTCATTTTTCTTCACAAATTTTGGCCAAAATTTATACTGCTACTTATCTTTGGTAAAAAAAACCCAAATAAGTGTATGTTATTTGGTCTTTGTGAAAGTTATAGAGTCCACAAGTTATGGTGCTATTCATTGAAAATTGATCACACTTGATCACACCCTATGTACTGAAGGCCTATCTCATTTCTTGAGACACTAAAAGGTCAGGAAAGTACAAATACCCCCCAAATGATCCCTTTTTGGAAAGTAGACATTCCAAGGTATTTAATAAGGGGCATGATGAGTTTTTTGAAGTTGTAATTTTTTCCCACAATGCTTTGCAAAATGAAGATTTATTTTTTTTTATTTTTTATTTTTTACAAATTGCCGTATTAACAGGTTATTTCTCTCACACAGCACATGTATACTTGCAACTACACCCCAAAACACATTCTACTACTCCTCCTGAGTATGGCGATACCACATTTGTGAGACTTTTTCACAGCCTGGCCACATACAGAGGCCTAACATCCGAGTAGCAGCGTCCGGCATTCTAGGAGCACAAATTACACATATCATTTCCTGACAACCTATCGCACTTTTGAAGGCCCTGGAGCACCAGGACAATGGAAACCCCCATAAAATGACCCCATTTTGGAAAGCAAACAGCCCAACGTATAATTTTTGAGGCATAATGGGTCTTTTGAATATGTCATTTTTTTCCACAAGTTTTTGGAAAATGTGGAAAGAAAATGAAAACACATTTTTTTTACACAAAGCTGTCCATTTATGCAATATTTCTAACACATCGCATGTACATAGCAAAACTTGCACCCCAAAATACATTCTGCTATTCCTCCTGAGTATGGCGATACCACATGTGTAACACTTTTTCACAGCCTGGCCACATACATAGGCCTAACATCCAAGTAGCGCTTTACACAAAGTTGTCCATTTATCCACTTTAAGACTGGGCCTATTTTTGACACTTGGTGTTTACAAGCTAAAATCATTTTTTTTGCTAGAAAACTACTTTGAACCCCCAAACATTATATATTTTTTTTTAGCAGAGACCCTAGAGAATAAAATGGAGATCGTTGCAATATTTTTTATCACACCATATTTGCGCAGCAGTCTTCCAAATGTGATTTTTTTGAAAAAAATTCACTTTTTTTAACTAAAAAATAAGAAAACAGTAAATTTAGCCCAATTTTTTTCCATAATGTGAAAGATAATGTTACGCTGAGTAATTAGATACCCAACATGTCATGCTTCAAAATTGCACATGCTCACAGAATGGCGCCAAACATTGGTACCTAAAAATCCCCATAGGCAACATTTTAAAAATTTCTGCAGGTTACTAGCTTAGAGTTACAGAGGAGGTCTAGGGCTCAAATTATTGCACTCGCTCTAACGATCGCGGCGATACCTCACATGTATGGTTTGAACACCGTTTACATATGTGGGCGGGACTTGCGTATGCGTTTGCTTCTGCGCGCGAGCTAACGGGGACAGGGCGCTTTAATTTTTTTTTTTCCTATTTATTTTATTTATTATTTTTTTATTTTTACACAGTTTAAAAAAAAAAATGTTTTGATCATTTTTATTCCTATTACAAGGAATGTAAACATCCCTTGTAATAGAAATAGGCATGACAGGTCCTCTTTATTGTGAGATCTGGGGTCAAAAAGACCTCACACCTCACAACTACACTAAAAAAGAAAAAAAAAAAAAAATTGTTGAAAGAGGAAAAAAAAAAAAGCAAAAAAAAAAAGCGGCCCTTTAAACCGGTTGCTAGGCAACGTCTTTTGACGTAGCTCCGGTCCTCCAAGACCATAGAGTTGAGTGAGGGCCATCTTGCCCTCACTCGACTTCCTGTCTCTGAGGATCCGGGACCGGATAGTTTTCCCCGCTGCCGGCGGGTCCGGTAAGCTGGGAAAACGTCTGGGACGCGGCAGGAGGGGGGGGCACCTCTTTCCCTGCACCATAAGGGTAATTCTGCGGCGAATCCGCCACTGGGACCACCCTTATCTGAAAGCCGACCGCCTGCCGTTTCAAAAAATACCGGGGTTATGGGGGCTATCTGCTGCCATAACCCCAGTATTTAGCTTTTAATGGCCGACGCATATAGTCGTTAGGCGGTCAGAAAGTGATTGCATGTATATGGCAAACAGGTGACGATGACTGACGGGGTGACAGGTGACGATGACTGATGGGGTGACAGGTGACGATGACTGATGGGGTGACAGGTGACGATGATTGATGAGGTGACAGGTGATGATAATTGATGAGGTGACAGGTGACGATGATTGATGGGGTGACAGGTGACGATGATTGATGGGGTGACAGATGACAGTCACTGACGGGGTGACATATGACGATGATTGATGGGGTGACAAGTGACGATCACTGATGGGGTGTCAAGTGACGATGACTGATGGGGTGACAGGTGACGATGACTGATGGGGTGACAGGTGACGGTGATTGATGGGGTGACAGGTGACGGGCGATGGTCACTGATGGGTGACAGGTGACGGGCGATGGTCACTGATGGGTGACAGGTGACGGCGATGGTGCACGGCAGTGGCTCTGAGGAAGAGGCTGGGCCTCGAAACGCGTCAGCCGTCAACTCATCAGTTATGAACGATTGTATGGACTACACCCGGACGTTTGAGCAATTGAGCTTGATATGATTTATTTTATCTACGTCTGTGAGTAGCCATTTTTTAATGTTACTTTAATAAAGCCTTCTATTGAGGATAATGCGCTAGGTCGGTGCGCCCCTTTTTTGTTTCTTTGCTTTCAGTACCGGTGGACTACCCCAGTCCGTTATGGGCAGCAAGACCTAAGCCATCTAAGAAGCCAGTTGTGAGTCCCGGGAGGAGTGTGGTCGAGGGGCCTGGATACCAAGCGCAGGAGGAGGGTGGTCACACCTTATTGTTTTTTGGAGCTTTGTCAATTTCTGGGCACTGATGAGGTGACTGTTGGGTGACAGGTGACATTGGGGGGGGGGCTGAGGACTGTGTGGGGACATTTATTACTGTGATTTTACTTTTTGCAGGTACACAGAGCAGTAACTCACTATTTCTAGCTCTTCTCCCCTCACACTGGAAACTGTATGAGGAGAGAAGAGCTAGTAACAGTGAGTTACTGCTCTTTGTTTACATTTTCTGATCGGCTGTGAATGGATTCACAGCCGATCACATAGTAAACAGTCACTGTCAGTGACTGTTTACTACCGCCGGTGACAGCTGTGTTCCTACGGAACACAGTGCTACCGACATGACCGCGCTGCGCGCTCCCGATCGCGCATGCGCGGTCATCTGGTGGGCGCCTTCATTGTGATCGGCTGTGTCATTGGAACACAGCCGATCACGTGGGAAACAGCCACGCCCATTGGCTGTTTCCCCCCTGCCGGTGACGGGGGGTGTCCCGGGGACACCCCGACACCGGCAGTGCAGGGCGGCACGCACGTGATCGCGCGCCTGCCCTGCTTAAAGTGCCGCCGTCATATGACGGCGGCCCAGGATAATGGTCGCTCCGCTCCGCCGTCATATGACGGCGGGCGGGCGGCAAGCGGTTAAGCTTCCAAAAACACTGCCACATCGGTAATCTAGGAAAAGTCAGACAAAAAAAAAACCAAAAAAAAAAACAGGGGCTTGGCCTAAGAGGGAGGCAACCCCAATAGAAGCAGATTATAACATTGTAAGATGATAGTGATCGATGAAGAGGTTATCTATCCTAGAATATGGGTCGTAGGTTTTAGAATAATAGGAAAAATCTTGTGTTTTTGGTGGGGGACCTGCCAGGCATCAATCAATTGAGCATCATGCATTTTTAATGTATGCTAAACAGTAGCGGAACTATCAGGGTCGCAGCGGTCGCGGTTGCGACCGGGCCCTGGAGTTCTGCTACCTGAGGGGGGGCCCGCCAGTCCCTGTTTTCTTACAGCGGCCGCGGCGTGAGGGGGCCCGTCCGTCCGCCTGATGACTGTTCGCTACTCGCTAGTGGTGGCTGAGCTGAGTGAGAGACTAGTCTGGGCTGGATGCCGCCTTCCCCGATCGTTGTGCGGGGGGGGGGGGCGGAGAGGTACAGCGGTATGTGTGCAGTGTAAAGCAATCTACGAGTACCTGCAATCCTGCATTGACATTCTGCTGCTGTGCTGCCTACACCGCCCTCAGCCCTGCCGATCCTCCAATCCGAGAGATGGCTGATGCAGTGAGGCAGCAGGGGTGGACAGTCACTGAAAGTCAGGTGACCAGCTGACACCAATGGAGTGCAGGGGGAGGAGGAGTTCTCCCCTCTGCGAGACGAGTGAACCACATGCTGTGTCTGTCCGCCTGGCTGGAGACTGGAGTTGCAGAGCCTGAGTGAGGGGGAAATCGCCTCTGCCCCCACCAATAAATTACAGTACTGAACATTCACTATAAAAAGGTACCTAAAAACAAAAGATGACCTTTATTTAAATGTTTAGTTTTTTATTTAGGAGTTTTGTACTCATCAACCTTTCTAGACATATGTGGAGGAATAATTGGTCAGTGTGGATTTTCCTAACCAAAGTCTACAGTTTACCTTCATGATAAGCTATGCCAGGAGTGTTTAGCAGTACTTCCGGTTTCTTCCCTGCAAGCTTGTCATGATTGTATGATCCAAATGTATATTCAAGTATAATGGGGAGTGTGGGCATTGTAATGGCTAGTGTATATTCTTTTTATAGTCTGGCTTTATTTAGAGCCAGTTCACACCATAGAAACGCAGTCCGGATTTGTTCCAGTTGCTTTTCTGCTTGTGCATTTTTTACATGTTTTTGATGCGTTCCATTGCGCTTTTGATGCAGTCAAGTGCATTTCCCCCTCCTTTTTCTTAACCTTAAGTAATGTGCGTTTCAGTGCATTTTTGGTGCATTTTAAAGCATTCCAGTACAATCCAGTGCAAGAACAATGCAGCATGTTTTATTTTATTTTTTCAGTAACTGCAACCACTGGTGTAAACTATGCCATTGGAAACCATACCGCCACTGATCCCACACCCCTCACCCCCATTACCGCCACTGATCCCACACCCCTCACCCCCATTACCGCCACTGATCCCACACCCCTCACCCCCATTACCGCCACTGATCCCACACCCATCACCCCCATTACCGCCACTGATCCCACACCCCTCACCACCATTACCGCCCCTGATCCCACACCCCTCACCACCATTACCGCCCCTGATCCCACACCCCCTCATCACCATTACCGCCCCTGATCCTACACCCCTCACCACCATTACCGCCACTGATCCCACACCCTTCACCACCATTACCGCCCCTGATCCCACACCCCTCACCACCATTACCGCCCCTGATCCCACACCCCTCACCACCATTACCACCACTGATCCCTTGCCTCTCCCCACCATTGCCGCCACTGATCCCAGCCCCCTCCCCACCATCACCGCTCCTGATCCCACTTCCCTCCCCACCACTGATTCCACCCCACCACCGCCACTGATCCCACCCCCCTCACCACCACCACCGCTGTCACTGCTCCACCCTCCTCACCACCATCGCCATGGTTGGTGCACTATTACTGATCCCATTCCCCTCTTCACCAGCCCTGCTGCTGATCCCATTACCTCTCTCCCCACCAGAACTATTACTGATGCCATTCCCCTTCTCCCCACCAGCCCTGCCACTGATCCCATTCCCCGGGTCAGATTTAACCAATCCTAAGGAGGCAAATCAAGGAAATTCATTGTTGAGGTTCACATTTACTTTAACCACTACCCACCCGCGCTATAGCCAAAAGACGGCTACAGTGCAGGAAACAGAAATTTTTTACTTTGTTATACATTGCAAAAAAAAAAAAAAAAAAAAAGTGTCAAAAACATGCTTTTCGGGGGGGGGGGGGGCCTTCACGATTTCTTGCACCGGGGCCCTGAGAAATCTAGTTACGCCTCTGATGCTAAATGTTTACAGTGGATGTAAGTATGTCAAGGGGAGGTTTCCAATAGAGGGTCTAGAGGCATGGTAATGCTAAGCTCAACAGCAAAGTACTTTGATTTAGGTAATAATTGAGAAAGAAATGTCAGCTGATGTACAGGGACAATTCTCTATCGTGCCTCTAAGAATCAAATATCTCCCATGGTCATTCCCTAGGATTTTTTCCAAGATAAAGGAGACACTCTAAATATTATAATACTAGATAGGGTAATGGGGAGAGTACAGTCTGGCATAAGTAGAATGGGTTAAGTGTATTTCCAGTAAAAAGACTGTGGAATACGCCTCACATTCCAATTCCTTAAAAGTTGGTGGCGCTTGCCTGAAGTGTTTAAACCCCTTATGTTAAAAGAAATCAGTCGAACTGATGCGTAAGTGGTACAAGAAGCTTCTCCCTTAATCCAGGAAAACTTAAAGCACCCATACAAGAAAAAAAGAAAAGAAGAGACAAAGAGAGAAATAATTAAAAAGATTAGGAAAAAACATACTCATACCCAAAGTATAAAACAGATTATAGACACTAATGAAGCAAATTGTAGCAAGGCTTCACCATGCAAAATATTGCAATATATCCTGTGGGGATTTGGGAAGCCAAGGTACCCAGGCGTGTTCAATGGGCCATCAACACAAAAAAAGAAGGCCCTCAGTCTCCTGAGCCCCCATTAGGATGAGAGATCCCCAAATGAAGGGATGCATGTATCTTGTAGCAAGTGGCACGTAGACCTCCACCGAAGATCTGAGGGTCGAATAAACAAAAGAAAATAAAATGTGACTACCCGAGTGTACATTGGGGTAAGGATGAAGTGATAGACATTACTTAGAGTGAACAGAATATAGACTATCAATAAAACAGTTTCTAGCATAAATCATAAGGAGGTGAGTTCAAAAATAGAGAACTCCAGTTAATATCCACAAAATCAAATATTTTAAAACTGAAAGAAAAAAAATCAAAAAACAACCAAAGTGCTTGGTGCTGATATCTTAATAGAGTAATGTGCAAGAATGTATATATTTATATATATATATATATATGTGTATATATATATATATATATATATATATATATATATATATATATATATATATATATATGTATAACACAGTGTGTGATGAGTAACAAATGATCTTAAATTAATACTTGAAAAAGATAACACAATAAAAGTATAAGGAATAAATATTTAGATATAATACATGCAGTATTATATAGGAGAGGAAGGTGCTATATTTAAAGTGATTAAATCAATCAGGTAAAATATATATATATATATATATATATATATATATATATATATATATATATATATATATATATATATATATATATATATATATATATATATATATATAATCAGTCAAGCAGAAAAATGTGTATGTTTTCAATAAAAATTCATATAATAATTCATAAGTGACTCAAGTGCAGCTGTGTAGGTAAAAAAGTCCATAAATCATAGTTCATAAGTGACTCAGGTGAAAATATGCAGGTAAATCTTGAGTGCCAATAAAAAAGGAAAAAGTGCAGGTGCTCTGTGTTGAATCCTCCAATGCTCCAGCGCTGGTACTTTTGGGCGTCAACGTGGGGGATAATAGAAGAACACACTCACCGGATGATGTGGGTCTTATATACCTTATGGTATTAAGACCTGTATACGCTTATATGGCCACCAGGGCCAAAGTGGACACTGTTGGGCTTTGTAGTACCACAGTACTCGGGAATTCCCTCTCCTGGATAGCTTCGATCCACAGGGTCTGGTCAGGGTATGCAGGATAAAAAAGCTCCAGATAGTGTATTACAGTAAAAAATATATGTTTAATAAAATTGGTAGGTATACAGTACATGAAATAGTAAAAAACCGCCAGCCGTAATGGTGCTCGTGAGTGGAGAGCGGTGAATGCCGGCTTGCATTCCACTCAGGCACCCGTGACGTAAGCAGCGTGCGTTCCACCTTACGCGCGCTTCGTCAATGCGTATGACGTCTTCAGAGGTCTGAATCACCTTTGAAGACGTCATACGCATTGACAAAATCTCCATTTAGAAGTAATAGTTAACCTTTCTGCTATTAGTATATGAGTGATAATACATCTAAATTGGGTCAGGATTAGGGATGGGGTTGATGTTCGAGTCGCTAAACACACACAAACAAATGGGGCCCTCGGTGGGCAGTTCGCCCGCGGATGAGCATCCCATAATGCACTGCGCTGGTGCAGTGAATAAAGTACTGATGATTGGCCAAAGCATGCATATGACCTGTATGCTTTGGCCAATTACAGCACAATACCCTATCAGAGCTATGATTGGCCAAAGGCAGGGTGCTTTTAGCCAATCATGGCTCAGGGGCTAAGTCCACACCCCACACTATGTAAGGCTGCTGCTTACACAGTAGCCATGTATACTATGGTATAATAGAGATTAGGCAGGTAGCTAGCTTCTCAAGTGACCTCAGAAGGGGGCGATGCCACCAAGTGATGTAACCGGGTGTCCCTGCCCCTTGCCTATAAAAGAGCTGTCACAGTTCAAGCGCCTCATTCGCCGGGAGGGCTCTGGAGAGGCATGAGCATTTTAGATTTTTTTCTTCTATTTTTCAGGTGCGGTGGGTGACATGATTGATGATGGATTTACATTGAGGGACACAATTTTTTTATTTTTACTTTTGAATAAAGACTTTTGTATTTATTTTTTTGGTACACTTTTTTGGTGAATGGGTAGGGGTACGATGTACTCAATACCATTCACATAGGGGGGGGCGGGATCTGGGGCCCCATTGTTAAATAAGCCCCCCACCTGCAGACCCCCAAAACCCCAGCCCAGGGTTCACCAACATGGGGACAAGGTTCATTGGGGCACCCCAAAGCACCCTTCCCATGTTGGAGGCAAGCGGCCTGGTATAATTCAGGAGGGGGAAGCTCGCTTGCCCCCCCCCCGTACCCTGGCTAGCCAGGCTGCTTGCTCGGATAAGGGTCTGGTAACGATTTTGGGGGGACCCCACGCTGTTTATTTTTTTAATTTTGGCGTGGGCTTCTGTACCAGACCCAAAGGGTCTGGTATGGACTGGGTGGGGACCCCACACCATTTTCTTTTTTTTTTTTTTTCATTTTTTATCTGTATTCCCAGGAGCCTACAATACATTACAGCTGCGAGCAAGCTTAAATTAATTTTTTTCCTTTAGAAATGTCAGTATTGCTGCAACAGGCTACAAACAGCGTACAGATGCACCACTTTGCAGGCACATTAAGGGGACCCCCCAGGCACGATATTTAAAGGAATTTTTCATTTTTATTGTTTCACTTTAAGCATTATTAAAATCTCTGCTCCTGTAAAAATGATTGTTTATTTTTTTTTTTGCATTGATACATGTCCCCCAGGGCAGTACCCAGATCCCCATACACTTTTTTATGGCAATAACTTGCTTATACTCCTTTAAAATGAGGACTTTTGATTTTTCATGTTCGTGTCCCATAGACTTTATTAGAGTTTGCATGTTCGCTAGAGTTTTTTCCCTGTTTGAGATTTTCTGGTGCAAACCAAACAGGGAGGTGTTCGACCAATCACTAGTCAGGATGCTGAGAATACAAAGCCCTAGTATAGTTAAGGAAGGACTAGGAGAAATTATAAGACCTGTAACTGATGTTAAGAGTCAAAAGGCTGATTTCCAAAAGCTTCTAAGGCTTTTGCATTCCCACATGGTATGAATTTAATTTCCTTTGGCACCACAATTCTTCCACAACAGAGGGATAACTCCTTCAAAAAGACCTGAGTGAGTCTCACAGGCGTAAGATATGTTCTGTAGAGTAATTTTAGCATAAGCTCCCAGTAATTAACACAGTGAGAATATTTGTAGACTGATGGATTACTTGCTGTCATTCTAGATGTGTAAAGTTGGAATTCAACTCTCTTTCCCAATTGAGAATTGAAGTTTTAGTAAACTGTCCTCTCCTTTGTAATAAGGAGTAGAACAAGAATAAGCCTTTAGGCTTGTCAAAATTATTTTTGCAAGTATAGCCAAGCCTCATTGTTGATCCTATAATGTATATCAGGATGTTGGATATGAAAGTAGTGCATCTGGAAAAAGGCGTAAGATAATGAGGTAGGTAGCATTTTCAATTGATATTGGTATGTAAAGATCTTGTTTAGGATCCAAGTATTCACCCGTAGTGAAGTTCTTAGATGTTCATAAACCTTTAAGGGGAGGTTTTTGCAAACTAACATGGATTTAGAGGGTATATGGGCATTGAGTTAATCCCAGGCCTGTAAAGAAGCCTCTATGGAGGGAAATGGAGGGTATACAATGTTGGCATTCGTAGGCTTAGCTAATAACATTAATACCTTTTCAATTTGCACCCAGAGTTTTTCCATGGAGGGATCAATCTGTGCTTTTAACTGGTCTAACAAAGCTGCAAAATAGTAGTTATGGATAGATGGAAACCCTACTCTCCCATTAAGTATATGCTTAAGTAACATAGGGAAAGAAAGTTTAGCCATTTTTCCTCCCCATAAACATTTTCTAAATATTGACGAGAAGAAAGATTCAGGAAGGCAAGTAGGTATCATCCTAAAACAATATATAATCTTAGGTAGTGCTAACATTTTTAATGCCGCTACTTTCCCTAGCCAATTCAATTCCTACATAGAGATATGCTGTAGATCATTCTTAACTGTAGACATGAATGTATTATAGTTGGAACTAAATGTGTCTGTGGTGGGGTATGACAGGTTTTTGGAAGTCCATTGAAATAGGATTTTTTAATTTAAGTTGCGTAAGAGTCTGTTTGGGTACCCAAATAAGTAGTATACATGATTTAGTAACATTTAATTTGTAATTTGATACAGATCCAAATAGTCTTTGCAATCTGGTCAGGGAAGAATCCAGATTAGTTAATGTGAGAGCCACATCGTCTGCAAACAATCCGATTTTATGTGGATAGACTGCTACATCTATGCCATAAATTAACATATCATGTCCAAGGGAGAATATAAGAGATGAGAGAGGACATACCTGATGGGTACCATTTGTAATGTGGAATTTTTCAGATAGAACATTAGAAGTATAAACCCTAGAAGGATTAGTATATAAAGCAGAGACTGCTGTCAATATAAAGCCTTACAGTCCAAATATTTGTAGAGTTGCTCTCAAGTAACCCCAGTGAACCAAATCAAACACTTTTTCTGTGTCAAGTGTAAGGATTACTGTAGGGGCTTTGTGAGATTCTGCAATTTTGATAAGGTAAATACTTTCCTTGTTCCATCAGGGGCCTGCCTGCCTTTTTACGAAGCCCATTTGATCTGCTTTGACCAGAGAAGGGGTAACTTTGGCCAAACTATTTGCAAGAATTGTTGTATATACAAACCCAATTCCAAAAAAGTTGGGACACTGTACAAATTGTGGGTAAAAAAGGAATGGCCTAATTTGCAAATCTCATAAACTTATATTTTATTCACAATATAATATAGATAACATATCAAATGTTGAAAGTGAGACATTTTGAAATGTCATGCCAAATATTGGCTCATTTTGGATTTCATGAGAGCTACACAAAAAAGTTGGGACAGGTAGCAATAAGAGGCCAGAAAAGTTAAATGTACATCTAAGGACTAGGGATGATCGAACTTTTGAAAAGTTCGGTTCGACCAGAACACCCGAATTTCCCAAAAGTTCGGTTCGGATTTCAGAACCCCATTGAAATCAATGGGACCCGAACTTTGGTAATCAAAAAACACCATTTTTAAGCCCTAAAACCCAATAAATGCCCCTAAAAAGTGCCTAGGGTTCTGGGTCATGCCCCATTAACTATTAATCACACAAAAAAGTTCTTAAAAATTGTCATTTTTGATAAAAAAGCCAATTATTGAAAAAATTTTAAAAAAAGAGAGAGATTTTTTGATTTTTACTTTGGATTTAGTATCCGGGGGGTCTAAAAGGTGTGCATGTGAAGTTTCAGCTCTGTAGCATGTCCAGAACCATGAAAAAAAAAAAAGATAATTTTTCAGTAGAACAGGGATGTGGGTCGGGACCCTCCTTTAACTTTAACACCTATATGATCTTTTTTTCTGGTTCTGGACATGCTACAGAGCTGAAACTTCACAGGTACACCTTTTAGACCCCCCAGACACAAAATCACACAAAAAAAGTTCTTAAAAATTGTCATTTTTGATAAAAAAGCCAATTATTGAAAAAAAAAGAGAGATGTTTTGATTTTTACTTTGGATTTAGTATCTGGGGGGTCTAAAAGGTGTGCATGTGAAGTATCAGCTCTGTAGCATGTCCAGAACCATGAAAAAAAAAAAAAAGATAAATTTTCAGTAGAACAGGGATGTGGGTCGGGACCCTCCTTTAACTTTAACACCTATATGATCTTTTTTTCTGGTTCTGGACATGCTACAGAGCTGAAACTTCACAGGTACACCTTTTAGACCCCCCCCAGAAACAAAATCACACAAAAAAAGTTCTTAAAAATTGTCATTTTTGATAAAAAAGCCAATTATTGAAAAAAAAAAAAAAAGAGATTTTTTGATTTTTACTTTGGATTTAGTATCTGGGGGGTCTAAAAAGTGTACATGTACGTGTACATGTTTCAGCTCTGTAGCATGTCCAAAACCATGAAAAAAAAAGATCGTTTGAATTAGAAAACTTTCAGCACAGGAGTATGGCTCCGCTGCTGTAACACCTTGCCGGTTTAATAGAAGGCATTTTTTTGGCTTCTTTGCAGTCAGGAAAAACATCTGAACTTGTGTATAGTGGTACTGTGCACAAGTTCTGATGTTTTGCCTGCCTCCAAAAAACCCCCAAAAATGCCAGCAAAAACACATCTGGACATTTTTTTTTTGACGCTAGCTTTTTTTTTGGCATTTTTTGGGGTTCTTTTGAGGCAGGCAAAACATCTGAACTTGTGTATAGTGGTATATATACACACATACATATATTTATATACACACCTAGACATATATAGGTGTGATAGTAGCAGAAATATATGCTTGCGCTAATGAAATCATTTACAGTAATATATTTCTGCTACTATCACACCTATATATGTCTAGGTGTGTATATAAATATATGTATGTGTGTATATATACCACTATACACAAGTTCAGATGTTTTTCCTGCCTCAAAATAACCCCAAAAAATGCCAAAAAAATGCTAGCGTCAAAAAAAAAATGCCCAGGTGTGTTTTTGCTGGCATTTTTGGGGGGTTTTTGGAGGCAGGCAAAACATCAGAACTTGTGCACAGTACCACTATACACAAGTTCAGATGTTTTTCCTGACTGCAAAGAACCCAAAAAAATGCCTTCTATTAAACCGGCAAGGTGTTACAGCAGCGAAGCCACCCCCCTGTCTGAAAGTTTTCTAATACAAACAATCTTTTTTTATGGTTCTGGACATTCTACAGAGCTGAAACCTCACATGTACACCTTTTAGACCCCCAGATCTGAAATCCAAAGTAAAAATCAAAAAATATATATATATTTTTTTTAATTTTTTCAATAATTGGCTTTTTTATCAAAAATGACAATTTTTAAGAACTTTTTTTTTGTGTGATTTTGTGTCTGGGGGATCTAAAAGGTGTACCTGTGAAGTTTCAGCTCTGTAGCATGTCCAGAACCAGAAAAAAAAGATTGTATGTATTAGAAAACTTTCAGCTCAGGGGGTTAGCTTCTCTCCACACCTTGCCAGTTTCAAAGCAGGCATTTTTTTGGGTTCTTTGCAGTCAGGAAAAACATCTGAACTTGTGTATAGTGGTACTGTGCACAATTTCAGATGTTTTGCCTGCCTCCAAAACCCCCCAAAAAATGCCAGCAAAAACACACCTGGGCATTTTTTTTTTTTTGACGCTAGCATTTTTTTGGCATTTTTTTGGGTTCTTTTGAGGCAGGCAAAACATCTGAACTTGTGTATAGTGGTATATATACACACATACATATATTTATATACACACCTAGACATATATAGGTGTGATAGTAGCAGAAATATATTACTGTAAATGATTTCATTCGCGCAAGCATATATTTCTGCTACTATCACACCTATATATGTCTAGGTGTGTATATAAATATATGGATGTGTGTATATACACCACTTTACACAAGTTCAGATGTTTTGCCTGCCTCCAAAACCCCCCAAAAAATGGCAGCAAAAACACACCTGGGCATTTTTTTTTTGACGCTAGCGTTTTTTTGGCATTTTTTTGGGTTCTTTTGAGGCAGGCAAAACATCTGAACATGTGTATAGGGGGTATATATACACATATATGTCTGAATATATACCCCTAGACATATATAGGTGTGATAGTAGCAGAAATATATTACTGTAAATGATTTCATTAGCGCAAGCATTTATTTCTGCTACTATCACACCTATATATGTCTAGGGGTATATATTCAGACATATATGTCTATATATACCCCCTATACACATGTTCAGATGTCATGTCTGACATCAAACATGTCCTCAAAAAAGCACTGGCAGTGGCAGCCCCTGCAGCATAAAAAATGCTTGGCTGGTGAGAAGCCATATGGGTGTGCCGAAGCAATTCAGAGAAATGATAATTTCTCTATAGCGGTCACCCTGCTATGGAAGGGTTTTGTCACCCTGCCATAGCAGTCACTGCCAGTTAACCCTACACTACACTACGGTCCCCTTACACTTAACACTTTCCCTACAGAAACTAAATTTTTGAAGCTAACTTAAGTGTAAAGGAGCACTCTAACTACACTAGATATCCCTTTCCTCACACTAAAAATAGCTAAATAACACTTTTAAAGTAAAATTAACAGAACTGCTTCCACTCTCTTCCATGTCCAGTATAACAATGCTAGGAATATGGCGGGGGCGATCTTATATACTGGGGGGCGTATTCACTAATGATTGGTCTAGGGACCCCCTAGTCACTCCAATCACATTCCTAGCATTCTCCTGCCCCCTCAATTGGCTTTTGCTAATGGTTCTGGTCCAATCACGGGCTTTTAAAGCCCATTTCCTGAAGCATTGCATTTTGGGCGGTTCTGGTTGCCGAATTCCGAACTTTTTGGGCAAAAAGTTCTAAATTCGGCCGAACCTCGAACACCCAATGTTCGGGCCGAACCGATGGTCGACCCGAACCGTTCGATCATCCCTACTAAGGACCAGCTGGAGGACCAATTAGCAACATGATTGAGTATAAAAAGAGCCTCTCAGAGTGGCAGTGTCTCTCAGAAGTCAAAATGGGCGGAGGATCACCAATTCCCCCAATGCTGCGGCAAAAAATTGTGGAGCAATATCATAAAGGAGTTTCTCACAAAAAAATTGCAAAGAGTTTAAAGTTATCATCATCTACAGTGCATAATATCATCCAAAGATTCAGAGAATCTGGAACAATCTCTGTGCGTAAGGGTCAAGGCCGGAAAACCATACTGGATGCCTATGATCTTTGGGCCCTTAGACGGCACTGCATCACATATAGGAATGCCACTGTAATGGAAATAACAACATGGGCTCAGAAATACTTCCAGAAAACATTGTCATTGAAAACACAATCCACCTTCCTTGCAAAGGGCACTAAGGGGGTTGGTTAGGAGGGGGAAGAGACCTAGGAGCGCCCACTCGTTTCTTATCAAGCACTGGTCCGCGGGGGGGATGGGTATGACCGACATCAGGGACTATCTCCTTGCCTCTCATCTGACCCAGCTGAAACACTGGGTGGATCCCGGGTCCCATGCAATATGGAGCGCCATGGAGGCGGATGTCTGTTCTTCCCATCCTCTGCGGACGGTGCTCTTGGCGGACATATGGAACCTCATGCCACTGGAGGGACTGCCTATCTCGGTCAGGGCCTCGTTATTGGCATGGAGGGCGTTCGTAAAGCAGGATCTTCCGGGTTCCCGTGCCACTGGAGGTGCTGGAAATGGCCATACCCCACTCGTCCTTTAAGGTGTGGAGAAACAGGGGCATTAGTAATGTTGACCATATCCTGTCAGGCGACACCCTCAAACCCTTTGAGGATCTGCAGATGGAGTTTGAACTCCCGGCCTCGGAACACTATAGATACCTACAAGTGGCGCATCTTCTCCGTTCCTTGGCATCCCCACATATCCACTTGCCCTCGAGGGGTTGGCTGTTCCTGCTGGGCAATTTACGCTCAGTCAAGGGAACATCCCTGTTCTACAACTTGTTTCAAGCCAAAATGGATTTTTGCACAACCGCTCCCTTCACGAAATGGGAGGTAGATCTGAGGGAATCATTTACAGCCGCTCAGTGGAAAATAGCCTTCCGCTCCATCAAACAGACCTCCTCCTGCACCAACCACTGGGAACTATCCCAGAAGATCAATTTGCGCTGGTACCTTACACCCTACAGGCCAAATTTGTACCTGACCATTCGCCTTTATGCTGGAGGGGCTGTGGCGAGGTGGCCCATCTTATGCATGTCTTCTGGTCTTGCAGACACCTTACTAATTTATGGAATACGCTCTTTTCTATAATATCGGATATCTCCGGGCTTCCTGCCCGGCCCTCTCCAGCACTGGCGATATTAAATGTAGGGATTGAGAGGTTCCCTCCCGAAAGCAGCTCCATAATTACCCATATTCTCTTGGCTGCCCGCAGCCTAGTGGCTCAGCAATGGAAATCTAATGTTGTGCCCCAAGTCTCAGACATCATTGATAGAGTCAAAACGAATTTCGCTTATGAGCACCTACTAGCCCATAAGGCCGGTCGCGGTGCCAGATTCGATAAAGATTGGTCTAAATGGTCCTCCTGGCTCAAGGGTAAAATCTAATATTGAATAGTATGAAACTGATGTGTTGATAATTCAGCTGACCAGCTGTTGTTATGTTGTTATGTTGTTTAGTTGTTACACCCTTCTTTTCCAATCTCCTATTGCCCTTTTATTTTGGTAATACTGGATATGGCTATTGACATGTTTTCCTACTCCCTTTAACATGCATACTATGCTCTTCCTTTCCCCCTTCCTACTCCCCCAACTCAGGGACTCCTTCCTTCCCTTCTCACCCCCCGTTCTTCCCTCCTCCTGTCCCTTCTCCCCCCCAGCCCTCTTCCTTCCCCTTCCCCCCCTCCACTTCTTACTTCCCTCCCTGCTTTCGCCTCCCCCTCCCCTTCCCTCTCTCCTCCAGGCCACTCCCCCCCCTCTTCCACCTACTTCCTCCTATCTATCCCCCCTCCCTCCTCCCCTCCTCCCCCTCCCCTACCCCCCCTCCTCCCCCTTACTCTTTCCTATCTTCCCCCTCTTCCCCTTTTCTCCCTCCTCTCCTCTCCCATCTCTTCCATTCTTCCCTCCCTTCCTTCTTCATTTCTCGTCTTTCCTCCCCCCCTTATCCCTTCCCTCTCCTCCCCCCCCTTTTCCCCAATTCCCCACCTCACCCTTGGCTGTTTCTTTCTTCCCCCTTCCTCCCTATTATAGACTCATTCCTCCACCTATCTTACTCAATCCCTCCCCTCTCTCTCTCCCCTTCCTCTGTCCTTCGTCCTCCTCCTTTTTGCCCCCTTCCCTGAAGACTATGGCTATGTCAATTGACTAACTTCCTACTTGCAGCACCGCAGGTCTTGAATGCACCTCCTTGTATAATGATGCAATTGATGTCCATGTTCACGCTGCTCTGCGCTTTTTCTATGCTGTATGTTATTATGCTTGTATTGCCTTAATATTTAATAAAAATCTTTAATGGAAAAAAAAAAACACAATCCACCGTGCCATTCGCAGTTGCCGGCTAAAACTCTATAGGCCAAAAAAAGAAGCCATATCTAAACATGATCCAGAAGCGCAGGCATTTTCTCTGGGCCAAGGCTCAATTAAAATGGACTGTGGCAAAGTGGAAAACTGTTCTGTGGTCAGACGGATCAAAATTTGAAGTCATTTTTGGAGAACTGAGACGCCATGTCTTTTAGACTAAAGACGACAAGGACAAGGACATCAGAGCCTGCATCTCTGATGGTATGTGGGTTGCATGAGTGCATGTGGAATGGGCAGCTTACACATCTAGAAAGGCACCATCAATGCTGAAAGGTATATCCAAGTTCTAGAACAACATATGCTCCCATCCAGACGTCGTCTCTTTCAGGGAAGACCTTGCATTTTCCAACATGACAATGCCAGACCACATACTGCATAAATTACAACATCATGGCTGCGTAGAAGAAGGATCTGGGTACTGAAATGGCCAGCCTGCAGTCCAGATCTTTCATCCATAGAAAACATCATGAAGAGGAAGATGTGACAAAGAAGACCTAAGACAGTTGAGCAACTAGAAGCCTGTATTAGACAAGAATGGGACAACATTCCTATTCCTAAACTTGAGCAACTTGTCTCCTCAGCCCCCAGACATTTGCAGACTGTTATAAAAAGAAAAGGGGATGCCACACAATGGTAAACATGGCCTTGTCCCAACTTTTTTGAGATGTGTTATTGCCATGAAATTTAAAATCAACGTATTTTTCCCTTAAATTATAAATTTTCTCGGTTTAACCACTTAAGCCCCGGAGGATTTGGCTGTTCAAAGACCAGGGCATATTTTGCGATTCGGCACTGCGTGACTTTAACGGACAATTGCGTGGTCGTGCAGCGCTGTACCCAAATGAAATTGATGTCCTTTTTTCCAAAAAACAGAGCTTTCTTTTGGCGGTATTTGATCACCTGTGCGATTTTTACTTTTTGCACTATAAACAAAGAAAGAGCGACAATTACAATTTTGAAAAAATAACAATATTTTTCACATTTTTTTATATGAAATCCCCCCCCCCCCCAAAAAATGTAAAAATCACATTTTTTTTAACATTTTAGGCCAAATTAAGGCCAAAAATCGCAATAAGCGTATTTTGATTGGTTTGCGCAAAAGTTATTGCGTTTACTAACTACGGGAAAGATTTATGTAATTTTTATTGTTTTTTTTTAACTAGTAATGGCGGCAATCTGCGATTTTTTTTGCGGGACTGCGACTTTTTGGCGGACAGATCGGACTCTTGACTGACATTTTTTACACTTTTGGGGGTACCAGTGACATTACTACAGTAATCAGTGCTATACATATGCACTGTTACTGTAAAAATGACACTGGCAGGGAAGGGGTAAACTTTATTAGAGATCCAGGGGTTAAGTGTGTCCCTAGGGGCATGATTCTAACTGTCAATGGGCGTGGCTTTTGATGTAACCACAGAGACATACGATCCTACATAGCAGGATCGTATGATCTCTGCAATTACACCAGGGAGAACGACAGGCGGCTTTGTTTACATTAGCCGCCTGCCTTTCTCCCTCTCCAGCGGGAGATCATGAGTGGCCGGTGGTCATCGGAGCCACCGGTCACTCGCGCGGGGATGGCAGTGAACAAGCGGGGGTAGGAGCACGCCTCCGGCGGCGCGTGCTTGCCCCATATTGGCTCGTGGGCGAGTGACGTACCGATACGTCACTTTGCCCAGGGGGGGGCTGACCGCCGCAGTATATGTACTTTCTGCGGTCGGCAAGTGGTTAAACATTTGATATGTCATCTATGTTGTATTCTGAATAGTGATGTCACAAACCTAAAATTTGCGGCGAACGGGCGAACCGCCATAGACTTCAATAGGCAGGCCAATTTTAAAACCCACAGGGACTCTTTCTGGCCACAATAGTGATGGGAAAGTTGTTTCAAGGGGACTAACACCTGGACTGTGGCATGCCGGAGGGGGATCCATGGCAAAACTCCCATGGAAAATTACGTAGTTGACGCAGAGTCGGGTTTTAATCCATAAAGGGCATAAATCACCTAACATTCCTAAATTGTTTGGAATAACGTGCTTTAAAACATCCAGTGTGTGTATACGATCAGGTATGATGTTGTATCGATCAGGTAGTGTAAGGGTTACGCCCGTTTCACAGTGACAGACCAAACTCTCCATTGTCATGGACATGCAATAATGTCTGGTAGTTTACCTGTTCCTCATGTCTGCATTAAGGGCCAGACTCTTCCTTCTGGCTGCTTTTATCATCTCTCTTCCCTGTTTGGCTCCACCCCAGGCCATTCCAGGAAGTCTATATTAACCAGTGCACTGCAGGTCTGCTTTTCTGTTCCCTGTTGCTAGTTTCCTGTGTGCTTGATCTACTGTTCTGTGTACCGACTTTGGCTTGTCTCTGACTATTCCTGTTTGCCTGTTACCCTGACCTTTGGCCTGTCCCGTGGTTACCCTTGTCTGCCTGTTACCCCGACCTCGGCTTACCCATCACCATTCTGTGTGTCCTGAGTGGCTGCTTCCCTTCTCTCCCTACGGAGCGTGACCTGGGGGACCCTAGGGGCCGCGACCTGGGCCCAGCTGCAGCCAAGTCCATCCTCACCACTAGAGGCTCTGGTGAACACCTGCTGGGTTTAGACTCCGCGCCCTGGGGAATCTTGGGCTCACGTTCTGGTCCATCCGCAGCAGTCTACTATCGGGTTCACTACCTTGCTCTGCGCTCCTGCCTCCAACAGGGTGCAGTTGTCACCTGGCCACAGGTGACCTGACACCCATTTAACAGTCAGTCAGTCCATTTGCACAACCGCAAACTCCCCATTTGCACAAGGTTGGATACCAAGCTAGCCATGTCCCGTTCCTTGTCCTCACTGACGTCATTGAAGGTCTCTTCCTCCACCCAGCCACGTACAACACCAAGGGTCCCCGAAAGGTGACAAAAAGCCCCCTGGGATGCCTGCTGTGGTTGGTCTTCCACCTCCTCAAAGCCACCTTCCTCCTCTGACTTCTCTTCTTCAACTCCTCTCTCTGCGTTGCCACAGGTCCAGCAATCGACAACGACAAGGCTGCTTCTGGTGGTGATGGGGACCACAACTGTTCCTCTTCATGCTCATCTACGGCCTGACCCAGCACTCTTCGCAGGGCACGCTCCAGAAACAACGCATATGGGATGAGGTCGATGATGTTGCCTTGGGTTTGACTGACCAGGTTTGTCACCTCCGCAAAAGGACGCATGAACCTACAGCCATTGTGCATGAGCATTCAGTAACACGGCCAAAAAATACCCAGCTCCGCAGAGGCTGTCCTCTTTTTTTCAAATTAAAAAAATCTGTTCTTATCAGTTTAATCCCTGTTACGTTACGTCCCCTATCAGGGGCCAGTGTACGGAATAGATTTTAGGAACCGGGAGATGGAAAAAGATGGTTGGTCTGTCCTCTTAATTCCAATTTTGGGCACGGCGCGTGCGCCGTGCAATGTACTGTGCTATCCTTTATGAGTGGTGTGTTAAGTGGTACTATTCTTATCAGTTTAATCCCTGTTACGTCCCCTATCAGGGGATGTGTATCGAATAGATTTTAGGCAACCGCAAACTGTTGTCAATAGTTGACACACTCATGACATAAATTTTATTCCTCTATGCGTCAATCTTGCTGTAGTGATGACTGTGCTCATGCGCACGTTTGGGAGATTGCAGGCGATGGCGGTTTTTCAAAGCCTATGGTCATGCTGACCCAGAAGTGACCCAGAAAACAATGATTCTGCAGTGTGGGCCCACTGTTGGCCTAGTAGGCTTTAATGATAACCCAAGATGATCATAAAGAAAATTAATGTTTTTTCTATGAAAAATCATCCAGCGGATCACTTTTGGTCTGTTCACAATGAAGCAACGACCTTATCATCTGGGGTGTGCCAACATTGCCAACACACTCCTAGAGGTGATCGCTTCATTGTGATACGCAAGCCCCTTCACCACAACAAGGTAACGATCACGAAGGGGAATTGACACATGTATGTGCCTTTTTTGTGTGTTTTGTTTTTTGCAGCCACAGTGTAGCACCAGAGGCCAGAAAAATTAGGGATGTACACATGCTTGAAAAAGCAGGTATTGTTGCAGCCGCTGCTGTAGCAGCGGCCGGAAAAATTTAGGTTTTCCAGGCAGAAAGTTCACTAAAACCTTGCGGTTTGAACCGCAGTTGGTGGCGGAGAAGTCATGTAAGTCATCCGGCATGCAGAGATTAAATACAGCAGCGTGTGGACCATTTTTAGCCCAAGGCATCTCATCAGGCCTTTTTTAGTCAAATGCATCCCCCACTGTCAGTCCCTTCGGGATCCATGCCTCATTCATCTTAATAAAGGTGAGGTAATCTAGACTTTTGTGACCTAGGCGACTTCTCTTCTCAGTGACAATACCTCCTGCTGCGCTGAAGGTCCTTTCTGACAGGACACTTGAAGCGGGGCAGGCCAGAAGTTCTATCGCAAATTGGGATAGCTCAGGCCACAGGTCAAGCCTGCACACCCAGTAGTCAAGGGGTTCATCGCTCCTCAGAGTGTTGATATCTGTAGTTAAGGCAAGGTAGTCTGCTACCTGTCGGTCGAGTCGTTCTCTGAGGGTGGACCCCGAAGGGCTGTGGCGATGCGTAGGACTTAAAAAGCTCCGCATGTCCTCCATCAACAACACGTCTGTAAAGCGTCCTGTCCTTGCCGGCGTGGTTGTGGTAGGAAAAGGATTACTTTCACCTCTTCCCATGTTAGATTCCCGTTGTGCTGTGACATCACCCTTATACGCTGTGTAAAGCATACTTTTTAACTTGTTTTGTAACTGCTGCATCCTTTGCGACTGCCGGTAATTCGGTAACATATCAGACACTTTCTGCTTATACCGGGGGTCTAGTAGCGTGGCCACCCAGTACAGGTCGTTCTCCTTATATGAGGGTCCCTCAACAGGCATGACAGCATGAAAGACCCCATTTGCACAAGGTTGGATGCCAAGCTACTTATGTCCAATTCCTCGTCCTCACTGATCTCATTGAAGGTCTGTTCTTCCCCCCAGCCACGTACAACACCACGGGAACCAGATAGGTGACAACGAGCACCCTGGGATGCCTGCTGTGGTTGGTTTTCCTCCTCCTCAAAGCCACATTCCTCCTCTGACTCCTCTTCCTCAGACTCCTCTTCCAGCGTTGCCGCAGGTCCAGCAAGCGATGATAAGGCTGTTTCTGGTGGTGATGGTGACCACAACTCTTCCTCTTTACGCTCATCAATGGCCTGATCCAGCACTCTTCGCAGGGCACGCTCCAGGAAGAAAACATATGGGATGATGTCGCTGATGGTGCCTTCGGTGCGACTGACTAGGTTTGTCACCTCCTCAAAAGGATGCATGAGCCTACAGGCATTGCGCATGAGCGTCCAGTAATGTGGCAAAAAAATACCCAGCTCCGCAGAGGCTGTCCTAGCACCCCGGTCATACAAATACTCGTTGACGGCTTTTTCTTGTTGGAGCAGGCGGTCGAACATTAGGAGTGTTGAATTCCAACGTGTCGGGCTGTCGCAAATCAAGCGCCTCACTGCCATGTTGTTTCGCTGCTGAATATCTGAAAAGTGCGCCATGGCTGTGTAGGAACGCCTGAAATGGCCACACACCTTCCTGGCCTGCTTGAGGACATCCTGTAAGCCTGGGTACTTATGCACAAAGCGTTGTACAATCAGATTCAACACATGTGCCATGCACGGCACATGTGTCAACTTGCCCAAATTCAATGCCGCCAACAAATTGCTTCCGTTGTCACACACCACTTTGCCGATCTCCAGTTGGTGCGGGGTCAGCCACTGATCCACCTGTGCGTTCAGGGCGGACAGTAGTGCTGGTCCGGTGTGACTCTCTGCTTTCAGGCAAGTCAACCCCAAGACAGCGTGACACTGTCGTATCCGGCATGTGGAATAGCCCCTGGGGAGCTGGGGGGGGTGCAGTTGGTGTGGAGCAAGACGCAACAGCAGAAGAGGTCTCAGCCGAGGAGGTTAGCAAAGAGGATGGAGTAGGAGGAGTAGAGGAGGTGGCAGCAGGCCTGCCTGCAAGTCATGGCGGTGTCACCAACTCCTCTGCAGAGCCACGCATTCCATGCTTGGCAGCCGCCAGCAGGTTTACCCAATGCGCAGTGTAAGTGATATACCTGCCCTGACCGTGCTTTGCAGACCAGCTATCAGTGGTCAGATGGACCCTTGTCGGCCGGGGACCTTCCACTGCGGTGTCCCAATATCGACAAATTTTTTGAAGGCCTCAGACTCCACCAGCTTGTATGGTAAAAATACAAGCTGGTGGGCTAAGAGTTCCGACAAGCCAGCTGTCGGACGCCGGGCAAGGGGGTGACTCTGTGACATTGGCTTCTTACGCTCAAACATTTCCGTGACAGACACCTGACTGTGGGCAGATGAGCAGGAACTGCTGAAGTTGAGAGGCGGAGTGGCGGGTTGTTGATAGGGGGCAAGGAGGACAGCAGTGGTTGACGTGGCTGAAGATGCTGGACCAGGAGGAGGATGGTGGTTTTAAGTTTGTGTGCTGGTTTTACTCATGTGTTGATCCCATAGGCGTTTGTGATGTTAGATCATGTGCCTTCACAAAGCAGTTGTACCTAGATGGGTGTTGAACTTCCCACGACTCAGTTTCTTTTGGCACAGGTTGCAAATGGCATCGCTGCTATCAGAGGCAGACACACAAAAAAAATGCCACACTGCTGAGCTTTGCAATGACGGCATTCTGGTGGTGGCAACAGCTTGCGTTGATTGGCGTGCTGTCCGGCTGACCCCGGGTGCCGATACAGGCTGTCTGACTGTGCCACTAGCTCCTTGCGATGACCTCCCCCTGCTTCCAACTCGTCTCCTCCTCCTCTCTATCTCCCCATCTGAACTTTCCCCCTCTTCTTCTGCTCTTCGAGCAGGCACCCATGTGACATCCACGGACACATCGTCATCATCAGCTGCTTCACTTGACAACTCAGCAAAGGCAGCAGCAGCAGGTACAACATCATCATCATCATCACAATGTACGTCCATGTGTATAATGCTGCCTGACTGAGACATATCCCCGTTATCTACATCCTCTGGCACTAATGGTTGCGCATCACTTATTTCTTCCAACTGATGTGTAAATAACTCCTCTGACAGATCAAGTGAAGCGGCTGTGGTGCTAGTGTTGGTGGTGGTGCCGGCGGGCGGGCGAGTGGTAAATTGAGAGGTGCCCGAAGATGAGCTGGAGGAGGATGGTGCATTAAGGTTTCGAGCTGTAGAAGATTGGGTGTCCTGTGTAAGCCAGTCAACTATGTCCTCAGAATTTTTTGAGTTCAGGGTACGTGGCTTCTGAACACTGGGCATTATTCTAGGGCCAAAGGAAATCACAGCACCACGACCACGACGGCCCCTGCGGGGTGGCCTGCCTCTTCCTGTCATTTTTTTTTAGATTTGTGGTACTATGCGTGCAAGCTGCTGTGCCACCGTATATATGAGTGGTGGGCACTGCAGTGGGCACAGTACACTCTGTGCACCTGACACTCCTTGGCAGGCCAGGCAACTGCAATTATAAAAAATATATTTTTTTTCAATTTGCAAGCTGCTGTGCCACCGTATATATCAGTGGTGGGCACTGCAGTGGGCACAGTACACTCTGGTGACCTGACAGTCACTGGCAGGCCAGGCAACTGCAATTATAAAAAAAAAAAATTTCAATTTGCAAGCTGCTGTGCCACCATATATATCAGTGGTGGGCACTGCAGTGGGCACAGTACACTCTGTGGACCTGACACTCACTGCAATTATGACAGAGGAAAAAAAAATATTTTTAAACTGCAAGGTACTGTGCCATCCAATATGAGTGTGGTGTGCACACAGTACAGTCTGTGGTGGGTCTGTGGCCTCTCACACATGCCGGGCAGGCAACTGCACAATAGATATATATAAATACTCAAATACCAGCTTTTTGGGGTGCTGTCAGGATGCTGTCCTTACAGCAGGAGTGGACCGAGAACACTATCTATAATCTAATAAGACTAACAACTGTCCCTATTAACAACAGCAGCAGCACTCTCCCTGATCTCACTACTAACACTGCTTCAGAATGATCTAAGATGGATGCTGCCCTTGCTTTTTTATAGGAGGTGGGAGGGTGTGGGAGGGAGGGTATGCTGATTGGCTGGAATGTGTGCAGATTGGCTGGAAAGTGTACAGGGTCAAAGTTTACCTCAATGATGAAGTATAGGGGGCGGACCGAACATCGCATATGTTCGCCCGCAGCAGCGGACGTGAACAAGCGATGTTCGCTGGGAACTGTCCGCCGGGGAACAGTTCGGGACATCTCTAATTCTGAATAAAATATTGAAATTTGAAACTTCCACATCATTGCATTCTGTTTTTATTCACAATTTGTACAGTATCCCAACTTTTTGAGTGATGAGTGATCAGACAGTCCAATCTTTGAACACAGGGTGGATACCAAACAACAGCATTCATTCCTTTATGGTAAGCATGCAGCCATCTTGCTATAATTGTTTACAGCACTTTCCACTCACTCTCCACCCTTTCCTGCCCTTTTCTACCCTTTTCTCCACTTTTCTTTCTTTTCTCATGTCTTTATTTCATCACTTCACATATGCACTCCATGGTTATTGGTCTTACTTAGTCTTTTAACAATTTTTTCATCCTTATCTACTTGGTTTACCTTTATCTACCGAGGCACCTTTCCTTACCCTTGGTTATTTCTTTTCATTACCTGGTCCATATTCATGTCTCTGATACATCTAATATATATAACCATTATCATTTATTGGCTGATTTTCTACAGGAAGTAGCTGCTTACTTACTTACAACACACTCTCATTGCTCTCCTTGAATTGACACAATGCCTCTGGATCCTGCACCCTCAGCTCCCTGTTGGACTATTTGGCCGCCGCCATATGGAAGCACTGGTTTTAAGCACAATGACGCGGTTATATTTGTGAGTATGCTGTCTCCCCACATGGGTTATATTTTTGAGCATTCATACTCCAATAGCCATCAACCCTGCATGTTTATAATACAACAATAATAATTTATTTTCAGACTTGCCTGCACACTTACACTCCTGACGAGTGGGCAATGTGACCCACGAAACGTGCGTCAAGTTTCAAGACATTTGTATTGATGTGCATATTGTTACTATTATGAGATATTTTAATATATTTGTATGACCATGTTCTGTTTTGTGTATGTCAAACATTCATGTTGTTTTACTTGTGTATATTGGTTCTATACAATAACCCAGATACATTTCAACTTGAGTTTTATGACTATTGGGTCCACCTCATTTAAAGTCCCGTGGGCAATCTTCTTCTTTTTATATGAACTTTTTGGAATCGGGTTTGTATTTTCAGATCAGTGTTTAGGAGGGAAATGGGTCTGAAATTTTATGGAAAGTCCGACTTCCTCCCTGGATTTGGTAGGGCAATTATCGTAGCCTGCAGCATTTCAACTGGAAAAGAAGCAGCAACTTTGGTAAATAGGTTACGCATATGTTATATCAGAATGTTATAAAATGTTTTGTAATACTCTGCTGTAAATCTATCGATTCCTAATGAGTTCTTTAACAATCAAAAAGGACAATCCTGCACATGCTGATATGCAACAAGTACAAAGAGGAGTACTTCACCAGCCCATGGCGCTGTCCATGTGTTCACCTCCTTTGTTTGTATGTTTTTTTGGCTGAAATGTCCTGGTTGCTGCTGCTCCTCTCTCACTCCACTGGGGGGGGGCGGATCAAAACAATTCAAATCTGTAAAGAAAAGCGCACGCAACCTCGGGCAATAACGCTTTAATAAAGGACAATAACACAGTACATTGGAATTGCACTCACACTTTTCCTTTAAGACAATCGCTTTACAGCATTCCAACAGGAGCTACTCGCTCCTCCCGTCCCTCCAGATGGTGACTCTGCGGTCTCCTCATCCGCGGCTGCCACCGCTGTATCCCCGCTCTCCTTCACTTCCTGTGTTGCCTGGTCACCGGATGCCGGTTCTAGTGCGCCTGCACACTATACCAACGTGATCTACGGCGCCTCAGGAGAGCCTCAGCCAAAGCCGGAGCCACAAGTTGTACGGAGCTGCGAGGTGGGGGATTCAAGACACGGGTGCACTGCCTCTGCTGTTACTACGGACAACGCGTTTCGGAGGCTGAGCCTCCTTCCTCAGGTCCCACCTTGCTTCCTGCTAACGCCCTTCCCTATATACCCGGGATACCATCGGCCCTAATTATATAGTTGTGTATTCTTAAAGGGGCCAGTAACCGATAATCCTTATCCACCTTGGCTGGGACGGGAGAAGCAAGGGGCTATCCACTTTTAAAAAACATATATTAAATATCATATATTAAAAATAAAGTTTAAGATACAATTTAAAATACAATTTAAAACAGTACAATACCAGCGCAGATATTAACCAGAGCTATTATAGATACATGTTTGGATATCACATTCCCTACATAGCAATGGTTGTCTCCTGCTTAAAATACATAAACGTATCCTAAAAGTATATCAGCATTTCCTAATGCCAATAGTCGACAGATCATATTAATTCCACATTATCTCTCATCCATCTACCAAAATAATTTCATAAGTCAGGATAATACACATAATAAATAAAAAAAAAAAAAAAAAAAAAAAAAGGATACTAGTCTCATTAAAATACAATAAAATAAGATTCAATTCCATTTGGCACATATACAAATATCAATTAGTATATGAAAATACTACTCCATATAGGCCAACCAAATATACTACATGGCAGTTGTTTATATTTCTCATATATATATATACACACACACACATGAGAAATACATATACCTACACATACCCATCGGTGGTGACACCCTGAGTATCCCCAAAAAAATATAATATATATCTGTACATATACACCGACTCTCATACCCAGCTGCTCAGATATTGTTGTATGGACACGAATGTGCGTATGCCTCCGTGCACACTTCACAGACACATGGCCGGGCAGGGACTATGTTCCCTACCCCTAGTAACCATGTGTATGTGCATGTGCTAGAACCCACACTACCATGCCCACACCCCCGTACTGATATGTCAAATGATCGTGTTGACTTCCAGCTCCTCATTGAGCCCACCCGGCGACATGGACCCAAGCGTAAAGATCCAGAATGTTTCTTGCTTGCACAGGATCGCAAACCTTTCACCTTCTGGGAGAGTCATAGATATGGCTTCAATCCCAAATAGTTCCAGGCCTGCAGTATCCCCACCATGCGCTTTACAGAAGTGTCTTGGCACGCTGTGCTTGTCTTTTTTCTGCTCAATAAACCGGCGATGTTCGCCAAACCTGGTGCGCATTGCTCTAACTGTCCTGCCAACATAAATTAAGCCACATGGGCACCTCAAGCCATAGACCACAAACTGTGTACCACAGCTAATGAATTGTTTGATATTATAGGTGTGCCCTGCAACTGATGTAAAGCTACTTTTGCCATGTTGCATAAATGCACAAGCCTTACATCTGCTCTGCTTGCATTTGTAGGAGCCTACCATATTAAAGAGAACTGGGATAGTGGATGCTTTATTATGGCATTTCATACTTTTTATTTTGCTTGGAGCAACCAGACTCTTTACATTGCTAGCCCGCCTGAACACCACTTTGGGTTTTTTGGGGAGCACTCTACCCAAGGCTGCATCCTGCTGCAGAATAGGCCAATGTTTCTGCAAAGCTCTCTTAATGGCCCAATGTTGGTTATTGAATTTTGTAATAAACATAACCTCTCGGGGAGCACCGTTCTCCACAGCTGCCTTGCTACTACAGCCTTCTATATAGCGATCTCTGGCTTTTTGTATGTGCTGCACAGCATACCCTTTCTCCATAAATTTTTTCTCTAAAATTTTTGCTTGCAACAGATATTGCTCAGTATCTGTGCAATTTCTACGCAGCCTACAGAATTGACTGTAGGGTATGTTTTCTTTCCATTTGGGCAAATGGCAGCTCTTCCAATGTAAATAAGAGTTACCTGCTGTTTCCTTAAAGTGCGTTTTGGAGGTGATAGCCCCTTCTTCATTCCAGGTCAATTCTAGATCCAAAAATACAAGGGACTTCACATCTAGTACATGCGTAAACCTAATGCCATACGGATTGGTGTTACAGTAGTTCACAAATTCTACTGCCCTGTCAGCTGTACCATCCCATATCACTATTACATCATCGATGTAACGCCCATAGTACACCAAATGCTGTGCAAACGGGTTCTGCATCCAAATATGGAATTTTTCCCAAAACCCCATGAATAAGTTTGCGTAGCATGGTGCAAAATGCGCGCCCATCGCAGTGCCTGAAATCTGTCTATAGTGTTTTCCCTGGAACTCGAAATAATTCCTTTCCAGTGCAAACTGCGTGCAAGCACTGATAAATCCTGACTGGTCCGGATTGAGGTACTCCGCACCCGACAGGAAGTGTTCTACGGCCTTTAGTCCACCCTCATGGGGTATCGAAGTATACAGGGAGCACACATCCAGGGATAGCCACAGATAGTTGGGTTCCCACCTATAATTCTGTAGTATCTCCAGCACCTGTGTGGAATCCCTAATGTATGCCGGGAGTGATATAACTATCGGCTGTAGATGGAGATCCACATATTGGGAGAGTCTGCTGGTAATACTCTCCATGGCTGCTACAATTGGCCTACCAGGAGGACAAACTGGATTTTTGTGTATCTTTGGGGTATGATAGAAGTACGGGGTTTTAAAATAATTATTTAGAAAAAATGTATTTAATATATGTTTTTTAAAAGTGGATAGCCCCTTGCTTCTCCCGTCCCAGCCAAGGTGGATAAGGATTATCGGTTACTGGCCCCTTTAAGAATACACAACTATATAATTAGGGCCGATGGTATCCCGGGTATATAGGGAAGGGCGTTAGCAGGAAGCAAGGTGGGACCTGAGGAAGGAGGCTCAGCCTCCGAAACGCGTTGTCCGTAGTAACAGCAGAGGCAGTGCACCCGTGTCTTGAATCCCCCACCTCGCAGCTCCGTACAACTTGTGGCTCCGGCTTTGGCTGAGGCTCTCCTGAGGCGCCGTAGATCACGTTGGTATAGTGTGCAGGCGCACTAGAACCGGCATCCGGTGACCAGGCAACACAGGAAGTGAAGGAGAGCGGGGATACAGCGGTGGCAGCCGCGGATGAGGAGACCGCAGAGTCACCATCTGGAGGGACGGGAGGAGCGAGTAGCTCCTGTTGGAATGCTGTAAAGCGATTGTCTTAAAGGAAAAGTGTGAGTGCAATTCCAATGTACTGTGTTATTGTCCTTTATTAAAGCGTTATTGCCCGAGCTAATGAGTTCTTTATCCACTTTTGGGGAATTTAGAAAGGATAAAGACTCTGCTGCGAGCGATGGCAGATTGATTGAATTTAAAAAGGTGTTTATAATGGGTTCTATTGTTTGAGGAGTGTTTTATCATGCTGTAAATTATATCGATCCTGGTAATATTTTTTAAAGCCTTTGCTATCACAATTGAATGATGCTCCTTTCTTACCGCTATGTGGGTCAGTAATGGAGCTCAATTTTGGCCTGCCAATTTGGTCTGGCATGAGAGTAATATAAAGCTTTAACTGATTGTATAGCTTTCTGGTGATCAGAGATTAAGCTAAAGTGTACTTCTTGTCTGCAATTGAACAGGGCAGGTTGGATTTGTGGGGTCGGGTTATTTTTGCGTTGTGATTCTATTGCTTTTAATTTATTAAGTAAAGTGGTTAGTGCAAGGGCTTTCTGCTTCTTTTTTCTAGCAGCTGCTTGGATAAGAAGGCCTCTACTATAAGCCTTATGTGCACACCACAAGGACACTACATTTACATTGGGTGTGTTATTTAAATCAAAATATTATTGAAGCTGTTTATAAATCCTTTCCCTATGGTTGACTTCCGAAAAAAGTGTGACGTTATTTCTCCATAAGTAGGTTGGGATGACTTGTTGCTGTTCCTTGAGAAGGATAGTCACTGGAGCAAGGTCTGACCATGTTATTGAGTGAATTTTGACAGAGATGGTTCTTTGCAGCACAATAACATCTGACAATATCATGTTGATCCTGGAGTATGAGTGATGTGGAGCTAAGTAGTAGGTATAGTCTCATTCTGAGGAGTTAATTACACCTCCAGGTGTCATATACGTCTGCTGTTTGTAGGAAGGAACTCAGCTCACCATCTTAAACAATTTAAAATGTAGTTGAAGAAGGTTAGTTAAAAAAAAAAAACACCTTCCCCAAAAAACACTATTTTGGACATGACTACAGACAATAGCTTACTTGACAAAATTTCAGAAACTTGACAGTAGTTTATATAATCACCTCTAGGAAAAGTAATGTGTGATATATTTGTTTATGTTTTCTTTTCTGATGCTGAAAAGCATTCAGGTAACTATTGCTACCTGCCCATGCAGCTGCTATAGGGTCCCAGGGTGCGAAGGGGCCCCATTAAAAAGATTTTTGAGGCAACAGGCAGAAAATCAGTGTTCATGTAAAGCTAACACAAATTAACTACTGTATGATTAACCGTGAAGTTTTCATTATAGAAGAGCTGACTATTAGACACACAGGATGGGATCATGCTGTTGCTAACCCCAAATTAATTTTTTTCCCCATCTGTGAATTTATTGTATGCCTAACACAGTCTTCCTGAGACAAAAAAAGTCCCAGAGTACCTCCTAAGCTAAATGAGGTTAGGTCTAGTATGGCTTTCAAAGTGAATCCCACACTTGCTACTCCCTCCTTTTTTGGCCACCCAGACTGCTTGCCTGGATATGGGTCTGGAATGGATTGTAAGGGAACCCCTTGAAAAATCCCCACAAAAATCCATACCACACTATTGTCTCAATTGTCACTGACTGGTGCCACACTATGATTTATTTGAGAAGCCTTCCTACCTCCCCACACTCTAGAAGATTTCACAAAATCTGATGCATTCTAGCATTCAAGCACCACACAGGACGAGAGCCTGTCTAAACAGACCTTATGCACAGTATTATAAACCAGTAATTAACACTAGGGCACCTTTTTAAAATACTCATCATTCTGTCTGTTTTAAATCTTTATTTCTGCTGCACATTGGCTTTGCAGTTAGAGAGTTAATAGCGTTTGTAAGTATTTAACTATGTGCCGGCAGTACAGTACACCCTTTTTCAACTCTTCAGGAAAAATGTATCTTTTCTTACAAGTTAAAAAAAAAAAACAGCACATAAAGTATTTCTGGAGTAAATTCAGCACTGTCCTGCTTTCCTCTGCAGCAAAACATTACATAAAGGGAAATTCATATTTTCTGATAACAAGAATCAATAGATCATAGACATGTGCGGTTCGTTTTGTTCTGAATAAATATTCAGATACATTTTTCATTATTCAGAGATTCTGATATGTAAAGTAAAAAAACAAAGTTTACCGAATGCTCCGAATAACAAAATGAAATTTGTACCTATTTTGGAAATTCAAAATTACATTTGAATCAAATTTTACATCAAATTCCAGTCGAATTGGAACTGTAAACATATTTCTGAAATCAAAGACTGTGTGTGTTATTAGGGTACCATTTCGAAATAATGCTGTTTTTGTTAAGCCAAAGATGATTTAAAGAGTCATTGTAATTATTTGATGAAGATTTTTGTTTTGTTTGTTCCCTTTGCTGCATTGGAATCGAAAAAAAAAATCGAAAGTTTTCGATTCGACTGATTTGAAATGTATTGATTCGAAGGTTTTAAATCGAAAAAAATCGGTAAATCCAAAGAAAATTCAAAAAAGACAAAATGAATTCTGAATGTGAATTCTGAATATAAATTGAACGAATCAACCAAAGTGAATGAAACAAAATAACTAGATTAACGAATATTAATAAAACAAAACACATTTTTTCACCATGCACATGTCTAATAGGTCACTAATAAACTATAAGCAATATGTTGTCTTTCTTTTTCTAATCCAGCCCCCTCAGGAAAGAAAATTAAATCAATGCCATTAAAAGCCGGATCCCAACAAACACAGTAAGTAGCCTGATTACCATTGTACTAATGGTGTGAGCTTTTAGGGCCCATTTCACAGTATTGCCATGCATTACAGTAAGCACATTGTGTTCATTTGAATACACCTAACACACCAAAGTCTCCAAAACACACTTCCTTGCACATCTGTTGTCAAGGTGCATTGGAGTGCCAACCGAAATGAATGGCACTACATTGCATCAATGTATGTAATGTGCTTTCCAACGCATTAAAGTAATGTACACTAGCGAGAGTCCTGGCTAATGGTTGGACCTCGTCGGAGTTTCCTCTATCCAGGGGCACCCGTCAAGGGTGTCCCTTGTCCCCTCTGCTTTAGGCCCTGGTGGCGGAACCCTTGGCTATTGCCATTAGGGACCACCCTGATATCCACGGATTTCGCAGGGGTTCCCTTACGGAAAAGATCAGTATGTACGCTGATGATACCCTGCTTTACCTGGAAGACCCGGACAATTCCCTGTTGACATCCCTCTCCCTTATAGAGCGCTTTGGCAGATTTTCGGGCCTCCAGATCAACTGGGATAAATCACAAATTCTCCCTATAGATGACACCCCTTCCGCGGTGACCCCTGCAAACCCTGCCCTTAAATGTGTTCCCTGCTTTAAATACTTGGGGGTCCCGGTTACAACACGCCCACAGGACTATGTCACGGAAAATATCCAACCCCTGTTCCCTCTGATAAAATCTAAAATTCAAGCGTGGTCCAAATTACCTTTAGGGGTAATGGGCAGAGTAAACCTGATTAAAATGGTCCTTCTCCCTAAAGTGCTGTATGTCGTATGGCATTCCCCAGGATATTTAGCCCTGAAACACTTTAAACAATTGGAGTCACTTCTCAAGGCCTTTGTTTGGGGATCGAGCAGACATACGATTTCTTGGAGGAAACTTAAGAACCCGACGGACTTGGTGGTCTGGCGCTCCCTGATTTCAACCTTTACTATTTAGCTTCGCAGCTCTCCCAGTTGTTCCACATAGACAAGACTGACAGGGAATGGTTTCTTACCCTTTTGTGCCATAGATGGACCTGCCACTCTCAAGACCCACTGACTGCAATACTGCGGGGTACCAGGGGCGCGGTGGAGAGACTGTACCCTAAATCCTTACTTTTTCATTACAGCCGGGTTTGGGAGGTGGTGATGCACAGACTGAAAGGCCCTTCCCTCCATGACTTTACCCCCTTGTGGCATAACAAGTCACTTCAGGAGTTCTGCTCGCTTCCTGACTCCTCTTTGTGGAGCAGGCGGGGTGTATTCCTGCTGAAGCATATACTAGCGGGAAGCACCCTAAGGTCTTACGCTGACATGTAGGAGCGGTTCTCTCTCCCAGCCCATATGTATTATAGATATCTACAGCTGACCCACGCGTTCCGCACCCAGTTGTCATTTGTTTGTGTTAGTGCTGCCCTGCGTGGCATTGTGTTGTAATTGTCTGTTTTGTGCAAACTTTAATAAACACAAATTTAAAAAAAAAAAAAGTTCCTGCCCACTTGATCTCCCTCTTCTATGCCGAGCTTCATGTGCCCTCCTCCACTGAGATAGCCTATGGGCTTAAGACTCATTGGACCCGGGATGTGGGGCCTATTGAGGATGAGGAGTGGGGGGAGGCACTAGAGACCTGTCAGAAGGTGTTCCCGAAATTTTCTGACAGACGTTTATTGTTCACCAGGCCTACCTCACACCCCTTAGGATGTCCAGATACCAACCTGATCGGGATCCTGGCTGTCCAATGTGCCAGGCGGCTGGAGGCACCTTTTTCCACTTGCTCTGGAGTTGTCCACAGCTCCGGGGCTACTGGCAACAGGTGGTAGCCTTTCTACATGACAAGATGGGGTCTCCGCTGCAGCTGGACCCCAAGCAGTGTTTCCTTGGTATCTTAAAAAAGAATAGCGCACACATGCAAAAGAAATTACTACCAAATTTGAAGACAATCCATAAATAAAAATGGGGATTTGGTCCCACCATATGGCCATATAGTGCTCAAGCCCACCACTACGTCAAAGTACCCCATTATCAGTGGGTCCCGCACTATCCATGAAAAAGAGATGAATCCAGCCTTTCTAACCCCTGGAGACAACACTCCTTGCTGGGAGAGATGTGCAAATGCACTACAGGGGACTCCTCCCATATCTACCTGACAGTGGACACTGATAGAGCACAGGTGTGTGTGGGGGGTGGGGTGGGGTGCTGAACCTCGGTAGTCTGGTCAGACCGAATACATAATAAACAAGCAAAAAATTGGGGGAGCATACCCATGTATTTCTAAAGCTGGTGCAGCTATGAACCAAGAGACATGTATATTAAAAAAGAATAGCGCACACATGCAAAAGAAATTACTACCAAATTTGAAGACAATCCATAAATAAACCCCATAAATGGGGTCAAAGTACCCCATTATCAGTGGGTCAAACACTATCCATGAAAAAGAGATGAATCCAGCCTTTCTAACCCCTGGAGACAACACTCCTTGGTATCTACCCGGATGGGGATATAAATAAGTTTATGACCGTATTCTTGCAGGAGATGCTGTTTGTAGCCAGGAAATTGATAGCCAGGGCTTGGATGCGCAGTGATCCCCCAACCTTTGGTATGTGAATACATGAGGTAAATACCAATATTCCCTTTCATAAATTGCTCTATAAGCACAGAGGGTGTCCCGCCAAGTTTGATAAGATTTGGGAGAGGTGGGTGAGTTGCCCAGACACAAATGTATAAGCTTGTTCTGGCTAATGTCCTCTTTTCATCGTTTTGGCTTTCACTTATTTTCATGCACCACTACCGAACTGTACTGCCTAGCATTAACCGGTTGTACCTTGTATACCTGCTTTTTGGCTGTTGCCTTTTCTAATATTTATTTCATGTAAACTGCCTGTATTGTTGTACTTGTTCAGTTTTTTACCATGCTATTTTTATTTGTACTGCACTACGTTTTCAATAAACTCACTGTTTGGAAAAAAAAAAGTAATGTACACAATGTGCTGCAATGCAAATTCATCAGCAAGATGAGAATGAATGGCACGCATCGTACCAATGCATGAACTTTGTGTTGCTGTGTACATGTAACATGATTTGGTGGAATGCACTGTCACATTCCTGTAAATACTGCAACACAGTAATGTGAATAAGCTCTAAAGCCCAATTTATTGTAATACAGTCAACCTGCTTCTACTACTGTATATGGAGCCTGGCTGCATTACAGCAAAAGTCAAATTATTCCTGATGTACTGTTGTAAATGAGTGAAATTTACAGTATATAGTTAAGTCATTCTGTATCAAAAAAAATTGTTGCTCTTCTACTTTTTGCAGCTGCTATGTACTGTAGCAAGATAATAAATATCTAGTGCTGGCAGGATGCAGAAGAGTTGGACATCTGCTTTTGCTAACAGTGGTCCAGATCTCCAGTGGTCTGACATGTCCCCTGAACCCTGCTCTAATCACTTAACAATCAAAAAACAAAAGCATGTATATTAAAATAAATAAAGCATTTTTAAAAATGGGTAAAAGTTTTGGCATTGTTTACTACTACCGTTAGCATATCTGTTGGCTAGGGATTAAAACAAAGTGTTGAAAACACATACTAATCTATTTATTTATTCCCCCGAAGAAAGAACCCTGCAGCCAAAATATAATTTTAATGTTCCTTCTGTGTCACTGGTAAATGCTTTTATTATTGTGTAGGCACTCTGCGTGATATTCCACATAATAATCTATATTTAAGTAAAGGCTTCAGTGACCAAAAAAAATGTAATTGCCTAGTAAAATTGTTGCTTTTGTGTTATATTTTTAATATATTAACATTACAGAGAATAAAAAATATCCAGGCAACAGGATATTTGGATGGGTGATTAAACAAAGCTTTCCTTATTGCAAAGCTGTAATAACTGCCTCTGTTAATCTCTTTTCCATTACCTTTCTGTCACTTAAATTGAAAAAAAGTCTTGCTCTGATGAAGAAAAATATTTCTCAATTCCATTGGTCAGAACTTGTATTATGCTCAAAAATATTGTATAAATACAGCTAAATGCCCCTGTCCAACTATACAGAAAATGCAGAACAATGAACTGCTTATTTTTACAAAAGACCATTTAAAAAATAAGCTATGTGGGAGACCTTTTGAATAGTGCCACTCTCCCTGCCTTTGTTCGCAAACAATATTGCAGTCTTAGACATTTTCAACTGTTGATATTTTAAATCTTCTGCCTAAAGAATTGAATTCTGGCAGGACAGTAGCAATTGGAGAATACATTTGCATTTTAATAGAATATGTGTCTTTGATTGCAATGAAACTCATTAAACTTAGCAATCAGATAAAGAATATAGATACAAAATCATTTTAAGACGTTTGCCAGTTCTATATGGGAAATGCTAAATACGGTTCTCTTTTATAGTTTTTTTTTTTTGTTTGTTTTGTTTATTTGTAAAGCCCCAGCTTTGTCAATGCTTTTGGATACATTTTATTTTGTAAACAGGGCAATATTTATCCTAAGTTAACAAAAAAAAAAAAAAAAACAGTACCTAGAGCAGGGGTCTCCAAACTACAGCCCTCCAGCTGTTCCGGACTTCACGTCTCATGAGGCATTGTAAAACTCTGACATTCACAGACATGACTAGGCATGATGGAAATTGTAGTTCCTGAACAACTGGAGGGCCATAGTTTGGAGACCCCTGACCTAGAGCATTATGATAGGGGAAGAAGGGCTGCAGCACACTATTTCCAATTTGCATTCTTTTTTTCCCCAGCTTATCCTGGACACATTTGGGTTATTCAGCAGCATAACTAAGAGCTCATTTATACTACTTGTTTCACAATATAGGCAATATTCAAAGTTGATCAAAAATATAAATTTTAGGTGGTGTTACTGTGCATTGTTGAGAAATTTTACAAGCTGCATCTTGCAATCAACCTACTTTGATTGTAAAAAGCCTAAAAATACATGTAAAAATTGGAAATTACTTTGAGTGCAGGATGTACTAAAATAAGAAAAGTCATAGAAGATACTAAGCAAGTGATGCATTTAAATTGTTTGTAGTAATTCCTCTTCATTGGTTGTCCACACCTTCCAAGTCTCAGCTCTTACACATTATCACCAAAATCTGGAGAATAGAATTCCTTACTGCCACTGCCTCTGACACTCTTTCAAAATTCAATAAATGTTGGAAGATTTGGGATCGGCTTGTATGGTAAGGTGCCTGTCCCGCCTCCCCCGAACCTCGAACCTCTGCCATCTAGCTTTTGTTGATGGCCAATCTTTTCTTGTGTTCTCTCTCCATTGGTGTGTTTATGTATATGTATATTATGTAACCCTGTAGTTTTAACTATGATCTGTGTTATTTTTTACATATGCATTGTTTACCCCCTAAAAGCTGTTATTTTTAAAACCCTTTCTTTAAATGAAATATGTCCTCTTGTTTCTTTTTGTTTTATATGAAAAACTTTTAATAAATATACAATTGTAAAAATAAAATGTTTGTAGATTAATTTTTACATAAAAATGTACACAATTTAATGCATGCAGTGTCTCAAAAGTATAGGGGTGCAAAATAGTTCTGTGGAGTCACAAACCTGTCTCCATGTTAATATTATAGCTACCAGCTTTTGATTAATGTAACATATAGTTCAACTTCTACTATGCAAGCAAACTTGAGTGCACACTGATCTAATTTTAATTTAAAAAGTGAGATCAGTCTCCAGCAGGAAGAGGAATTGCGCCCAAATGTAGAAAGCCTGTTTGGTGTTAGGTACCACCTTGAGAAGATTTTTTGGGGTAATTTCCCACAAAGCATGTTGCCTTATATATGGAACAGAAACCTCTTGTCTTTTGAAAATCACAATAAAAAGCTATCAGATATGTTTCAATTGTACCAGGGGAGGAAAGTTTGCAAAAGTCATCTTCTGTTGGAAAAAATAGTAGAAAATGGTTATACCTTTCTGAACAGGGTAGCTAGTAGAGAGATAAGACCATGCATTTGGAAGTAAGTTATATTTTGGTTTAAAGTTTTTGCATGAGACAATTAACTATTTAAAGATCTTTATAGAACTTTGAGGAAGGCAGACGTAATTCAGTTTGTAGGTGGGAGAAAGGTTTAATGGATCCTTTGATATTTAAGTCATCAATTGTGTATTCCTTTGTCTAGCCATCCTTGTAGCGATAGGTCTGGGATTAGGATATTCACTACCAAAATAGGTATGCAAAGGGTGGTCCTAGGGTTATGTACCAGGTTGCTAGTAAGATGTTTCTTCATGCTTTCACAGAAGCAATCAAAGGTGGGGAAAGAAGCAAAGGTGAAGGGGTGTCTGTTGATATGGAAAGTTTCCAAGTATATAATTCTGGGAGATCAACATGCATTCAATGGTCCCAAGAGAGTTTTAGGTTAGGAAAGAAACAAATGTTTTAGTTGCGATAAAATAGCAGCATATTAAAAGTCTTGGAAGTCACTATAACCCAAACGTCCAACCATTTTTTTTTTTTTTTGAGTCTAATATGTGCACAGTGAGGTTTTTCTTTTTTCCTTGCCATATGAATTGGCTTAGAGAAGATTGGAAAGTATGTGGAATGGGTATAGGAGGGGTTCTAAATTAATACAGTAATTGTGGTAGAATTAACATGTTAAAGGCTGTGATTTTACTTAACCAGGAGAACTCATGATTGGATAATTGAAGCAAGTCAAGTTGCATTTTCTGATGAAACAGGAGATAAATGGGTTTGAATACATTTTTTCACAGATTTAGGTAATCCGCCCAGACAAATTAAAAGTTTGTTGTAATAAATTCCTGGTTCTACCATTGATGCCTAAGTCTAAGATGAATGATTGATTTAGTATCATTGATTTTATAGTAAGAGATATTGCTAAACCACTTTAAAGTAGCCTGTACCTCAGTCAGGGAAGTAGATGGGTTTGTAATATTTAGTGTCACATTGTCAGCAAGAAGGCTGATTTTATGTTCTTTAATGCCTATTCTGAAACCAGAGATGAGATTGTTAGTTCTAATGTGCTCCACAAGAGGCTCCATTAGTAGATTAAATATCAGTGGAGACAGAGGGCAGCCCTATCTAGTGCTATTTGCAATCTTAAAGGGCTTTGATAGCATTTTGGAAGTGTAGGCTTGTGTTGATGGAGATTTATAGAGATGTATAGAGAGCTAAAATAGCTGTATGAATTTATCTTTGGAATCCAAACCTGCAGAGCACATTTTGAAGGTAAGACCATTGTCTTTTGTTGAAGCCCTTCTCTGCATTAAAGGAGAGAAGCAGAGAAGGTGTTTAGGTTACACTCTGCATTTTAGATAATGTTAATTTTTTGTTCTTTGTTTTTTCTTGTCCCCAATTTTCTTTTTTAAGTCACGTCTTCATGGGCATAGCTTTTTTGTGTTTTTGTTGTCTGTTTTGTGTGGTGATATACGCTAGGTGACTGTATGGTTGTCCTATATGTATACTGTGATTTGTTTTACAGACACTTTTTTGCCTATTTGCTTTTTTAATACTTGATACTATGTAATAAATTGGGCACCTTTACCATCATTACCTGTCTTACTTGTCAATGCATTAACCCCTTTCTGCACATCTTGGGAACCTCTTATCCAGGTGTGCAGCTCCAGTTTTTTCCTGTATATGTTTTGGGTATTTGACAAGTGCTGCACTTGTGACATGGTTTTACAGATGATTGGTTTCTTCCCAAACTTTTTTCATTTGGTTTCATTAAATGAGCCATCTGGTAGCGTCAGACATTTGCCTATCTTTAGTGAAGCCATCAATTTTGCTTACAGTATATTTTTAAATGCATGTTGCTTAGGGATATTGGGCGGAAATTTTGTGGAACTGTAGGCTCCTTCCTTGGTTTTGGCAAGGTTATTATAAGAAAATCTCTATTGGTAAGAAAGAAAAAGAGGCAGCATTATATAACTGGCACAGGTAGGTTGCTAGAACAGATTTAAATTGTCTGTAGTATTCCCCTGTAAGGCCATCAGGACCTGGGGATTTGCAGTTCAGAAGGGCATCAATGGCATTACAGATCTCCTGCAATGTAAAAATAGAGTTTAGAGTCATAAGTTGCTCCAGAGACAGAGAGTGTCTCTGTGGTTTAAGAAACATTTGATGTCCTCTAAGGAGGGCTGAACCATCTAAAATGCCTCCCTAATATTATACAAGGAATCATAATAGGAACTGACAGCATCAGCTTTAGCCTGGAGGTTATACATTCTTTCCTTTGAATATAGGTGAAGCAGATAAGCTATTTTTGATTTGTTATAGTGACCTTTTGTGCCTAGGGCCATGGCTTTACCAGTCTCATTGCTATTAGCATGAGAATTATCTTTTATTTTGCACTGCATTTTTAAGTTCCTATCAGTAAAACCCTAAGATCTTGGTTTAAGGCCAGCAGTTTAGATTTGAGAGAAAGAGTTGGATGTCACATATACAAGACATGAGGGAGTCTAAATGCTGCATTCTCTTTTTCTTTGCTCTCGGGCCTAGCTGTATGAAGACACCCCTGATGATGCTTTATGAGTTTTCCACACTCTTTAGGAATTCAATAACAACCCCTCGTTGTTGCAAAATTATTCTTCCAGGTGAAATGTCAATGCTTCAGCGTAAGCAGAATATTGCAAAAGTAGGGTATTAGACCTCCATTGATATGAAGGTGAAAGGATGGAAGAGTCTAGAATAATTATGCTAATGGTCACATGGTCAGACCATGAAATAGTGTAAATAGAGGAGGTGCTGACTTTCTAGAGTAACCATTTGTATGTTAAGTCTATACAAGAATACGAGTTGTGACAGGGTGAAGAAAACATAAAGTCACATTTACTGATACGGTGGCTCTTCCACACATTATAAAGGTCATAGGCATGGAGAAAGGCTTTCATAGGCAACTTGTATAGTATTAAGTAGAAGATGTGGTGTCCAGCTGGTAGTCAGGCACAATATTGAAAACACTGCAAAGGACCAGATGACCTTATTGTAGTTTTATTCTATAGAGATACTTCCTGTGTGTAGATGGATGAAAAACAGCCAAACAAATAGCAAAGAAATGAGAAATGTAGATCTTAACATCAATACGGTAACTGTGGGCTCCGTTCACAAAAGCATCTTGCATGAATATTTAGGTGTCAGGACACATTTTCCCTTAACCACTTGCCTACCGGGCACTTTCACCCCCTTCCCATCCAGGCCAATTTTCAGCTTTCAGTGCTCTCACGCTTTGAATGACAATTGCGCAGTCATGCTACACTGTACCCATATGACATTTTTATCATTTTTTTCACACAAATAGAGCTTTCTTTTGGTGGTATTTAATCATCTCTGGGTTTTTTATTTTTTCCAAAAAAAAAGAAAAAAGACAGAAAATTTTGAAAAAAAAAAAAAGTTTTTCTTATTTTCTGCGAGTACATTTTGAAAATAAATACATTTTTCTCCTTCACTGATGTGTGCTGATGAGGCGGCACTGATGGACACTGATAGGCTGAACTGATGGGCACTGATGAGGTGGCACTTATGGGCACTGATGAGGTGGCACTGATGAGGAGGTACTAATATGCCACACTGATGAGCACTGATAGGCGGCACCATCAGTGCCCACACTCAGTGCCCATAGTGCTGCCAGTTAGTGCTCATCAGTGCCTAGATGAGCAGGCACTGACTGGCAGCACTATGGGCACTGATTGTGGGCACTGATGGGGGGCACTGATGGAGGGCACTGTGGGCACTGATGGTGGGCACATTGTTTTTTTTTACCTCTGTAGTAATCAGGGCACTGGTGATCAGTGCCCTGATTACATTCCACTGTGTCCCCGACGGCTGATCGGCTCTCCTCCTTCCTCACACTGCAGTCTCCGTGTGAGGAAGGAGCGCTGGCGATGAGAGATGATCTCTCATATGTTTACATATGAGAGATCATCTCTCATTGCATGGGCCGATCACATGGTAAATGGCTGCTGTGATTGACCATTTACCACGATCTGTGATTGGCTGTGTCCAAGGGACATGGCCAACACATATTTTCCCCGATGCGCGCTCGCGGGAGCGCGCAGGGAGACTGTCTCTGGGAGGCCGTTTAAAGACGGCCTCCCGGAAATGTGAGTCCGTGCTGTAGCCGTACTTCGGCTATAGCGCGGATGGCAAGAAGTTAATATGGTATGCGATCCTAAAATAGTCAATTCACTAAACCGTTTTGTGGTATTTCGTAAAACACATTCAAAACTGTCAGTAAATACTGCATGAAAAGGGGTTAAAGTCAATTCACAGAAGTAAGTAAATAATGAAATGCATGCAGTAATTAGGTATTGGTCCAGGCATGCATTATTTAAATAATGTAAAAATATAATAGCCAATCTTGAGTAGTCTCTGTCTTTTTGGATCGGTTCCTACAACAGTAAAGCAAAGAAATCTAAATATGGAAATATGGAAATCATTGGGGTTTATTTACTTAAAGTATAACTAAGGGAAAAACTTTTTTTTGGGATAGATTGGAGGTGGATTAGAATACCTGCCAAGATTTAATTGTTGTCTGTGCCCCCATTAGGGAAATTCACCTTCTAAATACTTGTCCTGTTTACCCTTATCATTGAAACTAAGTAAAAGAAAATCTCACATTTTGGGTTGTCCCCAGAAAAGTAATTGGAACACTATGGGAAACATTAAGGTGTTTTAACCATCCCTTACTCAATCCTAAATGCAAAAAAAAAAAAGTTGTGCCTTTAGTTCTACAGCTTAGTAAATGAGGTAAAGCTTAACTTTAAAAAAACTACCCAATCACATGCAAGGTAAAAGAAAATGCAATTTTGCTTGCACATGATTGGATGATGGAAGTCAGCAGCGCCCCCCCCCCCCCGTTATTTACTAAGCTCTGGAGTAACTGTGCATGCAAAGTCATCAGACTATGTGCCTTTAGTAAATCCACCCCATTACATTTAGTAAATCCACTCCATTAAATGTAGTGAAATATATCTATTTTGCCAGATTTTTGGGAACTTTTTTGTGTATATACAAGCATATACAGCATTCGCTGCAAACCTCCTAATTACTCTAAACATTATACAATCTCTATGCACATTACAATGGTCTAATCCTTTTTTTAGAACATATGTTGATTGTAATGGGAATACTTTACTTATATTTTTGGCACAAATATTTGTAACACAGAGTGGGATTATGAATACACAAGTATTTTTACAAAGGTGTTGAACTTTAGCTGTTAGGAGAGGGGTGTCATCAATTTGAAGGTTTGACAGATGGATACCAGAGTGACACTTTCAAGAACATCAGAGGTTGATAATGGCTATTCTTTAACAAGACAAAACAAACCTGTCCAAAGATATAGCAATGCTAAATATCACAGCAAAAATTATTTTAAAGCAAGGTTTCTCAACCAGGTTTCCATGGAACCCTACGGTTCCTCCAAAGGTTACCAGGGGAAACTAGTATAGGAAATGACACACATGTATATACCCTTCTTCCACCAAAAAAAAAAAAAAAAAGACAACATTGTTTTTTTTATTAGTTGAAGAAGAGTATTTATACATATAAGCAATTTTTGAAACTATTATTATTCAATATATGACATTTTTAAAGATATTTTGTATTTACTTAATTGAACGTAGTTATTTTTTTTTTTTTTTGTTCAATGTTTTTATTGAAAAATGTTCACAAATAACAGTTGTAAGTAAACATAGTCTTTTTTACAGTAAGAAATTGCATATAAGGAAACACTTGGGTAGTACCTATGTCATAATAGGATGATATCAAAGGCGAACAGTATAAACATCATAGGTATTGGTTGGTACGTGGTATAAAGTAAAGATAAGGGGTTTGTCTGCCTCCCCAGACACCCCTTCTGAGAGCAAACTGTGCCAGGGAGGGAGTCAACCCTGCCCACCTTAAGTACTTTAAACATTTTTTGAGACCACTACCCAACCATAAGCAAGAAAACAAGGAATCAAGGAAATAAGAAGATAAAGAGTTCAGAAAATAGAAACCTTGACAATTATGCTTAAGTAAGAGTTTTATCAATTGTATTAGTTATTCTTCCTGAGGAATCTATAGAGAGATGAGATGTGATCGTTACCCACAAAAACAGGGGCAAAGATCGTATTGGTATATATGTACACCGGTAGTCTTTAAAATGTGAGAGGATTTGGCGGAAATACCTTTTTAAAAGAATTCAAAGATTTTTTTTTTTTTCCAAGCCAACCATGGATTCCAAAGTTGGGACATGTGTTCTCTATTGTTGTTTTTAAATACTAAGGTATGTTCATAGGTGAAATGTGTGTGGGTCAGATCCACTAAGTCCCAAAGTGTCAGTGGATCAGGGTTTTTCCATTTTCTGGTCATATTAGGTCTGGCAGATATTAGGATGTGAGCTATTGCATGTTGTAGCTGCCTTGGGTAGTGTTCTATTTCGAGGGATAAAAGTGTCTTTTTTTTCTAATTTAAAAAAGGATATTGATTCCATAATATGATGCAGTGCTGATAAGGGGATTTTGACAGTGGACTTGTTGGGGAACGAGAGACTCTGTCTAACAATTGTTTTCAAGGATCTAGTTGATGCAAAGATAGTTGCTGATATATAAGAGGGGATTAGTGTTACAGAGAGTAGCCCAGAATATAGGGTACTTCCTGGGAAATAGGAGGCTTCTATCTTGCCCATAATGTGGAAGGGGTGGGTAGGAACAACTCTTTGAGTTGTGTAAGAACTGAGGCTAGATAATAATCGTGAAAGTCCACATAACCAGTTCCTCCAGCTGAGGACTGCTTTAATAATTTTGAATGAGTACATCTGTCTTTCTTACCCTGCCATATGTACCTAGATAGAATAGTTTTCAGTGGTTTGAAGTAGCTAGTTGGTATGGGTATTGGAAGCATTCTAAAAAGGTAAAGGATCTGTGGGAGGTAAAGCATTTTAAAGGCCGCAAGACGCCCCATCCACAAGAATTCAAAAGATGAGCCTGTTGAGGTCTACTTGAAGTTTTATAGGAAAGGGTAATTAGTTGGGGTGAAATTGTGTTTTAGTTGATTTGGTCAACTGAACACCAAGGTAAGATATACTATGTTCTGCCCAGATGTATGGAAATTGCTTTTGGAGATTGCTAGCTGTGCAATCCACATCTAGGTTTAGTATGTATGATTTTGTGTCATTACCTTTATAGTAAGAAATTTTGCTGAACCAGGCTAGCGTCTTCTGAACTTCCGGGAGGGAAGAGGGTGGGTCTGTGATCATGAGTATCACGTCATACACAAATAGTCTAATTTTAAGTTCTTGAGACGCAATGTTCACCCCCGAGAGCCTTTGGCTAGAGTGAATGTGTTCAGCTAGAAGCTCCATTATTAATTGAAAGATTAAGGGAGAGAGAGGGCACCCCTGTCTTGTCCTATTTGAGATTTGGAATGGGGATATGAGGGTGTCTGCTGTGTATACTTGAGTTGAAATAACTGAGTACAAGGTCATAATGGCATTGAAAAATTTGACCTTGGAGCCCAATTTTGTTTAGTACCAAGGAGAGGTAGTTCCAGTGTATGGGTCAGAAGTTTTTGGGTGAGGTTGGTTCTTTTCCCGGTTTCGGGAGGGTTACTATCAGTGCACTTAACATTTCAGAGGGGAGAAACGAACAGGAGGCAGCAGAATTAAAGATCCTTCATAACACGGGAGCTAAAGTTTGTTGGAATTCTTTATAATATTCTCCAGTAAACCCATCTGGGCCTGGGGATTTAGAATTAGGAAGATTGTTAATTACCTGTGTGATTTATTGGATAGTGAAAAGGGTATTGAGAGATGATAATTGTTGTGGTGAAATGGTGGGGAGTTCTACTTGTGCAAGGAAGTCTAGGATTTTCTTTTTGGAAGGTTGGTAGGTGCTATTGTCCTCTCAGATGTTGTAGAGCTCCTTGTAGTTGGCACTAAATGTGTCAGCAAGGGATTTAGGTTTAAGTAATTTTAATTTGGCAATAGGGTGGTATAAGTATGGGATTTTAGATTTAACTCTTTTTCCTTTAATGTGTAGTGCCATCGCTTTGCCTGCTTTATTACTTGTAGTGTAGGTATTAGCTTTAACTTTCTTAAACCATTTGTTAAATGTTTTTAGAAGTAATGAGCGTAGTTTGTGGCGTAGCGAGAACATTTTCAATTGAAGGGATGGGGAGGGATTGGTTTTGTTTTGGGATTCAGTGGTTTCTATTTCAGCTGTAGGTTCATCTATCCGCTGCATCCTAGCCCCCAATTGAATAAAGACGTCCCTTATAACAGCTTTGTGGGCATTCCACACCACCACCGGGTCAGCTACGGGGCCTGAATTAATGGAGAAAAATTCCTGTAACTTTTGTTTAATAGATGTGGCATAGCATGGAGATTGTAGAAGATAGTTATTAGCTCTCCATATGTAGAAGTTAGGCTGAGAGGATTTGGTGGAGAGGGTGATACTACTGATAGGAGCATTATCTGACCAGTAGGGATGATCGAACGGTTTGGGTCGACCATCGGTTTGACCCGAACATTGGCTGTTCAAAATTCAGCCAAATTCCGAACTTTTTGCGGTAAGAGTTCGGAATTTGGCCACCAGAACCACCCAAAATGCAATGGGACAGGAACTGGGCTTTAAAAGCCCGTGATTGGCCCAGAAACATCAGTAAAAGCAGATTGGAGTGACTAGGGGGTCCTAGAGGCCAATCAGGAGTGAATACGCCCCCCATACGACCCCCAGTATATAACATAGTCCCGCCAAATCTCTAGCACTGTAATAGAGAGGCTGAGGCTCTGTAATAGAGAGGCTGTGCATGATCCCCTGATGACGTCAGCACGCCTGACGAAACGTGCGTCGGGAGCGTGAGACCGTAGAGTTCCGGTTTGGTGGAACGTAGGCGCGGAGTGGCGTCCTATCCACCAGACCTGCTGTTTGTTTTTGGAATGAAGGCGTTTTGAACACCACATTGTAGTAAGTGCAATTTTAATAATAAACCCAGAGTATTTAGACATATTACACTATTGGAGTCTCCTTTCTATTTTCTGCATTTGGATGTCCATGACCCCGGAGCTTCCTATAGTAATTGAGCCTGCTATCTTGCTGATGAGAAAACAATGATAAGGACAGCTTGGAGCCTCTATTGGAGATCAATGCTGAATGTGACCCCCTGTAATTAAGGGGTCATATGTCTCTGGTAAGGAGTATCTAATCAGAGCACTGGGTGGAGTTTTATTGGTGAAGGCTTTCTTGCATCAAGTTCAAGTCTTTTCAGATTGCTGAGACATCACTTTGCACTGAGCACTTTAAGGACTATAATATTTATTTATCACGCGTATCACCATAAGAAGGACTGTACAATTTATATAAGTTTTCATTATTTATTTATTTATATTTATATCTGATTTTGGTTATACCTGAATACTGCATTGCTGCTATTTATGGGATATTATCAGCCGTATAAGCACATAAGCACTTTCTTGAGAAATTTGATTGTTGAGCGCAATATACACATTCTTTGTTTACAGTTATCACGTTTTTACGTTTTTTATTGCAGCTCGCAGTGTGGAAGAAATTCCCACATTTGTTCACTCACAATTTTCTTGGTTTGACACTGATCATTGTCTAATTTGTTAAATATCACCCATTTGCGCAGTTCTTTGTTTGGTTCACACCAAATTTTTTCTCAAGAATAGATCTATGCATGAATAGGTGCTGTGGCGTGGGGACAGGTAGGTATAATCACGTTCATTTGCCGACAACACCTCCACACATCATACAGATCATTAGATGATATGATTTTGTTTAATATGAAGTCGTATCTCTTAGGATCGGAGGTCGAGTCCATCTTGTTGTCTTAGAACAAGGTTAAAGTTTTCACAGATCAATAGATGGTTGCAGGTTTTTTCTTTTTGAAGAAGGACATTTGACGTTGATTCGGTGCATAAAGGGAGACTATTGTGTACTGAGTATTATTTATAGTACAAAGTTAGATAATGAAGCATCCTTCAGAATCAGTGATGCACTTGTGGAGTTGGAAAGAGATAGTGTTCCGTATGGCAATTTAGAACCCCTCTTTGTTTCCGTGAGAAACAGGCCCTGGATTTATAGGAAAACTTTTTATTATTGCATATAGGGGCATCATCCTGGACGAAGTGCGTTTCTTGAACACACAGTATATCACAGTTTAGTGATAGCGCTGTTTACCACATAGAAGTCCACTTGCCTGGTTGGTTCAAGCTTTTTGTGTATTAAGATAGTATAGTAAATGACATGATTGTGCGTTTTGCTGCTTGGGCTGGTAGATAGTAACTCGTGGTTTGAAGAGACTGCTAGAGAGTTCCTCAGGAGGATGTTGGTTGGTGCTGGAGATGTTCTTCTTTTAGAGGCTTTGGGTCGAACAGAAAAGGAACTAGGTTGTCAAGGAGTGTATGGGATGATAAAAATCACATTAAATACTGAATTATAAACACTGGGGTTCTGGAAGTCGCTGATAGCTGAGTGCAAGCAAAAGTTTGACAATGAAAAAAGAAAGAAATAAAACAGAAATAAAACAGACACACGAGTCAGCAGTGTGTAATTCTTGGAAATTGCTGACCAAAACTTGGGTGAAAGTTCAAGTGCAGGAATTGATTGAGCATATAGAACTTGAGGTGTTAAAGCTTGGTATGTGTAGGGCAAGGACACTTATTTGTACTTGATTTATGGTGCCCACGGTTTTGCCCATGGTGATGTATATTGGATTTTCTTGAGGTGTCAGGTGTGTTGTGTCGAGGTTTTGGGATAATACCCCAGGAGTGAAGAAGCTTCATTCCTCCTTAAATTGTGGATATTGTGTGAGGGATCTCATTATTAGTAACTAAAATAGTAGCCGGATGGCACCATTTGTAGGTTAGCTTTTGGTTAGTGAGAGGTTTAGTCACTGATTTCAGTTGACTTCTCATTTACAAAGTGTATTGTAAAAGGTCTGCTAATAGTTGGATGTTTGAATATGGTGCTGGCAGTGTGGTTAGTGTTCTTGCTTTGGACAAGTTTTGCTCTTTGGCATGGTACAAGTGGATATGCAGAAGTACAACTCTGGGAACTTTATCTTCACGTGGCGTAGTTTGGGAATTCTATGTATACGATCAATAGTAAGCTCTATTGGAGCCAGCTTGGGTAGAAGTATAGAAAACAGGTTGCTGACATATTTGTGCAACTCTGAAGGAGGGATGGATTCAGGTATGCTGCATATTTTAATATTGTTGCAGCAGGAGTGATCTTCGAGATCCGCCAAATTTGCATTGCTCCACGTGGTGTCATCTTTTTGCTCCATGTAGGCATCCACTAGGTTATTCAGTGTATCACTGCATTTCTCCATTTTGTTTTCCATATATTGTACCCTCCCATTTACCTTATATCTACAGAGAACTTTTGGATCAGGGAGGGGAGATTGGTCATAAGAGAGGATTGCAATGATAAAAGCAGGTCCTTCATTTTAGTGTCTAGGACAGGTTGCCCTGAGGTAGGGAATGCAGATATTGATGCTTACAGAGAGGAGATTGAATGCTCATGGTGCTGTTCTCTACTCACTGTGGTCTCAGCCTGGTGAGGAGAATCCATCCACATCATTGCCTTGGCTGGGTTCTAAGAGACCGGGGCTGATAGGGGTGAGTTGTGGGGAGAAGAGGATGGGATTCCATCATCCAGTTCTCTTGAATTGGTGTCCGGGGAATCTGTATAGGCTGCAGGTAGCTGTGCTGTGGCTCTGGTGGTGCCATCTTGACTTTTTCCCTGTTGGGAGGCGGACCTGTGGAAGAAGGCTGTTAGATTTTTCTGGCACCGCTCCTTTTTTTTTTTTTTGTAAGACATCTGTGCTGTGAGGTCAGTGGAGCTGTAGGGAATGGCTGGAGGCCTTGATGGGGCTAAGAGCTTGCCAATACGCTGTGGGTGTCCGGCCGGCTGGAGAGAGCTCACAGCTTAGGCTGCCATCTCGTGCCAATGCTAGCCACGCCACCAAACATAGTGGTTTTTGATAATCCACGTGTCTTTTGAAAGCAGTTTCCCTTTGACTGGTATTCTAGTCACCTTTTTTTTATATTAGTACAAACGCTGCAGGGACTGCACTCACTGAGCGATTTGGCATATTTCTACAGTTTAAACCATTTTACCTCTTTATTAGCAATAAAAACTGACAGGGGGTATAAATCTTCTTCACTGTACCCATCCCACTAGATAAAATATTGCATGGTTTCATAATATAAATAACACATATTTCAAGGAAATACTGCATGCAATATTTTAGTAGCTTTTTTGTGAATTGCAAAAAAATGTTTTTAAAAATGCTATGAGCTATTTTACCACAAATTTTAAAGAGGAAAATACCACTTCATGATCGGAGCCCAATGTGTTTCATCAATAGGAAACAGAAAGTAATATTCACTTGACAATTGCAATAAGTAGGCCAAGACAAGACTGCAAAGAGTTTTAAAGGGGAAATAAGTCAACTGAGTCAAGTGGTATTAAGCATAGTGCTGAAACAGAAGAAACACACACATTAGCCAGCATAATAACATAAAGGTAGTCACTGCAATTTTGGCTTCATCTTCTTGGAGACTTGCTGCTAGGATGACAACACTTTTGTGGGTGCAGAAGGAGAGCGCAGTGCCCTTGGGGGTTAAGGGAGTATGACCCAAGAATGCAGGATTTTCAGTGCTTCTTCTTATGTAGCAATGACATCAGTGGTCCCATTGCAGGACAAGCAGCTTGGCAAGTTGTCCCCATTTGTATTGAACTTTGTGATTGTGGAGAACCTTTGTGGTAGTGTTGATTGGATGCTTTATTCGAAGCATGTATTGTGATAGGTCAGCAAAGAGTTGCAGTTCTGCATAGGGAGTAGGGAGCAAGAAGTTTCCAGGGATCTACTGTAGATTTGACAAGCAGCTGCATTTTATTATGAAAACATGGATTTGCATAAGGATATCTTTAGGTGCTGTTTCAGCTAGGCGTGGGGGGCCTAGGAAGGTGATGATTGTACACTCCACGTATTTTTACGTTATTGCAAAGGGATCAATCTTCAAGATCTGCCATGTTTACTTTAAACCATTGCTATCAATGTTATCCTCATGCACATCAACTAGATCATTCATTTAGTGGTAAATTCTTCAATTTTTTTCTCAATGTAATCAACCTTTTTTGTCATAGGTTGTACTTTTGTAGTGAACTCACATATGAGTAGCAAAATCAGCGTGCAATAAGTTTTGAAAGAAGCATTTCGTTCATGGTGGTGTCTAATTCCAGTTGGTTTGAAGTGGGAAAGCATGCAATTGAGTTTTATATGGCAGTAATGGTATGCAATCTCCTGGCTCACCTCTGGAGGCTCTTGATTCTGTCCATCAATTAACAACCTCGTTTGACTGGGCTGCCTGTCTGTGGGTTAGAAGCTGTAGACTAGGAGAGAGGGTGTAATACAGATGAGCTGTCTTTGTCAGTGGAGGAAGCACCTGGCAGGTTCATATAGGAAGCATGGTGCCAGGAGGTTGAAGCATTGGTGACATCTTGGTTCCCTTTCCCCGCTGGCTGCATGAAAGAAATCTGTAAGCTTTTGTGGATGGTGCCTGTCCTTGCTCTTGTGGGACATGGCTTTGGTGTTGTCACTGGTGTAAAAGGAGGCTGCAGAGCTAGGAGATTGGCCTGGTGGCTCTGTTTGCTTGTCCAATTCTCCCATCAGCACTAGGGATGATCAAACTTTTCAAAAGTTCGGTTCGACCAGAACATCCGAACTTCCCGAAAGTTCGGCCCGGATTTCAGAACCCCATTGAAATAAAAAAACACAATTTTGAAGCCCTAAAACCCAATAAATGCCCCTAAAAAGTGCTTAGGGTTCTGGGTCATGCCCCAGTGACTATTAATCACACAAAAAAAAGTTCTTAAAAATTGTCATTTTTGATAGAGAGTAGGGTTGGGCGGACACCTAGATGTCCGTGTTCGACGGGTTCGGCCGAACTTTAAAAAAAAGTCCGGGTCCGTGTCCCGGACTTTTACCGAACTTTTCCCGGACACCGAACCCCATTGAAGTCAATGGGGACCCGAACTTTAAGGCACTAAAATGGCTCTAAAACACCAAAGGAAAGGGCTAGAGTGCTGCAAATGGCAGCAAAACGTAATTAAGAGCATGGCAAGTGCTCTGCAAACAATAGGATAGGGAAATAACTTAAAACAACAAAAAAAAACAGAAAAATAAAACAATGTTCTTCTTCATCTCTGAAGGACGAGGCCCATATGGAGTAGGAGGGAGGTTGAGGTGGTGGTGGATGTGGCGGTGACATAGGCGTGCGCACAGGGTGTGCTGGGTGTGCCTGGGCACACCCTAATCACCTAGGGCACATAGCATTGCCAGTGAGGAGATGGGAAAGATCTCCCTGGGACCTGCTCTGCTCTATTTCTCCTTGCCTACAGGTACATGGCCCCGATACATTACTCTCCCTGCTGGCAAACACATGCATGTGTATTTCAACTTTGGGGTGCACACCTTAATGCAATAGGCTGCGCACACCTATGGGCGGTGTAGGTGGAAGGGGCGGTGGAGGAGGACCAGGGCCGGATTAACAGCATCATGGGCTTGGTGCTGAGGATTTTGAAGGGCCTTAAGGGCCGTGCCTTGCCATGCACCCAGAGGAGGAAGGGTGCAGCCATGCATGCCTAATTCAACATGGGATGCTGTCTCTGAAGCCCATAAACACATCCATGCATCGCCAACTGTCCCTCCTTGTCCGGCCTTCACGCTGTGTGGGGAGGTTCTGAGGGTGCTGCCTGGGGAAGCGAGCATAGAAGCCAGACTTCTGTGTTTACAAGTGACAGAAGAGCGGTAACAGTGAATATGGCCAACCCGGGGCCTATATAAAAGGTAGGGGCCTGGAGCTGCAGCTCCAATAGCCCCTACATTAATCTGGCCCTGAGGAGGAGGACGAGGTAGCCAACACTGCTTCTTTTCAAAAATTTTAAATGAGGGTACACCCCAAAAGAGTGAGAAAGAGCAAAAATGGAACAATGGGTGGGTAAGGTCGGTATCCATTGCTATTCTGCATAAGGTACGGAAAAGTCCCGTGGGATCCATGCCTGGTTCATTTTAATGAACGTGAGCTTGTCCACATTGTCTCTGGACAGGCGGCTGCGCTTGTCTGTTATAACGCCCCCAGCCGTGCTAAATACCCGTTCAGATAATACACTGGCTGCAGGGCACGCCAGCACCTCCAAGGCGTAAAGGGCAAGCTCAGGCCATGTGCCCAATTTGGAGACCCAGAAGTTGAAGGGGGCAGACCCGTCATTCACTACATGTAGGCGTGTGCACACATACTGCTCCACCATGTTGGTAAAATGCTGCCTCCTGCTAAGACGTTCCATCTGAGCTGCTGGTGCTGCTGTTTGTTGTGGCGTGCTGACAAAGCTTTTCCACATTTCGGCCATGCTAACCCTGCCTTCTGAGGTGCTGGCGGTGCCCTGGTTGCGTTGGCGACCTCCTCCTCCTCCTCCTCTGCCTTGTGCTTCCACTGTGGCCCCGCTGTCAGATGGGAATGCCAGCAGCATGGCGTCTACCAGCGTGCGCTTGTACTCGCGCATCTTGCGATCGCGCTCCAGTGAGTGAATTAAGGACGGTACGTTGTCCTTGTAACGGGGATCCAGCAGCGTGGCCACCCAGTAATCAGCACAAGTTAGAATGTGGGCAACTCGGCGGTCGTTGTGGAGACACTGCAGCATGTAATCGCTCATGTGTGCCAGGCTGCCCAGAGGCAACGAAAGGCTGTCCTCTGTGGGAGGTGTATCGTCCGTGTCCTCTGTATCCCCCCAGCCACGCACCAGTGATGGCCATGAGCTGGCCTGGGTGCCACCCTGCTGTGAACATGGTTCCATCTCCTCCTCCAGCTCCTCCTCCTCCTCATCCTCCTCATCCTCCAGAACTGTGCCCCTGCTGGACAATTGCGTCCCTGGCGTTTGCGTGTGCAGGAACCCACCCTCGGAGCCCCTTGCGAATGACTGCCCTGAAAGCCTTGGAAATGTTACCTCTTCATCCTCCTCCTCCTCCTCATCCTGTGCCACATCCTCTTCCATCATCGCCCGAATTGTTTTTTCAAGGAGGCATAGAAGTGGGATAGTTAAGCTGAGAACGGCGTCATTGCCACTGGCCATGTTGGTGGAGTACTTTAAAACAGCGCAACAAGGCACACAGGTCTCGCATGGAGGCCCAGTTAAATTAAATAGCGGAATAGAAAATATGATCCAAAAAAAGTGTATGTATATCACACGTACACAACCACACTGGGCCCCAATTACTATTGTTTGTACCCCTAAAAGGCTAGATGAGGAGTAGGGGGAGTATGGAACAGGCAGCACCCTCAAACCTTCAGAAGTATGAGATGAACCCCAACAACTTGGAAAGGTGGATCTCTCTCACACGTACCAACACAGACTATCCCCCAATTTAACTGATCCCCAAAGGTTTTTGATTAAATAGCGGAATAGAAAATATGATCCAAAAAAAGTGTATGTATATCACACGTACACAACCACACTGGCCCCAATTACTATTGTTTGTACCCCTAAAAGGCTAGATGAGGAGTAGGGGGAGTATGGAACAGGCAGCACCCTCAAACCTTCAGAAGTATGAGATGAACCCCAACAACTTGGAAAGGTGGATCTCTCTCACACGTACCAACACAGACTATCCCCCAATTTAACTGATCCCCAAAGGTTTTTGATTAAATAGCGGAATAGAAAATATGATCCAAAAAAAGTGTATGTATATCACACGTACACAACCACACTAGGCCCCAATTACTATTGTTTGTACCCCTAAAAGGCTAGATGAGGAGTAGGGGGGGTATGGAACAGGCAGCACCCTCAAACCTTCAGAAGTATGAGATGAACCCCAACAACTTGGAAAGGTGGATCTCTCTCACACGTACCAACACAGACTATCCCCCAATTTAACTGATCCCCAAAGGTTTTTGATTAAATAGCGGAATAGAAAATATGATCCAAAAAAAGTGTATGTATATCACACGTACACAACCACACTAGGCCCCAATTACTATTGTTTGTACCCCTAAAAGGCTAGGAGTAGGGGGAGTATGGAACAGGCAGCACCCTCAAACCTTCAGAAGTATGAGATGAACCCCAACAACTTGGAAAGGTGGATCTCTCTCACACGTACCAACACAGACTATCCCCCAATTTAACTGATCCCCAAAGGTTTTTGATTAAATAGCGGAATAGAAAATATGATCCAAAAAAAGTGTATGTATATCACACGTACACAACCACACTGGGCCCCAATTACTATTGTTTGTACCCCTAAAAGGCTAGATGAGGAGCAGGGGGAGTATGGAACAGGCAGCACCCTCAAACCTTCAGAAGTATGAGATGAACCCCAACAACTTGGAAAGGTGGATCTCTCTCACACGTACCAACACAGACTATCCCCCAATTTAACTGATCCCCAAAGGTTTTTGATTAAATAGCGGAATAGAAAATATGATCCAAAAAAAGTGTATGTATATCACACGTACACAACCACACTAGGCCCCAATTACTATTGTTTGTACCCCTAAAAGGCTAGATGAGGAGTAGGGGGGGTATGGAACAGGCAGCACCCTCAAACCTTCAGAAGTATGAGATGAACCCCAACAACTTGGAAAGGTGGATCTCTCTCACACGTACCAACACAGACTATCCCCCAATTTAACTGATCCCCAAAGGTTTTTGATTAAATAGCGGAATAGAAAATATGATCCAAAAAAAGTGTATGTATATCACACGTACACAACCACACTAGGCCCCAATTACTATTGTTTGTACCCCTAAAAGGCTAGATGAGGAGTAGGCGGGGTATGGAACAGGCAGCACCCTCAAACCTTCAGAAGTATGAGATGAACCCCAACAACTTGGAAAGGTGGATCTCTCTCACACGTACCAACACAGACTATCCCCCAATTTAACTGATCCCCAAAGGTTTTTGATTAAATAGCGGAATAGAAAATATGATCCAAAAAAAGTGTATGTATATCACACGTACACAACCACACTAGGCCCCAATTACTATTGTTTGTACCCCTAAAAGGCTAGGAGTAGGGGGAGTATGGAACAGGCAGCACCCTCAAACCTTCAGAAGTATGAGATGAACCCCAACAACTTGGAAAGGTGGATCTCTCTCACACGTACCAACACAGACTATCCCCCAATTTAACTGATCCCCAAAGGTTTTTGATTAAATAGCGGAATAGAAAATATGATCCAAAAAAAGTATATGTATATCACACGTACACAACCACACTGGGCCCCAATTACTATTGTTTGTACCCCTAAAAGGCTAGATGAGGAGTAGGGGGAGTATGGAACAGGCAGCACCCTCAAACCTTCAGAAGTATGAGATGAACCCCAACAACTTGGAAAGGTGGATCTCTCTCACACGTACCAACACAGACTATCCCCCAATTTAACTGATCCCCAAAGGTTTTTGATTAAATAGCGGAATAGAAAATATGATCCAAAAAAAGTGTATGTATATCACACGTACACAACCACACTAGGCCCCAATTACTATTGTTTGTACCCCTAAAAGGCTAGATGAGGAGTAGGGGGGGTATGGAACAGGCAGCACCCTCAAACCTTCAGAAGTATGAGATGAACCCCAACAACTTGGAAAGGTGGATCTCTCTCACACGTACCAACACAGACTATCCCCCAATTTAACTGATCCCCAAAGGTTTTTGATTAAATAGCGGAATAGAAAATATGATCCAAAAAAAGTGTATGTATATCACACGTACACAACCACACTAGGCCCCAATTACTATTGTTTGTACCCCTAAAAGGCTAGGAGTAGGGGGAGTATGGAACAGGCAGCACCCTCAAACCTTCAGAAGTATGAGATGAACCCCAACAACTTGGAAAGGTGGATCTCTCTCACACGTACCAACACAGACTATCCCCCAATTTAACTGATCCCCAAAGGTTTTTGATTAAATAGCGGAATAGAAAATATGATCCAAAAAAAGTGTATGTATATCACACGTACACAACCACACTGGGCCCCAATTACTATTGTTTGTACCCCTAAAAGGCTAGATGAGGAGTAGGGGGAGTATGGAACAGGCAGCACCCTCAAACCTTCAGAAGTATGAGATGAACCCCAACAACTTGGAAAGGTGGATCTCTCTCACACGTACCAACACAGACTATCCCCCAATTTAACTGATCCCCAAAGGTTTTTGATTAAATAGCGGAATAGAAAATATGATCCAAAAAAAGTGTATGTATATCACACGCACACAACCACACTAGGCCCCAATTACTATTGTTTGTACCCCTAAAAGGCTAGATGAGGAGTAGGGGGGGTATGGAACAGGCAGCACCCTCAAACCTTCAGAAGTATGAGATGAACCCCAACAACTTGGAAAGGTGGATCTCTCTCACACGTACCAACACAGACTATCCCCCAATTTAACTGATCCCCAAAGGTTTTTGATTAAATAGCGGAATAGAAAATATGATCCAAAAAAAGTGTATGTATATCACACGTACACAACCACACTAGGCCCCAATTACTATTGTTTGTACCCCTAAAAGGCTAGATGAGGAGTAGGGGGGGTATGGAACAGGCAGCACCCTCAAACCTTCAGAAGTATGAGATGAACCCCAACAACTTGGAAAGGTGGATCTCTCTCACACGTACCAACACAGACTATCCCCCAATTTAACTGATCCCCAAAGGTTTTTGATTAAATAGCGGAATAGAAAATATGATCCAAAAAAAGTGTATGTATATCACACGTACACAACCACACTAGGCCCCAATTACTATTGTTTGTACCCCTAAAAGGCTAGATGAGGAGTAGGGGGGGTATGGAACAGGCAGCACCCTCAAACCTTCAGAAGTATGAGATGAACCCCAACAACTTGGAAAGGTGGATCTCTCTCACACGTACCAACACAGACTATCCCCCAATTTAACTGATCCCCAAAGGTTTTTGATTAAATAGCGGAATAGAAAATATGATCCAAAAAAAGTGTATGTATATCACACGTACACAACCACACTAGGCCCCAATTACTATTGTTTGTACCCCTAAAAGGCTAGGAGTAGGGGGAGTATGGAACAGGCAGCACCCTCAAACCTTCAGAAGTATGAGATGAACCCCAACAACTTGGAAAGGTGGATCTCTCTCACACGTACCAACACAGACTATCCCCCAATTTAACTGATCCCCAAAGGTTTTTGATTAAATAGCGGAATAGAAAATATGATCCAAAAAAAGTGTATGTATATCACACGTACACAACCACACTGGGCCCCAATTACTATTGTTTGTACCCCTAAAAGGCTAGATGAGGAGTAGGGGGAGTATGGAACAGGCAGCACCCTCAAATCTTCAGAAGTATGAGATTGTGTTCACTGTACCCCACAAAGATTGAGTTCACTGCACCCCACAATGATTGTGTTCACTGCACCCCACAAAGATTGTGTTCACTGCACCTCACAAAGATTGTGTTCACTGTACCCCCCAAAGATTGTGTTCACTGCACCCCACAAAGATTCTGTTCACTGTACCCCACAAAGATTGTGTTCACTGCACCCTAAAAGGATGTTGTTCACTGCACCCCACAAAGATTGTGTTCACTGCACCCTAAAAGGATGTTGTTCACTGCACCCCAAAAAGATTGTGTTCACTGTACCCCCCAAAGATTGTGTTCACTGCACCCCAAAAAGATTGTGTTCACTGTACCCCCCAAAGATTGTGTTCACTGCACCCCACAAAGATTCTGTTCACTGTACCCCACAAAGATTGTGTTCACTGCACCCCAAAAAGATTGTGTTCACTGTACCCCCCCAAAGATTGTGTTCACTGCACCCCACAAAGATTCTGTTCACTGCACCCCACAAAGGATTTTGTTCACTGCACCCCAAAAAGATTGTGTTCACTGCACCCCAAAAAGGATTTTGATCACTGCACCCCAAAAAGGATGTTGTTCACTGCACCCCAAAAATGATTTTGTTCACTCCACCCCAAAAAGATTGTGTTCACTGCACCCCACAAAGATTGTGTTCACTGCACCCCAAAAAGATTGTGTTCACTGTACCCCCCAAAGATTGTGTTCACTGCACCCCACAAAGATTCTGTTCACTGTACCCCACAAAGATTGTGTTCACTGCACCCCAAAAAAGATTGTGTTCACTGCACCCCAAAAAGGATGTTGTTCACTGCACCCCAAAAAGGATGTTGTTCACTCCACCCCAAAAAGATTGTGTTCACTGCACCCCACAAAGATTGTGTTCACTGCACCCCAAAAAGATTGTGTTCACTGCACCCCAAAAATGATTTTGTTCACTGCACCCCAAAAAGGATTTTGTTCACTGCACCCCAAAAAGGATGTTGTTCACTCCACCCCAAAAAGATTGTGTTCACTGCACCCCAAAAAGATTGTGTTCACTGCACCCCACAAAGGATTTTGTTCACTGCACCCCAAAAAGATTGTGTTCACTGCACCCCAAAAAGGATGTTGTTCACTGCACCCCAAAAAGGATTTTGTTCACTGCACCCCAAAAAGATTGTGTTCACTGCACCCCACAAAGGATTTTGTTCACTGCACCCCACAAAGATTGTGTTCACTGCACACCAAAAAGGATTGTGTTCACTGCAGCCCAAAAAGATTGTGTTCACTGCAGCTCACACACAGAAAAATGGATGTGGATCACTGACACCTGCCTATCTCCAATCCCACACCACACAGCAATATCGATTGTAGTTTGTAGAACACAGTTTCCCTAAAATTCAGCAGACTCTGTCCCTAACAGGATTGAGAAGAGATCGTAGATCAGGATTGAGTGCAGATTCACCCCACCCCCCACACAGCAATATCGATTGTAGTTTGTAGAAGACACTGACCCTATAATTCAGCAGACTCTATCCCTAAAATGCCTACAACTCGCCCTGCCTAAACACTCCGACCTGTCCCTCAATTCTATCCGGACACAAATGGTTTTTTCCTGCCTATCTGTCCCTAATCAGCAGCCAGCACATTGATGTGTGCTCTGTCCCTTAGCTAAGCAGCAGAATGATGCTGCTGCGGCGGCTGCCTCGAACTTATAAAGACTTGGTCACATGCTTCAGACGGCCAATCACAGCTACTAAGACATTTGCAGGCATGGCTGGGATGGCTTAAGGCACACCAGTTAAACGATTGTTGATTGGCTGTTGAAAGCCCGCCATGAAAAGAGCGCCAAAGCATGCAAAACCCGGAAATAAAACGACCGAACACGGATTTTTACCCGAACATACAGTAAAGTGTCCGTGTCCGTGTTCGGGTAAAAAAAATCCAATTATTCGGTACGAACACGAATAATACAGTCCGTGTTCGCTCAACACTAATAGAGAGCAAATTATTGAAAAAATTATTGAAAAAAAAAAAGAGATTTCTTTGGATTTAGTGTCTGGGGGGTCTAAAAAGTGTACCTGTGAAGTTTCAGCTCTGTAGCATGTCCAGAACCAGAAAAAAAAGTTTGTTTGTATTAGAATTAATATAGAACAGGTTAGTGGCTTCGCGGAGCCACATCCCTGCAAATAATTTAATTAGCGCAGGCATAGGGTTCTTCTACTTTCACACCTATATGTGTGTATATATACAACGCCAACCAGCTGTTGCCCATGGCGCATGTGCAATGGATCGCTGTGCCCAATAGGGATAGTGCCCATCCCCCGGCACTAATCTAAAGAGTACCATCTGCGCAATATGTACGACTCCGACGCAATTGTACACACTTGCAGGATTTTAAAACTCAAGCAGGATTGTTATGTACTCATCTTTTACAAAAAGTGTATAACAAATCCTTGCTACCTAAGGCATACAACTGAACCCTGAACCAAGACAGAAATACTGTATGTTGCTCTTTAAACCTAACACTCACCAAAGTACAAGACCAACAGTAACATTTATCACCAAATTCTCATCTAAGCACCAGGAGTTGCAAAATGTTCTCAAGAGACATTGGCATATCCTGTTGCAGGATACATGTTTATTCAAATATGTCAAGGACTACCCAAAGATGGTATTTTGAAAGGCCTCCTCTATTTAAAATGAAATAACTTCTAGCTACTGTGTTCCTAATAAACAAAAAGAAAGGCTACAGCCAGGACTGCATAGATGTGGCATTTGTTATCTATGTCCCTGGGTAGCCCAAGTCACACACTTTAATTTACCCAATGGTGAACTGTTTAGGCCCCATTTTCATGCAGACTGCAACACTCAAGGAATTGTTTATCTTATGTTTTGCCGATGTGAAGCAATCTATGTCAGCAAAACAATTAGAGCATTTAGACAGAGGATTAATGACCACATTTACTATGCAGCCAGTGGGAAAATGGTTATCCCAGTTAGCTGCCATTTAGACCTGTACTATCGCTTCAATACTTTGTATGTATCATTTAGAATTTAGAAAAATCCTGCAAAGATAGACTCTCTGGATAGAGAGATTAAATGCTACCTTTCCACCGGGCCTGAATGAGATATCCTCCTATAAACCCTTCCCTTAAGTCAATGAGTACCATGACATACAAAAAAAGATAATAAATACACTATATATGTAATTAGAACTGACCATATATCCTCTAATGCTCCCCTGCACTAATTACACTATGAGAGTGTTTTCTATTGCCCATATAGTTATCCTTTAGTATTGTTTCCCCTTATGGAGTAAGGTATTTCTGTGATTTCTTTACATGTTTGAGTATATTTGAGGAAGGGTTTGCAGATGGAGTGTGAGAGGCCCCTGGCCCCGGGGTGGAGGTGGGGCTGGTAGCGCCATTACAAAATACAGATTAAGGGGCCATAGACAACCCCTTGGAACGGCTGCAAGAAAGGGATGCTCAAACCAACTCAGTGAAAAAGTGAAAAACTTTATTAAGGATCAGAATTGAGACATGATCTAAAATAACCCCATTATGGGGAATACATTACAAATATCAACAGGCTCAAAGATAGCAACAGAAAACATATATGACACATAAAAACAACGACACACTCACACAAGGCCGGCCTCACACATACTCCGGAAGATCAAACCAATGGGAACCTTGGCAAGCCGCATGCACTCCTTACGGGGTTTGTTGATGCGGTGAGCTCAGGGATCCATAGGTTAATTATGCCACAATATAAACTTGATCAAGATGTAATAATAAACTGAAAATGTACCACCAGATAGCAAGGGATCATGACCTTCTTTAATATTTCCATTTTAGCAGCTCAGCACTATACGGCTGTCATGATATAATTAAGAAGTTCAGTCATGGACTATATAATTCATTGTTAAATTTCAGCAGTATACTTAATAGCAGACTAAACTCTCACATCAAGATAGCGGATGCCAATAAATTTAGAATTTTCAAATTAATTTCACCATGAGGGAGGCGGTGTCTAAAGGAATATCTGCAGACCAAGTAAACTGAATTGAAGTGCATAGAGCCAATCCCGTGTTGATCGGGGGCAAATTTGTTATTCAGGAGGTGTTATACAGTTCCTGGTAGCGCCATCCCTTACCCCTTGATGCTGGGCCTGTCATGGTTTCTGGCCCCTATGTGGGTGGGTGGTGGCACTCTTGGATGCCACTAGGGAGCGACAGCTCTCGCATTGTTTATCCGAGATTGCGCCCCTCTCGCTGTTGGGTGCCATGATCCATTGTGCACGCACGACTTGGCTGCGAGGTGCGCATGCGCCGTGGGCGACAGCTGGTGGGTGTGGATCCCGCCGGACTGAGTGATATCACACACCTGTGCCACTGTGGGCAGGGACACCTCATTTGGGGCACATTTAAGGAGAGCAGGCAGAAAGCCAGATAGGAGAGCCGCAACGCTGGCAGGTTAAAGAGCCTGGCGGAGACACACACTTGGAAAGGTCAAAGAAGGACTATATCTGTTATTAACATCAACCTGCGGTAAGCACAACTAACTTAGGTAAAACTATTATCTCAGTGCCACAGCAGACAAACTTGAATAACCTATGTAATATTATATTACCATTTTCCAGGAAGAGTCCTCGTTAAGGGCTTATATAGTCAAGTTTGTTTACCAGCTGCGACCTCTCCTGACTTGTGCGGTCCAACCACTGGTTTAAAAATCTTATGGAAGGACACCGTTATTAGCTGGATTACTTTACAAGCTAGGTTTATCCTGTTCCATTGATAATTTAGGTTAGAACCATTCAATAATAAAAGTGTAATGTTGAGTCACATATACTGACTACTGGGTTATTAGGAATCACAACCTTTAAGGAGAAACCAAAATAATACTGTATATGGCAAATAACTGTGGCCCTGTAGTGATTATCAGATACAAAATGATCAGTATGCATCGTAGATGTTATAGTAATGTTATAACAACCCTTTTTTAGTACGTATAGCCATGATTCATGGCATAGACTGTAATAGCTGTAATAAACGGATTCATATATGATTATTGATTGTATATTCTAACTTCATGTAGAAATATCGCCTTTTATTGAAATAAGCTCCTGAAGAAGCACGGTCAGCGCGAAACTTGTCGAGCTGAACCCCAACAACTGGACACAACACCCCACTGTTGGTCGCCCACGAACAGTCCATAATAGGAGTTTGTATCCGCAGGTCTTACTCTTACTGTGGTACATGGGTGTAATCATCCAACAATTGAGGTTGATGATCCATATTAATGTTGGGATATTGATATAAATCCAATATATGTCTTGCTTTAAATGAAAAAAAATTTGTCCAAATTGTGATTGTAATAAAATGTAAATTTTTTGTCAAAATTAGCCTTTTGTGAGGTTGTGTTGTGCCACTAATGTCTATTTTCTCCATATTCTTCTATGCTTTACAATGTGAATAAGGATTAGGCGCCAGTTTATATATCAGTGTCCACAGTGCCATTCCGTGGTGACATTTAACATTGATTTTAATAATGGAGAAACACACTCAATAGTTTAAATATGTTCCCATCTAGCTAAAATGTCTTTCTAATTACATTATTTACATCTGGCAATGGAGATTTCACATACACGCATCTTCTAACATTAAGATATGGTAATACTCAGGTGATCCTAACCTAACACCTGTGATCCTAAAGTCCCTATTTATTGCATGAAAGTTGATTGCCTAATGATAGTTGTCTGCTACTCCACTGTTTGTAGACTACTGGATATCTAATATGAATAAATATATGTTATTTTTGTGAAGCATGCACACCCACTTTTTAAGATAAAAGAAAATCAGCACTCAATTCCTTTAAAACGATGGACCACTCAAGATAATTGAATTAAAATTGAAGACAGTTGGTAATCAATAATAAATGTTGATCCAAATGCTTGTCCACACAAAACGCACAAGCCAAAGAAAATAGAGTACTCAATAAAAGATGATAAATATGCCGACGTAAAAACCATTCAGGGGCAAGATAATTCTATTAATCTCAACAGTATCTGAAAGTGCTGATGATAAAAATTGAAATAATAAATGGATCACAATGTTAATTTATATGTAAAGAATGATGCCTACTAGTTGGTGATGTATCAAAGGTGATAAAAAGGTGATTATAAAAGTATAAATTTCTATGGGAACAATAAAAATAAGTCACGATAATATTCTATATATAAACAATACACAATGATGTCAACTTATAAGTGTGGTGATATATCAAAAGTGAACAAAAAGTGACAAGTAGTGACAATCTCTTTAGAACATGTGTAACTGCAGTTCATCTACTTATTATGATCTTGAATAAAAATCCGGTGGTGAAAAACATATATAAAAACACTATAAATCCCATGTGCCAATTTAAAACATATTCTTGTGAATAATATATATAGGATAGAATAAAGTAGGAAAGTGCTAGAGTGCTTGATAAGGTGCATAAAAGTCCATTAAGTCCTTTAACGGATAATTCTAGTGATAAAAGTGCTCAATGATCCCATATAAGAATTCAGGTGAAATAGAAGAGTGAGATGCAGCTTCCGATAAGAGCCAGGTGCGTGGATAAGTGAGCTAGCAATCCGACATTAAGTGAAATGGCCGCTCACCTCCATTTACACTCAAGAGAGCGTTATTTAGATTAAATCTTTTCTCCTCTCAGACCTCTCAATCTTCTCCAACAACTGTAATCTTTATAGCTCCAATCTTTATGCCGTTTACTCAGGGTATATATTAGACTTATCCCAGCTCAGGTATATCCCAATATTTTCCTTATTCCAATGATCTCCTTATTTCCCCACGATTCATCTATCGATCAATCAATACAAGAAACAGTACGCAGAGTACACTCAAAGCCGCCGATGCGGTAGACTCCGATACTTCCGGTCTCGGCCATAGACCGGAAGTGACGTCAATATGGCTTCTCACTGACGCGTTGCGCTACAAATCACGTAGCTTCTTCAAAGGGCCTTTACATTTATTATTGATTACCAACTGTCTTCAATTTTAATTCATTTATTTTGAGTGGTCCATCATTTTAAAGGAATTGAGCGCTAATTTTCTTTTATCTTAAAAATCATTGTGGTATGTGGTGACACTACTAAATCGGCTGCTTTTTTCCGGGGTGTTGCACTACTTGTTGTATTTATTTACCCACTCCTCATTTCTGGTACATCCTATACCCCATTTTAGCCCATCAGTTTACCTCTTTCATACCCACTTTGCAATACTCTACGCAAGTTTAATGCAATCGGGTTCAATTGGATAGATGTGATGTACCCTTTTCTTTCTTTCTAATGCAGTGAATGATCCCTTCAGCATAATCTGTGGGATAACTGCTAATTCATTCTGTACTATTGAGGCATATGATTGTCGCACCCATTTATTTGTGACTCTCAAGTTTTGTGTTGCACTGCAGTTTCTATGTATCTTTTTCTTTTGTCTTCTGTTGTGCTGCCCTGAATGGCAGATTGTTTCTATGTTGTTATTAAAAAATAAAGGAAATATTTTCTTAAATAACATCTGATTTAATTGTTTTATTTGCTACGTGTATATATACTTGTTACAGTATACTCTGATTTGCATTCAGTTTTGTATCCCATTGTGGTTGCTCACAGAATTTGCATACCTAGAGTGTGAGGCACTTGATAGAAAGTTTTTTCAGCTCCCTAAATCCATTTTTAAAACATAAAAAAATATATTTTTCTGTAATTTACAATTTTATTAATTTATTCTGTCAAACAATTAATTATGTAAATCACAGAAGAATATTTTACAGTATTTTTTTTATCACTACTCATGATGCCACCTAGCCATTAAATAAAACTCTCTCACACTTTATAAACAAGCATGGAATAAATACTTTTCTGCAATAATCCTTCAGGCCCCCCAATGTGCTTTTGAAGCTCGTTAATAATTGTTTTAATAATAAGTCTGACTGCATGTAATCTTTAAGCAAATTTGTTATTTGATACATATATATTGCACATATTTATATGTACAGTGTAAATATAAAATTACATCACACATAATACTGTTAGCATTTGCACAAATTATATTTCTTTTCCCATGTCATTCTTTTCCAGTTATACAGGTAATTGATTACCTGGGTTCATACCATAAATTATAGAGTGTAATAAGCATGACTTAATGTGTTCACGCTGTGAGATAATGGCAGTAGTTCCTCTTTTAGCAATTAACTAACGGAGTCCAGGTGTCTCTTATGTCAGCAATTACAATCCCATTGCCTTCAACCACATCTTTCTACCAGCTAAAACAGTATGATTTCCTCTCTTTATCACTAAGTACCCCTTCACTTATATGCGCAAAAATATTTTTTCTTTACTTGTTTATATTTAGACATTTTAGAATCTGAAAAGTATCGCTCATTCACAACCCCCCCCCCCCCTCCACCTTCCCACGCCCCCATTCTCAGCTAAATATTTGATAACATTTCCCTCCCCTCTTACTGAATTTGTTCTAGAATACAGTATCTTGAGACCCAGGTGGACAATAAGCATTTACATATAAGTGGACTTACTCGAAGAAAGACATTTACATTATGTATAATAGTCAATTATACAAAGCATATAAAAAAAGGCCAAATGTATATTGGTAATGAGTATACACATCTAAATAAGAGGATCTCATTAAAATGATTTACACACTAATTTTAAATAAGCCCTGGGTTTAAAGAAATAGTATTCTCTCTTATTTTCTTTTTTTTTTTTTATGGTTGTTTTCAAAAGGGCCTGCTTCATTAAGTTGGGATACAACTGTGCTTAGGTAGCCTCTCAAGTAAGTTCAATATGTGTTAATATAAACTGAGAGGCCATTTTATCATGCCTTACACTCTATTACTGCTCAGTAAGTAGTGGAGTCTGTCTGGAAATGATCACTGCAACTAGTATTTTATTTCATAAACATTAATTCTAAGCTCTAATATATGGCATAAGTGACTATAAAATACTTCTAACATTGCATTGTTAGGTGGCACACAATGTTTGGTATTTAACAAGAGTAACAACAGGGTCTTGCATTATTATTCTTAGTTTTAACTTTATAATATCTGCCATTTATAAACCCTACAAATAATACAAATAATTTTAAAACACAATTTCTATAGTAATGCTAAACTAAAGTTTGGTATTTTAGCTTGTAGCCATCTAATTTGAATACCTTTAGGGGTTATTTATTTGCCATTACTAATTTTCCATGCTGACAGCTGTACCAATATTTTGTTTGTGTAAATTCTCAAGACAAATATCCAAGTCCATAAAATCAGTAAGCAAGCCATATTTTAAATATAATTGGTTTTGCTGGTTTTTACAGTCAATGTTATCTTAGCAAGCGTTGACGTATCCTTTCTCATCTTTATTCAATATTTCTCCAAACAATGGTTCGGTATTATTTATGCATGTATTGTACGTCCAAAAAGTGTGAATTGAATTCAGAAGTGTTATGCCTGACATAATTGAAAACAGCAAAGATATACTCATGCTTCACATAAACTACTTTAGATATTTGGCCATCAAAAGCCAACAAACTGAGCAGCATTCCCATTTGTAATTATTGTTCAACTTTGCATGCTGATTAGCACTGATTCATTAAACTTTGCTACAGAGAAAAACACATGTAATGTTGAGCAATAATTACAAGAAATGCTTAACCTATATTAGAGTTTTCCATGTATTTTTCAACAAGACTATGCTTAAAATAAATTATGTATGGCTCCATTTGCTGAGTTATCAAGTATTGATTCTATGTTTATATAGAATTATTTACTAAAACAAACCCCCCCAAAAAAAATATATATTTTACAGTTGGAAGAAAAAAATAATTCTCCTTTCACTTTTTTAGTGCATTCCAGCCTAGAAATCTAGGTGCATGGACAGTTATCTCCTCAGAAAGACAGCCTCAAGGTTGTGGCCACATTCAGTGATAATATCAGCTATCAACACTGGATAGGTGCCTCAAAAAGGGGCAAAAAAAGCCTTAAATACCATCTTGAATACAGGATAGGGAAAATAATTTAGAAGTGCAGTAACCACTGATGACTGGGACCAAATCTGGACTTCTTCCTCTAAAAGCCCCAGTCTCTGCTGTAGAAAATAACTACAAATTACTTACCACACTCAAATACTTACTAAAGGCTGTGCCATTATATGTGTGTGCTACTTTGAATAAATAAATAAAGTTTTATTTTTTTCTTGTAGTTTAGCTTTATTTTTAAACTTAAGTCCAGAACAGGCTATATAGAAAAGGGTTCCAGTAGGCATCACGTTGTTGCATTTTGACACGCTATTAGAGAGTAGGATTGGGTGAACAGTCCCGCCGAGCATGAGTTCAGGCCGAACATTTGCATGTTCAGACGTTCACCAAACACCCGAATTTGCAGGGTGTTTGCTGGGTGATTGCCCCACCAGGCACAGTGTAAGCTGGTTGTTAAGGATTGGGGCCAGGAAGCTGGCCGCGGCATCCATAACAATTGATGAGTCATCAACTGTCAATAGGTTTCCCTATTGCTGGTTAAAAAAAAAAAGATGTGGGGCCCCAACCAAAATCCATACCAGGCCATTATCCAGGCATGCAGCCTAGCAGGTCAGGATTTTTTTTACACTGAAACATGTCCCCAAGGGCAGTACTCAGACCATTTGCATGCCCAATTACTTGCATATAAGCATTTAAAATGGGCATTTTAGCTCCCATATACTTAAATGGGGTTCGCCGTTCGGGTTAGAACGTTTCCCCTGTTCGGGAGTTCTGCTGCAAACGGAGCAGGGGGGCGTTCCGCCCATCTCTATTAGAGAGTGTGTTCTGAAGGTGTTACTTCTATAGATACAAACTGGAAAAAAATACAAAAGTCACTGCTGTTTGTTAATATAGCACAAAGAGACACAAGAAGATCATTTTGAAACACTATCACAAAACGTATTGTTGGTGTTTACAAACAACCCTTTTCTAAAATGCAACTCAAATGGTTGAAATGGTGGATCTTAACATTATCCCTTATTTGGATAATTACAGGAATTTAGCTTGTGCTTTAGACGGATGCACTGTCTGGTCCCTGCCTTGCTCCTACAAGGCTGTTTTCTAACAGACAGCATTGATTATACTGTTTCTGGAAAGCTGTTTTTTTTTTTGTAATAACTTTTTCTTACAGTTTAGTCTCGATAGCTGATTATCCCATAGTACGTTAGGCACAGCATACCCTAATTTTGTAAAAATTACACATTAAAAGATGCACTAACTATTCATGAAAAAAAATAATAGCTTAAATAACTGTTATGTCTTAGCACTACCTTACAGCATTTGGGTCATTGGTTTGAGTCCCAATCATGACACTTCCTGCATAGAGTCCTTGTGTTTTTTTTTCAGTTTCCTCTGGGTACTCAGGTTTATAAAACATTTTAAGACCTCCTGCACATGAGTGTGGTGGACTAGGGAACCCCCTGATGACTGAGGTAGTCAGAAAAGCAAGTGCAAGAGAAAAAACAAGGGAGGGCACACCGGCCTAGTGCAGTGTAACCATGGCAGCAGGGACCGGTAGTGACGTTACGTCACCGCTAAGTGACAGCTGGAGCGCACATCTGCCTGAACTTCAAGTTTTGGGGCAGTGGCATGTGTTGCACACGCTGATCTGCCTGGGTGACTGAATTTTGGAACCCTGTGCTGGACCAACTAAACCATATACACCAAACTGGATGTCAAAAATGGCCAGTCATGGACCCTTGAATTTTTGTGAGCTATTAAAGGTATGGCCCATTCTCCCATCGATATGGGTAAATTTTTGGCATGTCTTATATAACATTGTGGTTTTACTGCATTCTGATTTGATGTTTTTTTGTTTTGTATGTTGTATTTTTTGTGTTTCAACGAGACGACAAGGGGTTTGCCACTCTACACATTAGCAATGGAGGTTCTGCAGTCACTAAGCTATGGTCACATGATTTTGATATTGCTCTGGGCAGGGAGAAGTCTTTGGTCCTCATGTCTTTGTCAGTAGAAGTATATAAAATATAATGGATGAATTCTATTGATTTGACTCTGAATAAGAGGGTTTACCCTCAAAATTTGTTACTCATTTTTAATCCTGAATGGCGTCCCTTTGGTGCTGGAAAGCTCTGGGCCCTGAGATAGTGGCTTGATATGCAGTTCACTTGCATTGTCTGTTAGTATATTTTATATTGTTTTTAATAAAGTATCTGTGGGATAAATGCACTAGGCCAGTGCACCCTGAATTTTTTTTTCTCTTGCAGTTACTCAAACTCCAAAGACATGCTGGCAGGTAATTGGGAACTGTCTATATTGGTCCTTTTACATCTATGTTTGCGTGTGAGGTAGGGTCCTTTCTCCTTAAGGGCATGACTGATGTGAATATATAATACTGTATATGTTATACTCTGCATAAATTGTCACAACTTTTCAAATACATGTAAATGCACACATTTACATGTACACACCAAGTGGTTAATAGCAGGCATGAAATGTTGGTAAGGCTTTGCACACAGCTTCTTTGATGTATAAGGGAAGATTGTTGCTGGAAAGATCCTCAAATGCAGTGATAAATCCCGAGTATCCTCATAAAAGAAAACTGATCATGGTGAAGATCGTTTTAACAGGGAATTTATTGAGATAAACAACAGGGGTATACTCACAAACATTGTTAAAAGACATGCAAGAATACAAAGCACGGCTCGGTGGTTAGCTGCTCCCGCAGAGTGCGTTCCACCGGCCGGAAATCACGTGGCTGTCCGCTCGACCAATCGCTAGACGCGTTTCGCTGTAAGACACAGCGTCATCTGTAGCAGCGAAACAAATTCCCTGTTAAAACGATCTTCACCATGATCAGTTTTCTTTTATGAGGATACTCGGGATTTATCACTGCATTTGAGGATCTTTCCAGCAACAATCTTCCCTTATACATCGAAGAAGCTGTGTGCAAAGCCTTACCAACATTTCATGCCTGCTATTAAACACTTGGTGGTAAGTAGATAACCAAAGGGGGTAACCCCGGATACAGCACGGATCAAGCACTCAAGCACCTTATTATTTCGGGAGGATTGATATATGGACATTTATAGTTTGTCGAAGCACTTTATATTCATTTATATGAATTTTTATGAATTTTTATTATTAATTATTGATTATATGAATTTAAGCATATTTGCACAATTATTTTAAAGCAGAGCTGCAATCACTGACTATCATTTCAAAAAGAGCACTAGCACTTTTCACTGCAGCAAGCAGCTTAAATCATTATTTTTGCACAAAACTTTAATCACAAATATTATATACACCATAAGCGCGAGGTCCCACAGTCCTGCAAAAGGTGTTACCTGGTGACATAACCATATGACCCTGTCCCCATGTCTATCTCTCATTGAACCAGTGTCATTATGGGGCAGGATCACCCAGTGACGTCCCCAGGTAACCCCACCACCATGTTTATCTGTCATTTAGGAATTACACTAGCCAAATCAGATGTAGGAATGGGGGCAGAGTCATCCTAGATATGTCACCAAGTAACCCTGCCCCCAGCAACCCAGCATGCCCTGGTCGATAACATCACAAAGGATTGGAGTCACCTGATGACATCATCAGGTGGCCCTTTCCCTTAGGTATTTAAGAACTGTCCGTGGAGCTGTCAGACAGTGTGAGCCTTGATTGGGTGTAATTATTTAAAAAAAAAACATAAAAATGCCAACCCAAGCAGAAACACAGCCGAATGACAGATAATCATAGAGGCGGGGGTTACCCGGTGATGTAACAGGATAGTCCCTCTCCATGTCTACCTCTTACTGAATGAGTGTCATTTTGGGGCAGGATCACCCAGTGACATCACCGGGTAACCTCACCCCCATGTTTATCTGTCATTTGGATTGTGGGGAAGATGCCCTTGTTCCTATCAACATGGACACAAGGTGCATTGAGGGTGGGGGCAGAGCGGCCCCAAGCCCTGTCCCAAACCCCCCCCCCCCTTATTGAGTGTGTGGCCTGGTATGGTTCAGAAGGGGGGTTGCTCGCTTGTCTTCCACTTTTCTGGTCTGCCGGGCTGCATGCTCAGATAAAGGACTGGTAAGGATTTTGGGGGGGACCCCACGCCATTTTTTTTAAAACGTTTTGGTGTGAGGTTCCCTTTTAAATCCATGCCAGACCTAAAGTTAACCCCAGAGCACAAAACACAGAAGAAACACAAGAAAAAAGACAACTAATAAGCTCACATAATTTCACAAAACAATTATGCTTATCATTTGAACCATATCATAACATCTGGAGAACTATGTGGGAATCATGGGTAATTGATATACTGTAATTAGACTGGTAATTTTCAATAAAGAGCACAATTTAGGTACATTTGAGGCACCATTTATTATGTCCAGATACTATATACTACAGTCCAGATATCCTACAGTCACAGCAACTCCTCTGTGCAAGCATCTTCCATGAGCAAGAGTTTATGGAATTCCCCGCTTAGGATGGCGAGTATATATGTGCCTCTTCAGAGGAACAAACAATGATTTCTTCAGAATAACAAAAGGCTCCTTCCCTTTTCTTCTTCATACCCGGGTACTGTACTGGATTTTACTATACCTACTGAGCGGACAGCTTATCACCAATAACGGAGGGAGATCGAGGTCTAGGGACATCCTGATTGCCAGTGTATGGGAGCGATCCCTTAATATCGACCCGCTGGTTACCCCTGTAGGGGTAAGGGAATCTGGTAAGCGCAGGACCCCAGGCTCAGGGGAACACTTTTTCCTTCTGCCCACTCACCACACTCCGGGCATAGAGAAAAGAGCACCTTAACCACCATATACGGACTATACATATTTAGGACTTTGCTGGATCTATCAAACCACTGAGATTGCACACGTTTTTGGATTTATTTGATGATATTTTATATGGACACTTCTTCTTTTGTGCTGCCGTTTTTGCACAGCTATATATAATAATTCTTCACATTTGCACTATTGCACTTACTTATTGACAGCTATATATATATATATATATCTTTTTTCACCTATATTTATTATATTTATTGATTGTGATTCTATGGTTGCTAATTTATAATAAGATATTTAATTATTTATCACTTCACTCCTGATATTCACTATTGCACTTTTTGCACTTTATATTTATCAACTGCACACATTGTATGTATATGTTTATTCAAATTGTGATGGTTTCTTATTTTATGTCTAGACTTTGCACATAGACCATCCCTGATCTTACACAGTTGTAGCCCTTTGTTTCATGATTCTATAAAACTACACACAGGTCTTAATATAGTTTTATTACACGGATTTTAGTATAATTTAATATTACTTTTATATACAACCTAACTCAGGAGTGAAACAACCATAGATTGATTTCCCGAATACCCCACTGGGCAGCGCCAATCACTTCTCTCATTCTCCCACATCTTCCATGAGCACCTTCCAAGCATCAGGGTTAGAATTGTTTACTTAAATGGCTGTTTAATCAAAATTGGTTAAAACAATATGTTGTTTTTAACACCTTCCCGATGACTGTACACATATATGCAGACGCACTGAAGTGGGTCTTCTTCCTTACAGCTACTGTACATATATGCAAACATGTTTGTGTTGGAAGCATTCTACACAGCCCGCTGCTGACACAGAGACCAGGCTCTCACCGAGAGCCACAGGTCCTGCACTATTGGGAATGGAAAGATCTGGTTCCCAACCGCCTGAACACTCTGTTAGCCTCTAGCTGGCTATCACAGTGATTGGTACAACCTTCCCCCTGTGCGTGTTTATCCTCTGAATGGAGAGAAAGATACAATGCATCATTTTTCCCTTTGCAAGAGTAGAAAAGAGAAAAGCATGTGTAAAAAAATAGAAAAAGAAAAATAGCTAGATTGGGATTAATTCAGGTCAGTGTCAGGTGTTAGAGTTAGGGTCGAGGTAAGTCAGAATCAAAGATTAATGTCAAATGTCAGGATCAGTGTATTTTAGGTTGGATTAAAAAAACATTTTAAAATTAGTATTAATGCCAGTTAATATCAATGTGTTTTAGGTAGCATAAAAAAAATATTAACTATTGTTTCTGGGCCATACTATGGACACAAATAACATATACACATGTGGTATCGCTGAAATCATTAGGAGCAAGGGAATTTCTTGAGACTTGTTCTTTGGTGGAGGGTTTTTTTACTATTGTGGGCCATTTTTTTTTATAATAAAAAAATCAGGCAATATCAATTACCATATGATATGTGATGATATATACAGTTTTACTAACACATATTTATGTGGCCAAATTGTGTTCAGCCATTTCGATTTGTTTTTACCTTCATCATGAAGGGGTTAAAGAGCACACATTAGAAAATGTAATTAAATTTATGTGAAAACTAAAAAAATGTATCTTTTAATAAATATGATTGATAATTTCGGTAAACTTGATTCTGGTACTAACAATTTAACAGTTAAAATACTGAATAAAAGTTGAATTTAGAGCTTTCAGAAACTGCCTATGGTTAGAAGAGTTACAGCTAAAAAAGTATACCTTTTATTTGCTTGAGTGTTTTCACTTAGAACTGATCAAAATATAGCATCTTGCCAAGTTAGAGGATGATTTAGAAAACATGCACTGTTATGCAGAAAATTTCCAAAGAGTCTGAGTTGCTACTGAATAGACCCCTTGGTGAACCAAAAGTTATTTAAGCTGAAAATAAAGAACATTGGTTCATGCAACTCATGCTTTTTTAATGACTTCAGCACCTCTTTACATCGCTCAAAGTGACTGAGGCCTAGATAATAGCCAATGCTGTTGCTTTTATTGCCTTTGGAAATGGTATTATACTTCAAACTTGCTAACGCATACCAGGGGACAGGCAACATTCTAATGAGGAGATGCTTAGTGAACTCCTTTTTCACAGAAAATGTGTCCTTCCCTAATTGAAATCACTGCTTCAATTTCCAGCAACATTTACAGCAAACACCTTTTCATTACTGATGAAAGATGCTGCTAAGTACTAACTGGAGCTGAAGACTGGGCAGTGGTTTAACATGTAAGCAGCATGTAACAATAAATGATTACATACCCTATATTTGCCATAGTAAGGAATAAAAAGCTTGGGTTGTAAATAATATTATAAGAAAGATCTTCTGTGCTGTCTAGATCATTTAGCCGGGTAACATTGTGATTGCACAATACAACTAATAGTGAAAACAACATAAATTGTTCTCACTAGCAGGACCGGCTTTTGGAAACATCCAAATGCGATTTTCATAATCTGAGCAGAATTGCATACTAATCATTTCTGTTAATGTCTATAATTGTTTGCAGCCCCAGCATGATTACATATTGCATGTAATTCTGGATGCAACTCCACCCTTAACAGCCCCAGTATTCATTAACAGGATGGGATCAATACATCCTCCCAAACCATCCATAACAGGAATTCTTACTTTTATTTTATTGTATACATGAAATATACTTTTTGGTTCTTTGTTATAGATTCCAGTAAATGACCAAAAACAAATGTCAAGAAACAGTATAGCTACTACATGTCACAATATTAAAGTTACTGGTAAACAGATCAAGCAATTAGAGTGACATTGTTTTTTTTGTGAGACATATTTTTGCATTTTATAATTTTGCACACTTGGTAAACAATTACAAAATACACATTTTAGAGTGTGCTAATACAGTCAAACACACACACAATTCCTCTCTGACACTCTATAATGCAGTAAGAGAAATACTGTGGAGGCTCTATTAGAAAGTGTACTGCCACCCAAGGTATATTTCTGTTCCTATGAGGAAGAGGGCATTGCCATTGGGTATAGTATAGGACAACAAGTTGGCTCCATCCCAGAGTTGGCCTGCCAGGTGGGATCCTGTATCATATCCAACTACGGTTGCCTAAGTTTGTAAAATTGTTGGTATATAAAAATTCAAATTTGTGTAGAAAGTCATTTATGATCCCTGCTCGAGATAAACTGTGGGTTCAGTCCAAACCGATTTTTCGACCAAATGTTCCTTATTCTAAGGTTAGGCAACATGTGATCACTGAAGTACTTCAGTAGCAAAACATAAAAAAATGTGCTGCAGTAAGTCATATAGGTGCAAGAAGATGGCACATGACTAGATGTGTATGCAGAATAGCACAAAGTATTTGTATATCATTGCAGTCAAGAAATCTTGAAAAGTAAAAATGAAAAGTCACATGTGCTAAAATGCAAACACATGGTATTACCCTTGTAGATGTGAAGTAAATATAATCTGAACAGAAACTTAGACACACATAGTCACAATGAATTATAGAAACTGTAGGCTGTCATGCAGTGGGCTGTGCATTATGGTTACTAGTATGTGTTCCATTATGTCCAGGTCTGTGCTCCAATGGATAAACATGGATAGGTACCAGAATCAAAGGCCTTCAGCCAATGCAACACCAAATGTGAGCTGACACATTTCACCATGGTGGGGCTTCTTCAGAGAGTGTAATTATATAACAGAGTCAGGACATGTGTCAAAACATCAAGGAAGCACTATAGGTCATGAGCTCCCCCATGCTCCTTTGTATATACAAAGCTAAAGAAAGTATTTCATAAATTTTCCTTTTCTTTGTCTCCAGTCACCCACTCCTCATTATTTTGTAAAGGGCCTACATGCTCAGACCTAACTTTTTTACTGTTATTATATTTGAAGAATTTTTGGGGGTTTGTCCTACTATCTTTTGCAATCTGTCGTTCATTTGAATTTTTGCATCCCTGATTTCCTTTTTACATATTCTGTTATATTCTTTGTAACAATTAAACAATGATAGTGTTCCCTCATTTTTATATATTTTTAAAAGCTCTTTTCTTTTTATCCATAACTTTTTTAACTTTTGTCATGAGCCACATAGGTTTTATTTTTAGCCTTAATACCCATGGGAATATACTGTGCAGTGAGTTTGCATAAAGTCTTTTTGAAATATTCCCATTTCTGTTCTGTGCTCATCAATGCCAATATTCCCTCCCAGTCTAAATCCTGGAGAGCAACCCTCATTCTTGGAAAATGTTCTCTCTTAAGTGTTTTTGTATTTCCTGTATGCGTTTTTTGCTTACAGTTAACATTAAATGAAATAATGTTATGGTCACTGCTACCCAGATGTTCTTTTATATGAACATTGTTAATAAGCTCTGCATGGTTTGAGATTACCAGGTCCAACAGAGCATCATTTCTAGTGGGGGCCTCAATAAACTGCACCATAAAATTGTCTTGTAATAGGTTTATAAATTTTTGCCCTTTAACTGTTTAAGCAGTGCCATTAGTCCAGTCAATGTCTGGGTAGGTAAAATCCCCCATTATTAACACTGTCCCAGCCCTTGCAGCCCTTTCTACCTGTGCCAGGAACTGAGTCTCCACCTCCTCATTAATATTGGGAGGTCTATAACAAACTCCAATGATAATCTTTGTTTTACACACACCCATGTACATTTCCATCCATACTGCTTCTGATTCAGCACACTCTCCATCAACTAGGTAATCTTTCACACTCACTTTGAGATCACTTCTCACATAGAGACAAACACCACCACCCCTCCATTTTACCCTGTCTTTCCGAAAGAGAGCATAGCCAGGAATAATAATAGCCCAGTCATGTGAAGATTGAAGCCAAGATTCAGCAATACCAATTAAGTCATAGTTTTCCTCGTGCACCAGAGCTTCCAACTCACCTATTATGCTTGGCAGACTTCTGGCATCGGTGAACAAACCCTTTAAATCATTGTCCCATTTTGCACACTTATTTTGCATGTTTTTAATTTTGGTACAAATAGTACCATTTCCAATGGTTTTTTGTAACATGGGAACCTTCTTTTCCTCTGCCATTACTCTCCCCACATCTTTCCCCATTCCACCCACCAATAGGGGTGGATGGGGAATATGATTCTTTCAATAAGAATCATACTATATTGGGAAGCAGGCAAAGCCTTTCTCCGGGGGAAAATTATAGCCTTTGTCTCCTCATTCAAAAAATCCTCCCTCCAGAACTATAAACAGGTCAGCGAAATGCTTCACAATGCCCAAATCAATCGCACTCAGACACTGCAGAGCAAAGAAAGGCTCGGCATGAGGCTAAGTAATGCTTTGACCACTGGAGTGGATTAAGCAGTCTTTCTTTGATTTTCAGATCCATACATTTGGTAAATTACTGGCTCAGCTGAGCAAAGGATCTTATAAGCCAATACATATATTAGCTCTTAAAGATGCCACTGGTCATTTAACTCCCCCAGAAATCTCAAGAATCTTAGAAGCCTATCATACAACCCTATATGCAAAGGATTCTATTTCTATTGACATAGACACAATCTTTTCTGGATAGACTAAAAAGTCCCAATGTGCTCCTATTTCTCCAACAAAACAACAAAACTCCTGGCTCAGATGGATATATAGCGGGATTCTGCAAAGCAATAAGTGATAGTGTTCTTCCCAGCCTTCTCTCCTTATATAATACAAAGTGGTATGATGGCAATTATCTACCAACCGGCACACAAGTCTGTTTTTTACTGTGATCAAGGGGAAGGTTTTTTTTTCTTTCACATTGGATTACATTGTATTTCTAATACATTTTTGTCATTTTGATATATTTCTGTGTCAGTATTTTTTGTTAGGGAACTATTTCATTTATACCCCGTTTACTCTTATATGGTGCTTTAGGGCCTTCCTCCTCTTTGGTTCTGGTTGTCCCTGTTTTTTCTATCAACCGGCACACAAACCTATATTAAGCTTTTGGCAAAAAAAAAAAAGGGAAGGATCCTACAATACCTGGATCCTACAGGCTAATATCTTTACTGAATGTAGATGTGAAATTCTTTCCAAAATTATAGCAACCAGATTAGCTGTAATTCTTCCTTCCTTAATTTACTCTGTCTTGGCCAGTATTCTTAAAAGACAATCATTTACAAAGTCCTTTTGGCCCTTGAATACACCGAATCCCATCCAGTCGAAGACCTTGCGATCATTACGCTAGATGCCCAAAAGGCATTTGTTAATGTCAGCTTTAAATGACTCTTTATGGTCTTACAGAGACTGGGATTCACAGGTCACTTTGCAGAATTTTTAACGTGCTATGTATTCTAGCCCCTCAGCCAGAATAATCACCTCAGGGTGTATCTCCAATCATATCCCCCTTTGCAAACGTATCCACTTTACCCCTTGCTCTTTAACCTAGCTCTTTAACCTAACCATTTAGACTTTAAAATATGCCATTAGGAACTCTAAACACAATATGCTGCTATTTACATCTAACCTCTCATCTAACCCAGGCATGCTATATTCCAGCTTAGGCATGTTTGGACTGTGTTTGGGATTATGTGTTAATAATGATAAAAGTGAGGTATTAACTCTAACACATTCTAGTTTGATAGAATGCATCACCTCTTCTTCCTTTTCTCTAGCTCAAAATCATATTTTTTACCTGAGTATTAAAATGGGGAAGGAGCCCTCCTCTCTTTATTACCTCAACTACCATACACTAACTGTTAAAATTGTTAAGGAACTAGAGCTTTGGTCGACCTTACCTCTGTCATTCTTCGAAAGATTAGATCCATTTAATCAAGATGGTGAGTTTCCCTTGCATCTCTTACCCCCCTCCAAACTATTTACCTTCTATTAAAACACAAGGATGCCCCGACCTTGAACAAAACCAATAAATCCTTTTTGTGGGGTACAAAAAGACCTTGCATTGCATTATTGAAGTTACATCTTCCGAAGAATGAAGGGGGAGCTGGCTTATCTAACATTAGAATATATATTATAGCTTACCTTCTTAGCTACTGTCTAGATTGGCTCTCTCAATCTTTTGTTTACACTAACTATGCCTTTGAATCCGAAATTGTTTATCCATAAACCTCTCTGCTAAACTGAATAGTAAATGGCAATCACTTCCACAGTCATTTCAACACAACATCTTAATTTGGGACACCATCATCGGCTGGAGAGAAATTAGGAATAAAAACAAGATATCCCCTTATGTATCCAGGTATCTCCCAATTCACAGGGACCCTCATGTTTCCTCAGAGCACAGTACATGGGACGTATGATCTCTGGCAAATTAAGAGATTATTATGCATGGCATCCCTATTTATTTTGGATTCTACATCTCCAAAACCCTTTTCTGAAGCTGCAGCAAAGTTTCATCTTCCCACTTCACATAATTTTTACTACTACCAGACTGTTGCATATGATTATATTTCATCTATCTTTGATTGATCACCTGATGAAGAAACAAACCTACTGTTACAATCAGGGGTCATGATCGAAGACCAGTTGCTATAGCAGTTGGGCGACTACCACCAACCAGCAGGATAGGTACACAGGCAGTTACCCTGGTGGTTTGGAGTGAGGAGTCTAAGCACTAACTGGTGTTAATGGTGGAGATGGATTTTGCTGTGTGTTAGTACCAGTTTGCGATCCTGAAGATCTCCTCACCAAGAGGGGAGCAAGCCAGGGGCCAATAGGGGATAGGCAGGTATGAATCAAACAAAAGCATAGCCATAATACCAGCCAAAGGTCAGTAACAAGTAGTTGCAGGCTGGGATCAGGCAGAACCATAGTCAAAGAACAAGCCAAGGGTCGATAACAAGTGGTAGCAAAATATGGATGGCAGCAGGAAAGACGAGAGCGACATACTGGCAAACAGGAAGTGCAGAGAACGCATAGGGCGCTTCTGTCCAGTGAATCCTGTCTTAGTATGGGTAGAACCATAGAATCCAGGGGGAGGGTAGAAACTAAAAACTAGCACTGGAGCAGCTCTTCTAAGGAGTAGAAGCAACTTTGGCTGGTAAAGGGAAAAGGGTAGAGAAGGCTCTTCTAAGGGCAGTTTTGGCTGACACAATAAAATAGTTACAAAATGTAGATGTACAGTGGACTCATCTGACATCTGAGTCCCCTTGCTGACCAGCTGCTATGGGAGAGATGTGATGAACTGATTAGGAGGAGGACCTGTTGTCCAGGAGCTGTGGCGGAACGCACGCCGTGCTCGTGGACCGCACAAAGAGATGTGATGAACTGATTAGGAGGAGGACCTGTTGTCCAGGAGCTGTGGCGGAACGCACGCCGTGCTTGTGGACCGCACAAACCGGACGTGACATCAGGAGATGGGCGGTTATGCATTTCAGAGCATGCACACAACACTCCTCCCTCACACCGATATCCCATCAATGAATCCAGATGAAAAAAAAAGAGTAAAGGTTTGGGTAGGGGTGAGTCAGTGGACGGAAATGTAGAACGTCAGTAGCCGGCAATAGAACAAGGAGGCACATTTTTTACACCCACTGGTCCTCTATTAGAACTTGACAAGAGATTAACAACAAAAGGAAAAAACAACCTAAATGTGAAAAACCAGGATAACAAAAAAAAAAAGGAAGACACCTTTATGTGTGTATTGCAAAGGGACATATCAAAATGACAGGTGCTGCTAAGGGCTGCCCAGAATTGTCCATAGAAGTCATGATTATGGATATAAGCACAGGAGATTTTTCATGTATATCTATACTAAATCATATACCCCCAATGTATACATTAAAAAATAATGTACACAGCCACTGCGAAGGGCTATATGGGGAAAGATAATACAAATCTTAAAAAGGCTGAAAATACATTAATGAGAATTTTAAATACAATTCACATACATCTATAAAATTAATATGACAGATATATACCTAAAAGAAGAATACATGAAAAGATAGAGGGAAATAAATACACATTCATCAATCAATAATTATAATGATATTTTTAAAAATATATTCCGATTAGGAATATATACAGTAGCCTCTCCCTGTGCCGTTTATATCTTCAGGCCTTATCCCCCACTAGGCCTACACCCCTACACGAGGTTCCGACCCTCTCAGAGGGGGAATCCCGGGGTGTCTTAAGTTTGGCCCCGTCCTTCCTTTCCCTCAGCCTTTCCTTTCTGTTCCTCAGACACTCCTACCCCTTTTATTCCTCATGTATCCCGTGCGGGTGAGGAAATCAAGGGTTGGGAGAGTGAGAAGAGAAGGTCATCAGCGTAGGCAGAGACCTTGTAGATAGAGGTCCCTGCGCGAATCCCAGAGATATTTGGGTTCGAACGGACCGTAGCTAGGAAGGGCTCCAGGGAAAGCGCGAAGAGCAAAGGTGAAAGGGGGCAACCCTGACGGGTCCTGTTCAAGATATGGATTGGGTCCGAAAGGACTCCGTTCACCTTTACTCTTGCCCCAGGGTTAGTGTAAACACTTCGAATCCAAGTCATCATCTGTTGTCCGAGACCGAAACGTTGAAGTACCGCGAACATATAGGGCCAGCTGACCCTATCGAACGCCTTTTCGGCGTCGGTGCTCAAGAAGATGGATGGTGTGGTACCGCTACATGCAAGATGAATTAGATTGATGACCTTGGTCGTGTTGTCCCTAGATTCGCGCGTGGGGACAAAACCCACCTGGTCCAGGTGAACCAGACCGGGTAGGTGTGATTGAAGGCGGAGGGCTAAAAGTTTTGTAAAAAACTTTAGGTCAGCGTTGAGCAGCGAGATCAGACGGTAGCTTCCACATGCTGAGGGATCTTTCCCCTCTTTGGGGATGACAGAGATGTGGGCACTCAATGTTTCTTCGCGGAATGCACAGGGAATCCTCTCACTGTGGACTAGTGGCAAAACTATCAGTCTCGACCAATTTCTCCTGACTCTCCTGCAATGTAGTTATTCTGTTGGTAACAAAAGGAATTGGAGTTGAGATAGGGAGATCAGGAATAAAAACTGGATGATACCAGGACTTTGAGAAGTGGAGTTATGTTTAGAATTGCTATAAGCAATCTCTGCTGTAGAAAGATAGTCCACCCAGTCATCCTGAAAATAACTGACAAAACATCAAAGGTACTGCTCGAAGATTAAACTGGTCCTTTTGGTCTGACAATTAGACTAAGGATGAAAAGCAGAGGACAGATTAACTGTTACACCTAAAACTGAGCAAAAGCTTTTCCAAAATTTTGAAATAATCTGTACTCTTTTGTCAAACACCACATCCTTAGGAATTCCATGCAGTTGAAAAAAATATCCTTCTATCAGCCAGCACACCATGCTCCCAAAATGGTGCTGCGGCCTTCATGCAGCAGCACGGCTCCCAGGGCAGCACTCGGAATGATGGGCAGAGTTGGTATGACCCTGCCTCCTTCTCTCCCAGCAATAGCAGCTGTTCCTCCCTGGACAATACCCCAGTGCACAGCCCACAGAAGATGGCGCCAAGGCATTCTGCTACACATACAGTACATACACAGATGAGAGAAAGAGGGGGGACATGTCATAAAATAGAACTACAGAATTCCTAGAGCAGATCCATGATTTTCCCACTACTGGGCAACCCCTCAATGATCCGAAAATGAAAGAAATGCTAATATCTTTGCGAGGCTCAGTGCATAGGGATCTGATCAAGTGTGTCCCACAACTGAAATCTGAAATTGCTGAAGTGGGGGATTGTGTCAGCCATGTTGAAAACAAGAGTTTGCATCAGCTAACAATGAGCTAGTAGATGCACATAATGATAAGGATGAGGAAATAAAATGATTGAAAAGCAAGATATTGGACTTAGGAGGACAGGTCCCGTGGGAATAATGTTTAACTATGTGGCATAGCAGAATCTGTGACCCCTTTGGAACTCCGGCAATACAGTATGTGCAACAACTAATAAGGGACTTGCTTCCTGATACACCTACTGGTGAAAACCGCAACTCCTTCCAGGTAAAGTCCCGCAAGACGTTATAGCTCATATAAATTTCTTCCATGTGTAAGATGATCTAATGCGCTTTGCAAGACAACATAATTTCCCACTACCAGATCTGTATACGGGAATTGCAATTTATGCTGACCTATCCCAGTATACGATGATGGGGCATAAGAAGCTAGTGCCTCTTACCAAGCTACTACGAAATAGTCACCTTTCCTACTCCTGGGGATTCCCATCTAAGATAATTATCACAAAAGAGGGTCAAACCTATGCTGTTAAATCTATGCAAGAGGGTCTCAGACTAACCAAAAAATGGGGCCTGCTCCCTCAGGATGAAGATAAAACCTTAACAACCACGACTCCAGGGCATGTCTCCTTACAGTGGAGGCAGGTCAATGGCCCCTGAGCTTATCTTTATAAGCTTTGACCTAAAATGGTTTGAGTTGGTTAACACCTGCAATGGTTATAGCTAGATCTTTGGAGCTATAACCCCCCCCCCCCCATTGCTCCGATGCAAACTCCTTCGTACATTCAGGTTTACCACTATCTTTTCTTAAATATCCTATACTGTTCTGTTATTGACTGTTCTGTTTTATTTTTTTATTGTTTACCACCTGCAATATACAATGGAAAAATTGGCGATATCTCTCTGGAACCTACCCATCACCGCCATTCACCAAGTAAGCTTCTTTGCATCTATATGAGGCACTTCACACCACCACTCACAGGTACTTTATTTATTTGCACCAGCCTCCAAGATACAGCAATTCTCCTTCTGTATACGACGGTGCTTAAGTTTTTCACTATGAATGTGCATGGCCTCAATAGCCCCTTCAAAAGGCGAGCCATGTGGCAAGAAGCAAGAACCCTGAAAGGAGATGTTTTGTGCATACAAGAGACTAGTGATGAGCCCCCCCCGAACACCCCCGGTTCGGTTCGCACCAGAACACCGCGAATGGGGGAAAAGTTAGTTAGAACTTTCCAACTCTATTGCAGTCTATGGGACTCGAACATGAAAAATCAAAAATCCTAATTTTAAAGGCTTAAATGCAAGTTATTGCCCAAAAAAGTGTATGGGGACGATGGGGACAATCCTTTTTAAAAGAGAAGTGATTTTAATAATACTTAAAGTGAAACAATTAAAATTAAAAATTCCTTTAAATATCATGCCTGGAGGGTCCCCATTTGTGCGATGTATGTATCAATAGAAATGTCGGTATTGCTGCAGCAATACCGACACTTCTAAAGGAAAAAATGTAATTTAAACTCCCAGCAATACAGATAAAAAAACCTGAAAAACATGAAAAAACAGCGTGCCCCCCCCCCCGTCCATACCAGGCACGCAAAAAAAAAAAAAACAGCGTGGGGTCCCACTTGCCCACTGCCGCAAGTACATATATCTGTCCGCCCCAATGTCGCAGTCCCGCAAAAAAATTGCAGATCGCCGCCATTACGCGTTAAAAAAAAAACAACAAAAATTACAAAAATCTTTCTCTTTGTTAGTAAACGCAATAACTTTTGCGCAAACCAATCAAAATACCCTTTTGGCAATTTTTTTTACCAAACTTATGTAGCATAAAACAAATTGGCCGAAAATGTTAAAAAAATTTGATTTTTACATTTTTTTTGGGGAATTTCATATAAGAAAATGTGAAAAATATTGTTATTTTTGCAAAATTGACGCTCTTTTTTTGTTTATAGCGCATGATCAAAAAATCGCACAGGTGATCAAATACCACCAAAAGAAAGCTCTGTTTGTGGGAAAACAAAGACGTCAAATTTGTTTAGGTACAGCGTCGCACGTCCGCGCAATTGTCCGTTAAAGTCACGCAGTGCTGAATCGCAAAATACCCCCTGGTCAGGAAGGGGGTAAAATCTTCCGGGGCTTAAGTGGTTAAAATCCATACCAGACCCTTATCCAAGCATGCAGCCTGGCTGGCCAGGATGGGGGGGGGGGGGTGAGTGCCCCCCCTCCTGAACCATACCAGGCCGCTTGCCCTCAACATGGGGAGGGTGCTTTGGGGTGCCCCTAAAAGCATCTTGTCCCCATGTTGATGGGGACAAGAGCCTCTTCCCAACAACCCTGGGCTGTGGTTGTCAGGGTCTGTGGGTGGGGGGCTTATCGGGATCTGGGGGCCCCCTTTAAACAAGGGGGCCCCCAGATCCGGCCCCCCCCTATGTAAATGGATATTGGGTATATCGTAAGTCCTTTATTAAAAAATAAAAAAAATATAGTGTCCCCAATGTAAATCCATTGTCAATCACGTCGCCTGCCGCACTCGAAAAAATATAAAAAAAAAAGACACTCCCACCTCCTCACACGCCTCCCGCGTAATGAGTTGTTTGAGCTGTAACAGCTCGTTTATAGGAAAGGGTCGGGGACACCTGGTTACATCACCCGGTGGCACCGCCCCTTCTGACGTGCTGTCAGTAATGTATTCACTGCACCAGCACAGTGCATTATGGGGTGCTTGTGACATCAGATTCCTATAATAGAGCTGTTCACCCCCTTCCTACCTAGACCTATTTTCATACAATACACTTCAGTGGCCTCACTGCAATCACAGCACAGCACTAAACTGACTGCAGTACATTGTGTAACATAAGAATCACCCCTATACTACACTGCAGTGCTTGATATATACACTGCAATAAATAAATAAATTATATATATATATACTGGCTGATCTATTACTAGATAAAATGCATAATCCACTAACTACCTGCCTAATCTCATTCCTATCTTGCCCTAACACACTATACACGGCTGCCGTGTAAGCAGCAGCTTTATATAGTGTGGGGCACAGTGATGGAAGTAACTGCGTTAAAGTAAACGGCGTTACTTAACACAGTTACTTTTGAGGGTAACGAGTAATCTATCAAATTACTCGTTCTCTTCCTGTAACGCCGCTGCCGTTACTTTCGGCTGCGTTACTGCAATTACATCTACTGCCACCAGATGGCAGCAGATGTAATTGTAATTCCCCCTCTCCTCTATGACCGCTTTCTGCGGTACAGGAAGTAGAAGAGGAGGAGACTCAGCCAAGGAGACACTCGGCAGATGATGATGGCTGCAGAGGGGCGGAGATGATGGCTGTGGAGGCGGAGATGACGGGGAGATGCAATGCTCTGGCAGAACCTGCCTGGCTACATATCCATGGAGGGTTCTGCAAACTATAGAGATGACTACAGCGGGTGGAGGCAGATCGTTTTTCATGCTATGGAGCTGCGGTATAGAGTACGGGGAGATGCACTGCTCTGGGGGGGGGGGGGGGGCTAGTGGCTACATATCCATGCAGGATCCTGCAAACGTCAGGAGTTGGGGGGGGGGGCTGCAGATGAGTGTGCATTGGGCCTGTTTAGTAGTGGGATGGGAGTTAGTTGCTGGATGGTGGATGGCAACCCCCAACTCCTGACGTTTTCAGGACCCTGCATGGATATGTAGCCATTAGCCCCCCCCCCCCAGAGCAGTGCATCTCCCTGTACTCCACACCGCAGCTCCATAGCATGAAAAAAGATCTGCCTCCGCCCGCTGTAGTCCTCTCCATACAGGACCCTCCATGGATATGTAGCCAGGCAGGTTCTGCCAGAGCATTGCATTTCCCCATCATCTCCGCCTCCGCAGCCATCTTCTCATAATGGGTTAATCATATCAAGGTATATCGGGCTCGAGAGGCAGAGAGCACAGTGCGCCAGCCCCAGGAGGAGGATGGAGCCAGACGGACCCGGACAGTGTGCCAGTGCCTGCCAGGCCACACCACCTCCAGCAGCCAGCCCAGCACAGCAGGTACCAAAAAAAAAAAAAAACCTCACAGTCAGTCAGGACTCAGACCCACACCGCCACCACCAGTGTGCCACACCGCCATCACCACCAGTGTGCCACACCGCCACCACCACCAGTGTGCCACACCGCCACCACCACCAGTGTGTCACACCGCCACCACCACCAGTGTGCCACACCGCCACCACCAGTGTGCCACACCGCCACCACCACCAGTGTGCCACACCGCCACCACCACCAGTGTGCCACACCACCAACAGCCAGCCACTCCAGGCAGCAGGTACCAAAAAACAAAACAAAATACAGTTACTCACAGTCAGGAGGACTCAGGACTCAGACCCCCACAGTGTGCCACACCGCCACCACTATTAAAGATCTCATAGAACGTAATTGCATTATAGAATAGTAAAAAAATTTGCAGTTACTTTTCTGAGTAACTAATTACTTTTTCAATGTGGTAACTGAGTCAGTAACTCAATTACTTTTTGGGAGAAGTAATTTGTAACTGTAACTAATTACTTTTTTAAAGTAAGATGACCAACACTGGTGGGGCATGGACTTAGCCCCTGAACCATGATTGACTAAAGGCACCCTGCCTTTGACCAATCATGGTTCTAAAAGGACATTGTGCTGTGATTAGCCAAAGAATACAGGTCTTGTGCATGCTTTGGCCAATCATCAGCTCATCAGTAATTTATTCACTGCATCAGCGTAGTGCATTATGGGGTGCTCAACAATGGGCGAACTTCCTGCCAAGCACCCCATTGGTTTGTGTGTTAAACAGTATTTATGGTGCTGCATTACAATAGACTTAGAAGGGCCCTGCTCATAGGAGACTAAAATCTAAAAGGGATCACGACTTAACTTTCCAAGTGGACAGCAGGAAACAAAAGGCTAATATTAACCAGGCAACATTTTAAGGTACAACAACACCATCACCAATACTTACAGTGTTTCTGTACCTGCTCTCAGGACGATTGGGTGTCCTTTTTTCCCTGTGCAGAATTTGCATACATTGCATACATTCATTGCACGCTGCCTCCAACCAGTCCCCGTTCTGGGCAATTTATGTGTTCCATCCCTATTTTCTGCCAAACATTCTACCAGAAGCATTAGTTCCTGCAGTTCAAGATCAAATAAACTTTATTCAAACCAATTATCTGTCAATCCAGGAGGCTATGTGGAATGCTCCAGAGGATTTACAAGAAGTACCAAGACAAGAATAGGAAAGAAACCTGTCTTTAAAGTTGGGGACAAGGTATGGCTCTTCAGCTAACCTTAAACTCTCCTGTACGTTCTGGAAGATGGGCCCAAGAGTTATTGGTCCTTTTGAGATTAAGAGAGAAATATACCCAGTAGCTTTCAAACTGGCACTACCTAATTCCTATAAAATCCATTCAGTATTCCATGCGTCACTGATCAAGCCAACTGTACCTAGTCCATTCCCTGGGAGAAAAGAGTTGCCCCCACCTTCAGTCTCGGTGGAGGGTGAAACTGAGTTCGAAGTGGAGGCCATTATGCATTGCAGGAAAAGGGATAGACAAATTTAATACCTCATCAAATGGAAGGGGTACCCCTAAGAGGAAAATTCATGGGAGCCTGCAAGTAACAAGCATGCTTCTAGGCTGGTGCAAGAATGGCTAACAGGTGAACGCAGGCTGTGCACTCTGGCGCAAGAATGGATAACAGGTGAATGAAAATGTGCAACGGTGCAAATTGGTGAACGTACGTGCGCAATAGGGGACAGATGCGGCCACTCTCTGGCCTATAAAAGACTGCTGCTGTATTCACAATATTACTGGATTGTCATCAGCATTCCCTGTGTTCCTGAGCCTTTGTGCATATCTCCATGGATTTCCTGTTGTTGACCCAGCTTGCCCTTGGCTTGTCTGTTCTGTGCTCCTGGATTTGACCCCTGGTTTGTTCTACCAATTCTGCTGCTGCTTGATCACCTGTGTATGACCCCGGCATTAGGGACTTGCTACCATTTGCCTGACACTTACCTGCCCTCCTGTGTATGACCTCGGCGTGCTCTTGTTCCTGCTACTTGTTTCACTGCTGCCTCCTGTGTGCACCGTTGCCAAATACTTCTGGAGTTCCTGAGAGACATCTGCCCGACTGTGCATCTGGCCTGTCTCAGAATTCTACAGGTAATCACTGGTCCAGCTCTTCAGTACTATACTGGCAACCTGTGTTTCTTTGGGTACTGCAACTCCTGAACTATCTTCAGGGGTGTACTGCACTTAGCCGCAAGGGGAGTTCTCTCAGCACTTTGGCCTCCGAGCAGGTATGTGACATCAGTGTAGGAGCATGGGACATGCTCCTCCATCTTTAGTATCCATTTAGTATCCATTTTGTATATCTATGTGTTTAAACTCCATTCTGCACATATCTCGCAATTGACATTATAAGCATGTTCTAATTATAATATCATGTTTCCTGTAGAATACTGTCGCCTTATAGTTTAGTTCCTCTTTATGAGGATGAGATCAGAAATGTCTAAGCTTTCTTTATTAACCAATAGAATCTACTTAATATGTTAATGCCTGTAAATGGAGCGTGTTTCCTATAGCTAGAAATTGATTAGCTTATACCCCCTTATAAGGAATATACCCTAGACACCCCCCCCCCCTTTTTACTGTGCATCCTGTATTCTTTGTATAAAGATCTCTGGATATGTATTAAACAGACGAGAAGTCCTTTGTACCACACACAGACTACTTGTGTTTATTCCAGTGGCAAAGGACACTCACGGAGCCTCCGCTCTTACATAGAACAGATTAGACTTAACTATAGTGGGGATGGGATTGACCAAATCACTAACAATCAGCACTGTCCAGACAGAGGTTCAGGGGTTATGCATCCTCACAGGGCAATGAGGGGAGAATAAAAACTCCCCCTACAAGCTTTAACCAGACACCAACTGCTGTTGAGAAAAAATATTTAGCAGTTTATATTTACTAAAACTATTCTGTGTATTGTGGGAGACCATATATATATATATATATATATATATATATATGATATAGTGAATGCAGGTTCCTGGGTTTAGTAACACTTCAAGATACTCTATTCACACATGTGCGAATGGCTCACATTGGTGGAGGAAAATTCGTTTTTCCTCTGGCCAGATGCAAGACTTTGGCCAAAGACCCAGTCCACACACTATAAAAGGCTATTCTTTCAGCAACCCCTTGTCAGTGTGTTTGAGTTTAATGAGAGAGAGGGATAGGTGACAGTATTGAAGGGAGAAAGCTGCAAGTGTGGTATGCCTCTACAATATACAGTGCTACTACATATACAATGTTAAATTCAGTTCTGTATATTGCTACTTTGTGGGTTGTGTGGCTAAGGACAGTGGAGAGTAAGCCCACCTGCATTCATTATAATTTGAATTACAGTTTTTGTTAAGACTAAATGTTTTGGGCTCAGTGTTTGAAGATTTTTCAAATGATTTTCAAGTGATTTTCTCAATCAGTTCTATTTAATCTGTGTTTAATTTTGTTAGGGTTTTTTGCTTAAGCATTTTGATGCGGTTAACAGCGACAGTAGCATGACATTGCTTTTAACACCGCAAAAACTGTCTTTTAATTTGCAATGGAGCACCACATACTATTTAGTCCATAAAAGCACCAGTTTCCAGGGCACCCAAGTTCCACATCCCCTTACAACAGTTCTTTCCATAGCTGCTAATAAGTATAGGTATTAAGTCCCACATGCCATGTCATATTAGGAAGGCCTAAAGGGAGAGGAAGACGTTTTTGTTGCAACTATCGGGTGGGGGGGGGGGAACTAACTTTTCTATCCATAGGCCAAAGCAGTGGTTGGGGTGCAGCGCAGTGGTTGGGGTGCAGCATATAGAGTCAGGACACAGGTGGCTTTCTTTTCTGGCAGTGGCCGTGCTATACGGCCACCGCACATGGAGGAGGTGGAAAGTGATCTTTGTTTGGTGCACATTTACTTTTTGATTTTATGTTCTTGACAAAGATCTTGTTTAAGTGAAACGTGTAGAGTTATTTTCTTTATTTGCACAGTTATTTGCTATTTGGGGGAGGGGCGACCTGCTACTTCATTATTATTATTCAGGATTTCTATAGCGCCAGCAGTTTACGCAGCGCTTTACAATGTTAGAGGGAGACAATACAGTTACAATACAATAAAATACAAGAGGATTAAGAGGGCCCTGCTCAGAAAAGCTTACAATCTAATAACTTCATTTGCTCCTTCAGTGTTTAAAGAGGACTCATATAATTTTTAACTCTTGGCTTTATCTGGGCAGGTGGCACAGGTGGGGAGGGTATAATTTTTTGTGCCATCGTGACTGCTAATAGTACCAGTATCGTACTGATAATCTTATCTGCAGTATTAGAATAGTTTTTTTTGGGCTTGTGCTACTGGTGGGGAGGTTGGAATTAAATAACCATCATAATTGCCGATTGCCCAATTTGTGTAAATCTGCAGAAGATATTGAAATTGTATAGATATTGCAAATGTACAAAAAGAAGAAAGTACAAAAAAGAAATGAGAAAAATTAGGACTTGAAAGGTGTTGAAACCTCCTCACAGAATAAGTGGCAATACACATATATAAATAAAAATATTTTTTTATTACAATTATGATATTAAAAGATAATATTTAAGATACATACACCCCCTTAAAAACATAAAATACTTTCACAAATCGTGTGCCAAACAAATGAGAACATCACAAACGAGAAGGGTGGTTCATCTTGATGTATTTTGCCTAGTCAGCTCATTCAAGGGCTCAGAGGGGTGCAGTTAGAAAGGGTTAATAGAAAGAATGATAAAATATATACATAATATACAGCCAATACAGGTTAATAATTCTGTATTTTATACATAAATATGTTACTTCAAATTGACTTACAATAAATGTGGGGATGGGAAAAAAGATTTTTACTTATTCTGGGGCTATAAGAGCCCCCACATATATATCCAAACACTAAGAAGCCCCAAATATAAAGATCCAGCATACCTGTGGCATAAGTTCAGCTAGTCCTGCATCTCCATATTAAAAAGTAATGGCTGGTGAAGAGGGTGCCTCCATTTTGGGTGCCTAATGGGATGCACAATACACCCTGTTTATATAGGTCGAAATTTGCGCCATAAGCCATTCCTCCAGCACCCCCCCCCCCCCCAAGCATCCTGACACCAGGAAACACAGGCATGAAAGAATGTGCTACTGCCCATGATCCATGATTCCGCGCATGTGGGTAACGATGGGATGGTGGGCAACAGCTGTCCAGTGCCCAACCACCCCCACCACCCCATCCACCCCACCAGTGTGAATGTGGAGGAGGGACAGGAAGGGGGGAAGGTGACAGGGGTGACAGGACACTAAATAACACTGCCCCGTCCTGCCAAAAGTCCATAAACCGGAATAATGACACAATCAATCTAGATATCACCATTACTACCATCTGGTGGATGGAGTTAGTAAAGCATGCATAGAACACACAGATCACAGCGTTTTTTTTTTTATATTGCCATCTAGTGCATAAATAACATACTACAACTTGCAATTGTATAGCATTGATACCCTTATTGACCACAGAATAGTGACACCATCTGTCATATGTTATTTTAGTTTAGTTGAGTTTCCTCTCTTTTTTATATAGGAGAGTTTGTTTCTCACAAATTAATTTGGTGGTTCATTGGGATGTCTAGGTCTCCTCCCTATTAGTATCAATAGCGCATACCATGGTCCTACTATATACCCTGGTCCTAATAAATGTTAGGTTGTTTTTCCTCCCCATCACTTGGTGCATGGGTATGCATATACCCCGATCCTGTTTTAGTGCATGTGTATGCCATATAAAGGGAGATTATATTAGTAAGACAAGTAGGCAGTAGAGATGGGCCAAACACCCCACCAGTTTGGTTCGCTCCAGAACATTCAAACATCGCGAAAGTTCATAATTGAATAATTATCCCCATTGAAGTCTATGGGACCCGAACTGGAAAAATCAAAAGTGCCCATTCTGAAGGCCCATATGCAAGTAATTGCACATACCACGGTTATGGGGGTGCAGCTACTGCCCTGGGGGACATCAGTCAATGAAAAAAAAGTTTGTAAAAAATGTCATTTATAAATGAGCAGTGATTTGCTGATGCATAAAGTGAAATGCTAAAAAGGAATAATTCCTTTAAATATAGTGCCTGGGGGTCCCCTTCGTGTGCCTGTAAAGTGGCACGTCTGTACCTTGTAGAGAACCTGTTGCAGCAAAATAGACATTTATAAAGACTAAAAAAAATGAAATGTTTCCCCTAAGCTTTCTTTATTTTATAAACAACAGCTTGGGGAGCCGGTTTATATGATGAGGTCACAATTTAGTGCATTCGGAACATGATTAGAGATTTTTGGAGATACATTCTGGTGTGTCTTTCACAAACTTTGGATAGAAGTAATAGGTGGTGCCTTCACACCGTAACCCTATAGAGGTACTCTTGATGAAAGCAAGATTCAGCCTTGCTGTCAAAATTTTAAATGATATGCTCCAGCCAAACAGTGGCAGAAAAAATAGTCTTTGGGTGTCATTGGTGCCTTCACACCATAACCATGTAGGTGTACTCTTGATAAAAGTGAAAACTTGCCTTGCTGTCAAAAATGTAAAGGATATGCACTTGTCAAACGCTGCATAAAAATTGGCCCTTGGATGTTATTTGTACCCATGAAACCTACACCAAAAAATGTCTTTCAGAGGAAATTAATACCCATAAATCTAGGCTGCCTAGATAATCTTTCGGAGATTCCAGATCTAAAAAACACCTAATGCTGCTAATCCAGGACTGATATATTTTGATAAATGTCAGCCAGTCCACAAATGTCTCTGGATAGATGTCACAAAACCTATGGCAGCACTGAATGCCCATTCAGAAAGCATGCTGGATGCAGGGCAGCCCAGCAGCTCAATTGCATACTGAGCAAGTTCTGGCCAGTGGTCTATTCTCTTGACCCAGTGGATTGTAAACTGGAAAGCTCTCCATGTCTGGTTTCCCCCTTAGAAAATCTCCCACTATATGATGCAGACACTGCCGATGTGATGTTGAAGCTAAATGCCCTGGGCGCTGAGGACTAAACAATTTTGCAACGCATCACTGAGGCAGTCCCCTTCTCCACCGCTGCTCTCTTGACCAACAGAAGCCTCAAAATTATGTTTTCCATGAGACTGTATAGGAATCTGAAAAGGCGTTACATAAACTCCTCTTTAAGGTGTCCCCAAGACTTTTCCCTTGTAACGGTGGTCAAGGAGGGTTTCCAACCGATAGTGATTCTTCTCCTTGATGCCACGTATTTTAGGGTCCTTTCGCAGGCTTTGAATATTTAGGATGCCCATGCACCGCAAGTTTGTGGAGGCATGAGAAGCAGACTCCTCAGGGTCACTGAGGATTATAGTATCTGGAACTGCCTCTTCTCAGCCACATACTACTCCCAAGGGTTCTGGGGATGGAATACTATCTCTTAATGGTTAACGTATGTCTTCATCTGTTTCAATGCCTCCAAAACTGCGAGAATCCTCCTCCTCCCTCTCCTCTTTTGTGTTCTGTGGCATCGCAAGAATAGCATTTGCATAATGTGGTCCTTGAGAGGAAAGGAAGTCCTTCACTTCCTCCCGCTGCTCTGCCTTGAGTGCCCTGTCCATAAAGCCATGCATAGTCTGCTCCAGCAGAAACACAACAGGGATTGTGTCAGTGATTCATGCATTGTAATGGCTCATCATCCTTGTGTCCTCCTCAAATGGTGACAATAAATTGCATGCATTCTTTATCAGCAGCTATTGGTGTGGGGAAAAAAAGTTGAACCGGCCTGAGCCTGTTGTTGTTCTATACTGGCACAGGTACCCATTGACGGCCTTCTGCTGCATGTGCAGCCGCAGCAGCATTGCCAAAGTCAAGTTCCACCTGGTGAGCATGTCCCAAATCAGGTGGTTTATGGGCCGGTGGAATTCACGCTGAATTTCAGACAAACAAGCACTGGCTTTGTATGACCTCCTGAAATGGCTATAGACTTTTCTGGCCTGCTTTAGCAGATCTTCCAACCCTGGTTACCTATTTAAAAAAACGCTGCACCATGAAATTGAAGGCATGTTCCAGGCATGGCACATTTGTCAACTTTCCTTGTCAAAACACGGACAAAAGGTTAGTGCCATTATCGCACACCACTATTTCTGGCTCCAGCTGGCATGGTGTGAACCATCTCTGGGCCTGCCCCTGCAGAGATGAAAGATCCGGTATAGCTCCTGTCCCCTAGACAGACCAGTTAAAGCACCGCATGGCATCTTTTAGCCTGACTCATTGAATAGCCCCTTGAACACTTAGGGGGTACTGGCAATTCAGCAGAGGAGGGCATGGAGAAGGAGAAGGGGGTGGAGCTGACAAATCTCGCATCATCAACACCAGCTGTATGGAGACATAGCGGCAAAACAATCTGCAGAAATGCACCTTGTCCTGCATCCTTCTGAGTTGCAAACAGAGTTACCCAGTGTGCTGTGAACTATATATATCGTCCCTGACAATGCTTGCTTTACCACATGTCAGCAGTAATGTGGACCCTACAGCTGAATGCCTTGCCCAACGATGCCACAACATATGAAGCAGGGGGGTTTTTTGGTGTCTCACGCCAAGGAAATGGGACTTTATGGGCAAGTAGTATGCATAATAAAGTAAATGTGGAAAATAATAGAATAATATAAAGGGTATATATATATATAAAATTCCAAGTTTATTGGACAATCTTGTCAAAACAAGAGAAATGATATAATTAGTATCTCAATATGTGAGCATAAGTGTTGGGTATAGGCCCAATGTGATAAAGGTAGAAAGGTGATTCAAAAATGAATCCGTGACACATGTGATAATAGTGACAGTTCATATGGATTCTTGTCTCTGCGTGTCCCGAGTAAATCAGGAAAAATATTACAGAGTTCCGTCCATAGTATCCTGACGCGTTTCGGCTATATCAGCCTTTTTCAAAGGTTTCTGTCACCCAGCTGAAACAATAATAATAGTATTAATGTTTCCTTAGGAAATATATAATTATGGGTGTATCAAAGTACTAAAAAGTACATACTTATTTTTCCATCTTGTTTCTGCAAACCAAAGGGAAAAACTCTCTGCTTCCTCCAACCTGCGACAAGGAGCCGTAAGATGCCACAGTCTGGAAGGATATATTGGGTTATTGTAAGTGGAGTATATATATAATATATAATAAGGGTAATTATTACCGTTATTATTACTCACCTACCAAAAGAAAAAAGTGTTCATGTATGAGTCTTCACTCAAGGTTCCAGTGATGTCTCAGTTACTAAAATAATATGTAATATGTAGGTTATACATTATAGGATATTTCCCAAATAATTATTTTTATGTGTATGGATATCCAAATTACTTACAAATGCAGAGTTTTGAAATGAGGATAAGGGGGAGGTATCTCTTCCACCGTTTTACTTCAGGGATGAGCTATTACCCCGTTCTGAAAATACCATGGTATGTGTCCATAGATTAATTAAGGCAACAATGGTTGTGGATACAACCCACTTGTAACCTATAAAAAGGCCGGCTCCCTCAGACAAGATCTCATACATAGTGAATTCAAAGAGAAACGGAAGGACCCATGCAAGGATAAGGGTACATACCCCTGTGGCACTTGTGCACAGTGCAATGTCATCAAAAAATGTACAGACACCATCTTGCCTAATGGTGAACACTTCAGACCACGTCACTATGTCAATTGCAAAACGAGAGGTGTTGTGTACCTTATGAGGTGCCAATGTGGGTCATTTTACGTCGGTAAGACGAAACAAGAAATGGGTAAAGGATAAACAAACATGTCCAAAGCATGACCATATGCAACTTCCATCTACCACTTGGCAGACATGTTAAAAATATACACAACAATAAAATGCCAAAGGTCACATTTATTGCCCTTGAGAGAGTACACATACCTCCGCGTGGGGGCGACTGGAACAAAAAATTGTTGCAAATGGAAATGCGATGGATCAGGCGTCTGAACGCCACAAAATATCCAGGACTTAATGAAACAGAAAGTTTTAGACCATTTTTGGAAGGCTTTGCCTCGGGCAAAACAGATTAAGAATATATGACAAGACCATCTATCAATGACCAATAATAAATACAAAAAACCCCCCCCTTCTTTTCTGCCCAAACCCCCCCTTCCCCCCCCCTCCCCCTCTTTGATGTACCAGACCTGTAATTGTTCCAATAACATTCCCCCTTTAGGGACACCCCTTTTTTGGGTATTATATTAATACTGCTGTTAATATACATCTAAAAATAATTGTTTTATAAATACAAATGATTATGTATTTACTATTGATTATTTGCTACCATTGTTGTTAGAATGGGAAAATGCCCTTATAATACAGATATACTTCTTGCTTTTTTAGCAATTACTGCATCATCGTTGTACAAAATGTCTTATGTAATCTTGTTTCACTGACAAACCACTCTGCATCTCCTCGAACTTGCGCCTGGCACGGTAAGCCCCTGCCACCCTCCAGTGACAGGGGCTCTATTGAGATGGGAAGGAGGTTTCCTAAGATCTTTCCCCCTTCACCCGCAGGATACGGCGGGTGACTTCCCCGATCTCGTTATCCCGTGTCGGCGGCCGTACTGTCATGATCGGTTCATACTGCGCGCGCATCACCCAGGCGCATGCGCAGTATGAAGCATCCGAGCCATTGACGGAAAAAGCCGATTGAGCGCGGCACCTCAGGCGCATGCGCAGGCGGCTTTATAAGGCCGGGGAGCCGGCGTCTCTCCTCACTTCCCTCTTGCTGAGGGAACAGGACAGACGTGGAGCCGCAAGCCGTGAAAGGATCCTACTTTCTCTTCCTACATCTCCCCCAAAATGTAAGTGTTCATCTTGAAACCTTGAAGTCACAAATAAAATACTTTGTATCCACAACCATTGTTGCCTTAATTAATCTATGGACACATACCATGGTATTTTCAGAACGGGGTAATAGCTCATCCCTGAAGTAAAACGGTGGAAGAGATACCTCCCCCTTATCCTCATTTCAAAACTCTGCATTTGTAAGTAATTTGGATATCCATACACATAAAAATAATTATTTGGGAAATATCCTATAATGTATAACCTACATATTACATATTATTTTAGTAACTGAGACATCACTGGAACCTTGAGTGAAGACTCATACATGAACACTTTTTTCTTTTGGTAGGTGAGTAATAATAACGGTAATAATTACCCTTATTATATATTATATATATACTCCACTTACAATAACCCAATATATCCTTCCAGACTGTGGCATCTTACGGCTCCTTGTCGCAGGTTGGAGGAAGCAGAGAGTTTTTCCCTTTGGTTTGCAGAAACAAGATGGAAAAATAAGTATGTACTTTTTAGTACTTTGATACACCCATAATTATATATTTCCTAAGGAAACATTAATACTATTATTATTGTTTCAGCTGGGTGACAGAAACCTTTGAAAAAGGCTGATATAGCCGAAACGCGTCAGGATACTATGGACGGAACTCTGTAATATTTTTCCTGATTTACTCGGGACACGCAGAGACAAGAATCCATATGAACTGTCACTATTATCACATGTGTCACGGATTCATTTTTGAATCACCTTTCTACCTTTATCACATTGGGCCTATACCCAACACTTATGCTCACATATTGAGATACTAATTATATCATTTCTCTTGTTTTGACAAGATTGTCCAATAAACTTGGAATTTTATATATATATATATACCCTTTATATTATTCTATTATTTTCCACATTTACTTTATTATGCATACTACTTGCCCATAAAGTCCCATTTCCTTGGCGTGAGACACCAAAAAACCCCCCTGCTTCATTAGTTTATAGGGACGGAGGCAAAAACCTACTATAACCACCCCCAAGATCAAAACCCCCACCCCCTCACGATGCCACAACATTGCCTTCCATGTGATGGTTCGGAGCTGGAATGATCTTATGTGAAATAAAAATAGTGACTGGGAACCTGCCATTGTAGTGCAGCACCTTCTGCCAATTCACAGAAGGGGTCAGAATCCATTGGATGGAGAGGCAGGATTTATAAAGCCAGCAGTATTGAGAATCTTAAATTTGAATGCTAGGCATGTGGTGGCAGCGACTGTATTTTTTTTTCCACTGCAGCTGATGGGGCAGAGAAATTTGCCTGCTATGGTCTACAGCTGGCGGTGTGCTACTGGCCTGTGACACCCTTCCCTATACTATCATCCCTGTCAGTGGAGGCTGCTGAAAGGTCAAGCGATATAGCAGGGGTAGCCCTGAAATGTGAGGAATTAGGAGGAGCAGAATTGTATCCCTTTTGTGTGGCTTTTAACTGCTCTCTCAAGTGTCAGTTGTGGGAGCTTAAATGCCTTGTCAAGCACGTGGTACCCAAATGCCTGGTGTTTTTGCCACGTTTGATCAGCTTGAGACAAAGTTTCAAGGGAGATAACAGCTCCACATTCTGATGTAATAGGGTGGCTCATCTCTACTCTGCAATAATGGCTGCCTTGTTGGGGTTGTGCCTCACCCTCACGTTCCTCCTCTCCTCTTTCCGGCCCCCAAGTCGTGTTGGTGATTTCATCATCATCATCTCCTCCATCCTCATCATCAATGGAGCCAACTTAGCAGTGGCGTACCAATGGGGGGGGTGTCTGGGGGGTGTCAGCCGGTGTCCTGCCCGGTGTGTGTTCAGACAGATCCCGCAGTGTGAAGGCAGCTGCAGTGGCAGCTCCTTCAGTCCGTGCTGCTAGCGGGGGGCGGAGCCGCGGTGGGAATAAGGGGGCGGAGCCTCGGCGGGAATAAGGGGGCGGGGCCACGGCGGGAAGAAGGGGATGGAGGCTCGGCGGGAAGAAGGTGAGTGCCCATTGCCCAAGTGTGTGTGCCAGTGTTAATTTCGTCGACTAAAACCGACTAAAACGTTTTCGTCGACTAACACAATTCAGATGACTAAAATACGACTAAAACTAAAATGGCATTTTAGTCTTAAGACTAAAATACGACTAAAACTAAAATGGCATTTTAGTCAAAAGACTATAACTAAAACTAAATCGAAATTTGCTGCCAAAAATTAACACTGGTGCATGCTCAAAGCATAAATAATAACATATTAGATTTTTCACTCCAGGACCAGCAGTAGTATATAATGAGTTTGGAAATTGTAGAGAAATGCTTAAATAATGCATTACAAATTACAATTGAACTACACCCATTTGATTATAGATGACTAAAATGAGTTTTAGTCGACTAAAATGTAGGGCGTTTTAGTCGACTAAAATATACTGGAGTTTTAGTCGACTAAATACGACTAAAACTAAAACACTTGCAGAAGACTAAAATATGACTAAAACTAAAATGCCATTTTAGTCCTAAGACTAAGACTAAAACTAAATTGAAATTTGCTGCCAAAATTAACACTGGTGTGTGCTGGATAGGAGGGGGATGGGGCTGCTGCATATAGAGGAATTCATCTTTCTCTATTCTTCCTGCAGCTGCCTGCTGAATAACTGATTCTCCTCCTCTCCCTCCTGCAGGAAGAATAGGGAAAGATCAATTCCTCTATATGCAGCTGCCCCATCCCTCGCCTATACAACTTCTTTTGCTGGCCCCCCAGTGTTCCTTAACTCCCCCCCTCGGTGCTCTTAGCCCCTCCCAGTGCACTAGACCCCCCCTGTTCTTTAGCCCCCCGATGCTCTTCAGCTCCCCACAGTGTTTTCTCCCGCCCCCCAAGTGCTACCTGTCCCCCCCAGTGCTCTCCACCCCCCTGGTTTTCCTTGCCTGCCCCCCAAGTGCTCCCTGTCTCCCCCAGTGCTCCCCACCCCCCTGGTTTTCCCTGCCCATCCCCCAAGTGCTCCCTGTCCCCCCCAGTGCTCTCCACCCCCTGATTTTCCCTGCCCACCCCCAAGTGCTCCCTGCCCCCCCCAGTGCTCTCCACCCCCCTGGTTTTCCCTGCCTGCCCCCCAAGTGCTCCCTGCCCCCCCAGTGCTCTCCACCCCCCTGGTTTTCCCTGCCTGCCCCCCAAGTGCTCCCTGTCCCCCCCAGTGCTCTCCACCCCCTGATTTTCCCTGCCCACCCCCCAAGTGCTCCCTGCCCCCCCCAGTGCTCTCCACCCCCCTGGTTTTCCCTGCCTGCCCCCCAAGTGCTCCCTGCCCCCCCAGTGCTCTCCACCCCCCTGGTTTTCCCTGCCTGCCCCCTAAGTGCTCCCTGTCCCCCCCAGTGCTCTCCACCCCCCTGATTTTCCCTGCCCACCCCCCCCCCCAAGTTCTCCCTGTCCCCCCAGTGCTCTCCACCCCCCTGATTTTCCCAGTTTGCCCCCCAAGTACTCCCTGTCCCCCCCCAGTGCTCTCCACCACCCTGGTTTTCCCTGCTCGCCCCCAAGTTCTCCCTGTCCCCCCCAGTGCTCTCCACCCCCTGCACCTTCCAACCCCCCTACAATGCTTTCCAAACCCCCTCTTAATTCTCTCCAGTCCCCCCCCCCACCGTGCCCTTCGGCTCCTCCAGTGCTCTCTGCTTCGTCTGTGCTCTCCGGCCCCCCTAGTGCTCTTCTATCTTCTATCATGTCCTCAGTCTCTGACCTTCTCTTGTATCATGTCTGCAGTCTCTGACCATCTACTGTATCATGTCCTCAGTCCCTGACCATCTCCTGTATCATGTCTGCAGTCTCTGACCATCTCTTGTGTCATGTCTCCAGTCTCTGTCCATCTTCTGTATCATGACTGCAGTCTCTGACCATCTACTGTATCATGTCCTCAGTCTCTGACCATCTCCTGTATCATGTCCTCAGTCTCTGACCATCTCCTGTATCATGTCTGCAGTCTCTGACCATCTCCTGTATCATGTCTGCAGTCTCTGCCCATCTCCTGTATCATGTCTGTAGTCTCTGACCATCTACTGTATCATGTCTTCAGTCTCTGATCATCTACTGTATCATGTCCTCAGCCTCTGACCATCTCCTGTATCATGTCTGCAGTCTCTGACCATCTCCTGTATCATGTCTGCAGTCTCTGGCCATCTTCTGTATCATGTCTGCAGTCTCTGGCCATCTTCTGTATCATGTCTGCAGTCTCTGAATATCTCCTTTAGCAATTCTCCAATCTCTTACTCAAACTTAAACACATTGCTAATAATATTAGCTATCTATTTATGCTGAAGGTAGGACTGTGCAGGGGAGGCAGAGAGTGCAAAAGGGGGAACTGTGATTAGAGAGACGGAGGGCAGACTGCAAGGGGCACTGTGATGGGGGGCTGTGAAATTTGTGCAAAAATATTCTTGAACACATTACAATTTTTTGTGGGTGTTTTTACATTTTAAAGTTGGGGGGGTGCCAGATATAGGATCCGCCCCGGGTGCCAAATGCTCTAGGTACGCCACTGCAACTTAGCAAAACGCTGCAGCTGGGGGAACATAACTGTCAATTTGTTGTTTACCAGTGTTCTCCCCTCTCTGCGGGCTCATGTTTCTACCTTCCTGAACCTCAAAACCAACATCTGAATCAAGTAATGTTTGTGCATCAACAAGGTTGAAGTGGCTGACACTGTTCAAAAAAACTCAGCTGATTCCTCGGTGCATGATGCTGGGGCTATAGCAGGAATAGCTGGGGACAAGCAGCAATATAAGCCACTGTGCACTAACACACTGCAATATATTGTGGTAAACCTGCACCAAAACACTGCAATATACTGCCGTAAACATGCACCAACGCACTGCAATATACTGCTGTAAACGTGCACTAACACACTGCAATATACTGTGGTAAATGTGCACTAAAGCACTTAACTATACTGCAGTAAATGTGTACTAACGCACTGCAATGTACTGCCTTAAACATGCACTAATGCACCTCTCTATACTGCAGTAACCATGCACTAACGCACTGCTATATACCACAGTAAACATGCACTTATGCACTTAACTATACTGCAGTAATTGTGCCCTGACAGAATAAACTGACACAGTAACTGAAACTGGGAAAAATGAACGGTCGCACTAAACTCATGCTGCACTATTGCTATATTCACACTAAACTGACACTAAAGCAATAATGAATGGTCGCACTATACTCACGCTGCACTTTTACAATATTCACACTAAACTGATACTTTACACTCACAATAGAATCACAATAGCACACTATAGCACACTAACTCACTAGTAGCAATGAACAGAGCCCTGTTCTATCTCTCTCCACATCAATATCACACTGCAAAAAACTGCTATGGGAAGCAAATTTTTATAGTGGGGGGTGGGACTAAGAGCAATGAGCAATGATTGGTGAAAGTCATCATGACAGTGTCCAATTATGGCTCTGACAGTGTTATGTTCCCCCAACTGTGCAAAGCTTTCATTGCTTCATCCATTCAGGGCTTTCAAAGCACTGTGTGGTGGCGCAAGGCATTGTGTGATGTTCGGCGGGCCGAACAAATGGTGGAACGCCCCGACAATTCAGATGTCCGAACAGGTGAACAGCCAATGTTCAGCCTCAACACATGCTTGGGCCTAACCATTAGCTGAACACTAGTAGGCAGTAGTTTAAGTACACATGGAGGAGGTGGCAGACAGAGTGGCTACCCATACCATCATCATCCCTTATTCCCTTTCTCCCAATAACTTTAAGTCATCAGTAGCTGCCACTGTGCTGTCCCTGCTATGTCTCCTCATCCACAGTTACTCCTGCTGTTGCCCCACAAACTGGAAAGAAGGAATTATTTGAGAACAATATCAGCCACTTGTTGGAAGAGGATACACAGCAATTATTTGCATCTGAGGTTGAGGAGAATAACAATAGAAATATGGGGTAAGGGGAAAACAGGCAGGGAAAAGAAAAATCACAGATGTTGCTGCAGCCTGTGGCCTACTCCCAAGCTGGCTCCAGTGATAAGAGAGATGGGAGCATGATGAGGTCTCTGACCTTACCAGGGTGCCAGATGCAGAGCCTAAAATATTGTCATTCATTAAAAATTGAAAGGAATAAATCGGGGTGGCCTTGAATGAGCAACAAAAAAAAAAGGTACTGAAGCTGGCATGTTTTCTCAATAGATACACACACGCGGTAGAGACAAAGTTTAAATGTCTAGCAAGATGGTATATTACACAGGTTAGAGCGCATAAATATCAGGTAGGGAAATCACCATTATATTAGAGAGGGTGTAATGAAAGTGGGACTATGTTTAACATTTGGTGGGGATGTGTTAAAATACAAGAATTTTAGAAGGAGATTATTGAGTTGGCACAAGAAATCACTGGTACCAAAATTCCCAGGGAAGCATGGGTGTGCTTGCTTCATGGTACAGTAAAATCAATAGGACAGTACAGAAAATCCCTCATTCCCCATTTGTAAACACAGCTAAAGGACCAATCCCAAAGTTCTGGGGTCTGTAAGACATTCAAACAACGGGGAACTGGTTAAGGAGGGTGGAATATGTCTGTTTCATGGAAGAACTACTGTATATCAGTCAAGTGAGAACATGATGGAAAAATTCATAAAGATCCAGGAGGGGTGGTTCAAAATTAAAAAAGCAGAACAATATGAGTTTATTAGTAGAATAATTGAGTGACTATAGGACAGGAAGAGTTTGAAGAAGTATTGGAAATAATAGATGTAGTCCATGGGGAGAGGTTTAATTGGAACCGAACATGGGTTTTTTTTGGGAGGGAGGGGGGAGAAGGGGTTTATAAACATGTTTTCCTGGTATTATGATAATATGTATGTAACGGAACCGTCGACCCACACCGTGCTTGTGGTCTTCCGTCAGTATAAGGCTTCCTCCAGTCTGGACATATAGAGATATTCCAGCCGCCCCCCATACAAAAACTAGCCTGAACTTAGCTTGTATGTGTCTGGAAACAACTAACTCCTTTATTAAAACAAGCAGCAGATTTTTATACACTTGAGAAGCATGACAGTCACTACATGAACAATGACCTAAGTCGTTATCACACAATGAATAGATAACGAGGTACAGCTGACTCATGGCTAATCCCATCTAGACAAGGTTATCATTCACATGCTAATTAGCTCAGCGTACTTAAGTCAGCCTGGAAGCCCAGACTGCCGGCACTAAAAGTAAAACAAGATACAAATACACATATTATAGTGTAAATACTGAGAACCCACAGTAAACAAAAGATGATCAAATCAACATGATTTACAATCCATGGAAGACAGGTGTTTGAGCTGATGACATGCATCTGTTACAAGTCTGATCAACTGAAGCAGTCCAAACCATCAATTTATCTGTCACATAGTTTTTGCAGTCTCAGTGAGGGCGAGTACCGTCACAATGTACTTGTGTTACATTTGCTGTTTGCAAGAAAATGTCATTACGATTAAAAAAATATTTACAGTATATATATCAGAGAGGCAGAATGTCACCCAGAAACAACTTGCTGAGGAGTGGAGGAAGCAACCTATTCCACTGGATTAATGTAACAGGGGGAAGTACCGCGCTTTAAAGGTGCACCTGTGCTAAAACTATTAATGTGTTATTCCAATATATAAATTAATCATTCAAATAATATATCTAAAGTGACTTAGTGCTTCAGTGATTAATATAATATGTGTTTCACCATAAATTAATACCGTTGATTAATAAGTGTATACAAACCTTATATGGATTCAATAATCAATATGTACATACAATAAATATTATGTGATAAATAAAATAGAGTGTTCTGTGCTTATATACTGTTAATATTTTAAATCAATAAATAATCAATATTTATATACATAGGTGGTTCAAATATTCTAAATATATTTAAAGTGCATAAGTTTCCCCAATAGTGTTAAACAGTGATGAAAAATATTCCTCCTAAAAATGCATGCAGGTGCTCTTCAGTGCGGTAACCACTAGGTGTCCTAAGCGCTCACCTCCATTCCTTCCATAATACACCTTATGCTGTATCTCTGAGATATGCTCTTTACTCCTCTCTGCCACTTGGGTGCTGTAAGGCTGCTGGATACCGATTTTCTCCTTATATTGAGGATCGGTTTGACAGGGATATGGGAAGGACCTTTGGATCTCCAAAATAAATGGGCCAATATAGTGAAGTATTGCCAGTTCTTTTTATTAAAAAAATAGAGTAACGCTCACATGTATTTCGTCTTTCCCAGTCGCATAGCCAGTATAGGTCAAAGGGTGCCGCTACGTCAAAAGAGCAGAAGAGCGGAAGGCAGAAGAGCGGAGGGCAGAAGAGTGGAGAGGACAAGACCAGAAGAGCGGAGAGGAGAAGACCGGACCGGAGAAGACCAGATGAAGATTTTTAATAAACTTTCCAAAACGTCTCCTGTCGTTATTTTCATACACTGCCTTTTATGGCGTGAATGGGTAGAGGTACAGTGTACCCCATACCCATTCACATAGGGAGGGGGTCCGGGATCTGGGGGCCCCCTTGTTAAAGGGGGCTTCCAGATTCCGATGAGCCCCCTGCCCGCAGACCCCCACAACCACCGGCCAGGGTTGTGGGGAAGAGGCCCTTGTCTTCATCAACATGGGGGCAAGGTGCTTTGAGGTGGGGGGTGCAGAGCTCCCCCTGCCCCAAAGCACCAACACCCCCCCATGTTGAGGGCATGTGGCCTGGTATGGTCCAGGGGGGGTGGGGCCGCTCGCTCGTCCCCCTCCCCCTTCCTGCCCTACCGGACTGCATGCTTGGATAAGGGTCTGGTATGGACTTTGGGGGGGACCCCACGCCATTTTTTCGGCGTGGGGATACCCTCAAATTCCATGCCAGACCCGAAGGGCCTGGTTTGGAACCTGGGGGGACCCCCACGCCGTTTATTTCCCATTTTTGGCGTGGAGTTCACCCTTAAGATTCTCACAGCGCAAGTCGCGCCGCAAGTCAGATCATCCTGATCCGACTTGCGGTGCAACTTCCATTCAAATCAATAGGCTCCCATAGGGAACCATTGATTTTGAATGGAGGCAGAAAAAACGTATAACGTGGCTGAACGTATGTTCATCACGTTCGGTCACATTTGGTCATGTTCAGCCGCGTTTCTGCGTTTCAACGAACGCAATAATTGCGTTCCAAAAAACGTCCCTGAACTCAACTGCCTGCAAATGACTGTAAACGACCCTGTGTACATGGACAGATAAGATAAAATGTAGATGGGTTCAGGGGCTTCTAAAAAAAACGCCCAACTGCTCCTAAACGGCCATTTACAACGTCCCGTGTACATGGAGCCTAAATCTACCTTCTTGAGGAGGGAGACTCACCGTGTTTTTGAGGAAGAAAAATGCTGACTGTGACCCTAAGAACACCATCCCTACAGACAAGCACAGGAGTTGGAAACATTATGCTTTGGAACTGTTTCTCTGCTAAAGGTACAGACCGACTTTGCCCTATTGAGGGGCCAATTGATGGGGCCATGTATTGTAAAATCTTGGATGAGAAACTTCTTCCCCTGTATGTTGTGGTCATTAAGGTGCCCATCTAATAGTTTTTTGAAACTATCAATGCTCCTCGCTGATACCACTGCTTGTGTAAGAGAATTCCACATCCTTACCGCTCTGACAGTATAGAACCCTTTACTACGCGTTTTAAGGTTAAATCGCTTCTCTTCTAAATTTAGCAAATGGCCGCGAGTCCTTTTATATTCCCTTTCGCTGAATAGTTTATTCCCTATTCTAGGGTCACCAGTACGGTATTTGTACATTGATATCATATCCCCTCTCAAGAATCTCTTTTCCAGAGAGAATAAGTTCAATGCTTGCAGCCTTTTCTCATAGCTGAGATCCTCCAGTCCCTTTAATAGCTTTTTTGCCCTTCTCTGGACTCTCTCCAGTTCCAGCACATCCATCCTGAGGACCGGGGCCCAGAACTGGATGGCATACTCCAGATGCGGCTGAACCACAGTCTTGTAGAGTGGGAGATTTATTGTTTTATCTCTGGAGGGAATAACCTTTTTTTAAAAAAGGCCAGTATTCTGTTGGCTTTGTTTGCAGCAGCTTGGCATTGCATGCCATTGCTGAGCTTGTTGTCTACTAGGACCCCCAGGTCCTTTTCCATCTTAGATTTCCCCAAAGGCTCTCCCTCTAGTGAATAACTTGTGGTCATATTCCTGGCACCCAAATGCATTGCCTTACATTTTTCAACATTAAACCTCATTTACCATGTACAAACCCGATTCCAAAAAAGTTGGGACACTGTACAAATTATGAATAAAAACAGAATGCAATGACGTGGAAGTTTCAAATTTCTATATTTTATTTAAAATACAACATAGATGACATCTCAACTGTTTAAACTGAGAAAATGTATCATTTTAAAGGAAAAATAAGTTGATTTTAAATTTCATTTCAATAGTTTTTATTAGAAATTTTCGAACATACAACAAACAAATCCGTCAGTAAATACAAAGATCGGAATATACAAATACAGCAAAGGTAGCATATACCCTAAATTGTGCATAGTACCACAAGTCGTAAGAAGAAGAAGGCCCCAAGGGAGAAACCATTATCCATCAACAAGGGCACAAATCAAGGCCGGGGGGAACGCGCCACGAGGCCAGACACCCCACTGGGAGCACACTTTGCCCAGGCCCCGCGACCCGCCCCCCCCCAAGTCAACCCCCCCAGACCCCACCCAAAGACACATCCCAATAATATGATAAGAGAAAGAAAAAGGATAACATACAATATAAAACCGGTACACTATCAACAGGACAGTCCAAACATTGCCTCCAATTAAAAGTCTTCATTCAATTTATACATTCTATAGCCAGGTAAGATCAAGTTCAGCTAGGGTACAGTGTTTGCCAATGTCCCAACTGCTGCTGGAATACTGGGAGGGAGTCTCCCGAACCAGTAAATAATTTTTCATAAGAGTGGTTTGCTTTTACTCGGTTGATAACATCATAAACGGTAGGAGCCCGTGCCGATCTCCACACCACAGAAATAGTCAATCTGGCCGCCGTTAATGTATGCGAGAGCACACATCTATGTTCTTTCGGTATTGCACGGATACCCAAATTAAGCAACGCCAATGAAGGTGACATAGTGAGCGGCAGGCCCGTTACAGATGTTATCAAAGCGTAGATTGCAATCCAGTAACTTTTCAGACGCCTACACAAAATAAGTGTATTAGGGTACCTTTGGCCCCACATTCCCGCCAACATAAATCTGAGGAATCTTTAAACATTTTTACCAACCTTGATGGGGTAAGGTAACTCCTGTTAAGAAGTTTGAGCCCCCCTTCCCAATAGTTAGTACAATGAGTAAACTGATAACAGGATTTAATGGCATCCTGCCAGTCTGTGAAAGAGTATTCCGATTTAAGGTCTCCCAACCATTCCAGCAGACACTTCGACTTAGTCTGACACCTAGGATTTGTCAATAGCTTATAGAACCATGACAGCCCTTTGGATTTCAAGGACCCTGAAGTGAGATATTCCCACACTTCCTGACACACAGAAATACGTGTGTTTGGAAATTTGATATGGTAGTGGTGCAGTTGTGCTAAAAAAAAAGAAATCCATGTGTGGAGGATAAGATTTGAGCATATGTAAACGAACGCGGAACTGAGTGATGGGGACATTTTAATGAGGGTAGGAGATATACATACGAGGCAAGCGTAATATCCTTAGAGAGGTGGGGGACTCCAGAGACATTCCCCAGTGACCCCCATCCAGCCACAGTAGCCTGAATGGACAGGATCTCAGGAAAGTGGAGATCCCGACCAGTCTGTGCAGCCAACAGCAGGGAGGGAAGATCTCTTTTCGCTACCAAGGACCTTTCTAAATGCACCCATAATTTGTCAGATGCGGGGTTGAACCATTCCCTCATCTGATCAAGTAAGTGTGGTATTTATTAAGGTTCGGTAATCCAACCCCCCCCCCCCGACCAGGTGCCAACGTTTGAGGAGTGCAGGGTAGAAGATTTTGGGCACCCTCCCATTCCACAGAAATTTCCTGAACAGTTTATCAATAGTATGAAAGAAGGAATTGGGTAGGACTATAGGGATCGTTCTAAAATAGTACAAGATTTTTGGTAGGACAATCATTTTAAGCGCCCCAATTTTGCCCATGTTACAATGTTTGATTTGTAATAGGAGATTGCGCCAGGACCAGGACCTTAGTAAGGTTCTGCAGCCAATTCACTGGGGAGGTAAGAGTCAGAATGACATCATCTGCGAATAAGCCTATTTTATGTTCCATGTCACCCACTCTGAGGCCTGAAATAGATGGTTCACTTCTAATGGCCTCCGCCAGTGGCTCCATAACTAGGGAAAAGATCAGAGGGGATAAAGGACACCCCTGGCGGGTGCCATTCATGATATTGAAGGAGTCAGACATGGCATTACTCGTGTAAACTCTTGCCGAGGGTATGGTATACAAGGCCGATATGGCAAAGCAGACAGGACCCCGAAGGCCAAATTTAGAAAGTGTAGCACTCAGGTACCCCCAGTGAACCCTGTCAAACGCTTTTTCAGTATCGAGCGTCAGGAACACCGAGGGCACCCCACGATTCTCCACCACCTTCAGGAGATTAAAGATCTGTCTGGTACCGTCAGGGGCCTGCCTGCCCGTAATAAAACCAACTTGGTCCGCCCGTACCAGATAGGGGGTGACTCGTGCTAGTCTTTGAGCCCATATTTTAGCATATAATTTTAAATCTGAGTTCAATAAAGAAATGGGGTGGAAATTCTGCGGTGCATCAGGGGTTTTCCCCGGTTTGGGCAGTGCAACAATTATAGCTTGAAGCATCTACGCAGGGAAGAAAGACCTGGTCATAACAGCATTAAACACTCGGCATAAGTAAGGTGTTACTATGGATCAGAAAGTTTTATAATATTCGGCCGAAAAGCCGTCTGCCCCCGGTGACTTATTAGGAGGCAGAGACCCAATAGCAAGATCAATTTCCTGCTCCGTTATGGGGGAATTTAACTGATCCAGCATTTCCCCCGAAACTTTTGGCAGATGGAGCTTATCCAGAAACCCCCGGATACCCTCCTGCGTCAGTTGAGGAGTGCTGGTGTCAGCGTGTAAATTATAAAGGTCAGCATAATATTTAGCAAATGCATTGGCTATTTCAGATGGATGATATATGGTGTGGTTGGTATGAGGGTCTGTCAGGGATGACAATTTAGATTACTGTTGCCGCTTCCTAATATAATTAGCCAACATTTTACCCGCTCTGTTGCCCTGGGCATAGAATCACGCCTTAGAGCGGAAAAGTAAAGTGTGATGTTCCTCCAGTAATTTGGTCCAGACAAGCGATCTACAATCATTAAGTTCTGTCAAAAGAGCAGCAGTGGGTTTGGACTTGTGCTGAGTCTCCAAACTTTTAAGTCGACACACGAGAGAGGACATAGCCTTTTCCTAATCCCTTTTTACCCTAGCGGCCAACTGGAGAAGGAGTCCCCTAGTGTAAGCCTTGTGAGTGCACCACAAAGTAAAGACATCAGTGTCATTTGTGTCATTATTCAGGAAAAAATCTCCGATCTGACCACACAACCGCTCTCCATGGCCTTGGTCCGTGATATGTTATTGCGCCATAAGTGCACTGAGTTTGTGTTATTAGTCTCCGCAACCACCATCGAGACCGGGGCGTGATCAGACCACGAGATTGTGAGGATAGAGGCCGACTCCACCAAGCGCAATATAGACAAATCTGCTATAAAGAGATCCAACCTAGAGTAGGATTGGTGGGGGGCCAAGTAATAAGTGTAGTCCTTCTCTGTTGAGTTAACACACCTCCAAATATCATATAGATCAGAAGAATGCAAGTACCTTTGCAGAGTTGGACGTGCATGCTTCTGAGGAGGGGAACAGTCTAAAGATGCATCCGTAATACAATTAAAGTCCCCACAGTACAGGGGGAGACCCCTTTTGACTCGATCCACTTTTTTGGTCAATGACCGCAAAAATCGAAGCTGGCGTTGGTTAGGGGCATATACGGTAACTATAGTATGCGTAACATTATTGATGTCACAGATCAATATCAAGTACTGACCTGCTTCATCAGTGATGGCTTCATGTAGTTGAAAATCAACATTTTGGGTAACAGCTATGAGCACCCCATTTTTTTTGGCCGGACCGGAGGAAGTAAACACATGGGGGTATCTTCTATCTGAACATTTGGGTTGCTTGGATCTCTCAAAATGGGTCTCCTGTACACAGACAACATCCCCTTTAAGACCACGGGCCTCTCGCCAGAGAGAACGTTGCTTAAACGGGCTGTTCAAACCATGGGCATTTAGGGTCACAAACCTGATGGTCATGGAATATCAAAAAACAAATTGATAGGTCCCATCCCTAGGACGGGGCCGTAGATGTAGAAAAAAGAAAAACCCAAAGTCAGTTGGAGTACCTGCACCACAAGAAGTGCATATGTCCACAGGAATAGATCTAAGGCACATTCCAGTAGAGACCGATAGTGAGCACTGGTAAGTCGTCCATATAATTCAAGCAGTTCGTAGCTCATGAGGAGGCTGAAAAAACAGAGGCAAATAGAAAAACAAAAGTCCAAAGAAAGTACAAAACTCAATCCCTCCTCTTCAGTACGGATGACATGGGTACGACTCTCTCTGATGATCAGCAACTTATTAGGGTAACCCCAAGAGTAGACCACCTTGTTGTTTCTGAGTAATTTAGTAAGAGGCACCAATTTCTTACGGGTGTTCATAGTGTATTGAGAGAGGTCCGCGTAAACAGAGATCCCATGATAGGGTTCTGGTAGGGGGGAGTTCTTCCTGGCGAAGCGCATAAGGTCATCTTTCACATGAAAGGAATGGATACGGGCAATTACATCCCTGGGTACCTTTGTCTGGAAGGTGTTGAGGCTTAGGCAAACGATGAGCCCTGTCCACGATAACTTCTCCGGTCAGAGTGTCAGGCAGTAGGGCCATTATAAAGGCTTGAACATAGGAGTGCAGCTCAGCAGGGGGAACCGTGTCACGTACCTGATCCGAGGCCAAGATGCAGAGAGGGCTCCCCTTGCGGCTGAGTGCGGCACACCCCTGGGGTTGAGACAGAGGGTGTAGCTCCCACAGAAGCACTGGTTGCCAGCAGGGTCCTGATGGTAGACAGGCGGTCTCCAGCAGAGTTATGGGCAGGTATACACCGGACAGTCCAAGTAGGGACCAGGAACAACCAGGCAGTAGGTGTAGGACCGGCTAGGGGTCAAACACAGGGCTCGGCAGGAAGCTGCAACAGGTGCAAGCCAAAGGTATAGCAGGAAGGCCAGAAGCAGACAAGTCCGTGGGAAAGCCAAGATCAGGTACTGGAGGGCTGGTAGACAGGAAGCAAGTCCGTGAGCCAAGCCGAGATCAGATAACGGGAAAGCCAAACTGGAGCAGGCATGGTCAGATGAAGCCGAGGGTCAAAGCCAGTAGAGAGAGCAGATAGGTCAGGAACAAGCCGGGTCAAACTGGAATCCAGGAAGTAGCAATGCTCAGGAAACAGGAAGAGCTGAAGACAATCCAGCAATCTGATGGGCTGAGCAGAGTCCTTTTATAGGCCAGTGAATTAGTCTATGGCCGGAGTCCATTGCGGCCATGGGAAGTACTGGCAAAGTTGCCAGTTGCAGCACAGCCATTTCACTGACAATGAGTCTATGACCTAAGTCAATTGCGGCCATTGGAAGAACTGGCAGAGTTGCCAGTTGCAGCATGGCCATTTCTCTGACAGTGACCCCCCAAGGGGCAGCTTCCGGATGCCCAACTGGGCCAAGCTTCCCGGGAATCTCCTGTGGAATTCCTGTACCAGCCTGGGGGCATGCAGGTTACTAGCGGGTTCCCAGGAATTGTCTTCAGGGGGGTAACCTTTCCATTTAATAAGATACTGAGTTTGCCTCCCTTTCTATCGGCAATCCAGTATGGACTCAACTTCAAATTCCGTCTCCCCTTCGATCGAGACAGGAGGTGGAGGTAGCTCGTCTCTCCCAGGAAATGGACTGGGGACAACTGGTTTGAGCAAGGAGATGTGGAAAACTGGGTGTACCTTAAAGGAGTCGGGAAGTGCCAGCTCAAAAGCCACAGGATTGATCACCCTCTTGACTTCAAATGGACCGATGAACCTTGGCCCAAGCTTCCTGGATAGGCATGAGAGTTTAAGTTTCAAGGCTGACAGCCAGACTTTGTCTCCAATCTTGATATTCGGACCCTTCTTTCTTTTACAGTCATGAAACCGTTTATAGTCCTCCTGGGCCTTACGCATGGCTTCCTGTAGGGTTTGATAGTTGGTTTGAATGAAGCTGATCCGATCTTGGACAGCAGGAACTGATGCTTCCAGAAGGGTGTTAGGCAGAAAGGAGGGATGAAATCCATAATTTGCCCAGAAAGGGGACTGGTTGGTGGATGCATGAAGAGAATTGTTGTAAGCAAATTCCGCACAGGGGAGGAGCGAGACCCAGTCGTCTTGGGAACAGGTGCAAAAACATTGTAAGTATTGTTCTAGAGTTTGATTAGTCCTCTCTGTTTGCCCATTGCTCTGAGGATGGTATGCAGAAGAAAGAGAAACTTCAATGGACAGGGATTTACAGAGATCCCTCCAGAACCTGGAGGTAAATTGCACTCCTCTATCTGAGATAATGTTGTCTGGAAGGCCATGTAGCCTGACTATCTCTCTTATGAATATGTTGGCTGTGTCCAGGGCTGAAGGTGTGCCAACCATGGGTAGAAAATGGGCCATTTTGGAAAGGCGATCCACTACCACCAAGATGGTGGAAAATCCTTCTGAAGGGGGTAGTTCAAGAATAAAGTCCATAGATATCTTTTTCCAGGGTTGCTCAGGAATGGGAAGTGGTATTAGCAAACCCCAAGTCTTGGTACTTCACCCCTTCTTACGTTGGCAGATGGTACAAGAGCCGATGTAATCCTTGCAATCCTGCCCAAGGTTAGGCCACCAAAAAGAGCGTTGGATAAGCTCCGAGGTCTTCCGCACCCCAAAATGTCCAGCAAGTTTACTGTCATGAAATATTTTAAGAACTTGAGGTCTTACTTGGGGAGGGACAAAGATTTTATCCTGATGCCACAGCAACCCTTCCTGTTTTTTCAGGGAGGGTACTTCAGGATCCAAGCAAAGGGCTGAGGCCTGTCGGATTGCTGTCATCAGGTCAGGCTGAATAAGGAGAAAATTATGTGCAGAAAGGTTGGTATCAGGTTCTGCTGTTTCTGGGGTATCTGGAAACATCCAGGAGAGAGCATCTGCTTTCCCATTCTTGGAGCTAGGTCGATAAGAAATATGGAAGTTAAACCTGTAGAAAAACAGCGCCCATCGGGCTTGTCTGGGTCTCAAACGTTTAGCAGTCCTGAGGTACTCCAAGTTTTTGTGGTCCGTGAAGATCATAATAGGATGGGTGGCTCCTTCCAATAGATATCTCCACTCTTCTAGTGCAAATTTAATGGCCAACAGTTCTCGTTCGCCAACGTCATAATTCTTCTCCGGAGGTGACATTTTCCTAGAAAAGAAGGCCACAGGATGGAGGAGAGATTTGGGCCCTTGACGTTGCGACAGGATTGCCCCGGTGGCCACTTCCGAGGCACCGACCTCCAACACATAGGGCAGAGCCGGATCAGGGTGTTGAAGGACGGGTGCAGAAATAAAAAGCTGTTTAAGTTTGTTAAATGCCAATTGGGCCTCCTGAGACCACAGAAAGCGGGACTGATGGCTGGTTAACTGGGTGATGGGAGCGATGATGGAAGAAAAATTTCTCACAAAACGCCTGTAAAAATTAGCAAAGCCCACGAATCTCTGAACACCTTTCTTGTCACTAGGAGCAGGCCAATCTAGGATCACTTTCACTTTTTGTGGGTCCATTGCGATCCCATCGGTGGAAATAATGAGTCCCAAAAACTGAATGGACCCCTTTTCAAAGTCACACTTCTCCGCCTTGGCAAAGAGTCCGTGTTTTCTCAAAGTAGAAAGGACTTTTTTAACGTGAACCTGATGGAGTTCCAGTGAGGCAGAAAAAATGAGGATATCGTCAAGGTATACGATGAAGAAGTGGTCAAGAAACTCCCGAAAGATATCATTTACCAGGTGCTGGAATGTGGCTGGGGCATTACACAGGCCGAAGGGCATGACAAGGTATTCATAATGTCCAAAACGAGTTCTGAATGCGGTCTTCTACTCATCTCCCTCCCGTATCCGGACAAGGTTATAAGCTCCCTGCAGGTCTAACTTGGTAAAGAGCTGGGCGGTCCGGAACCTCTGGAAGAGTTCGGGGACAAGGGGGAGCGGATACCCGTTTTTGTTAGTGACCTTATTCAGCTCTCTATAGTCCACACAGTGTAAGATCCTGGTACCTGCGGTACCCTTCCAGCCTATTATTTGTACATTACGTTCCACCATATAGATAGGTGGAACGCATCTAGTACCTGTCCCTTTAAATTCCATGACCTCATCAGTGAGTGCCGCTCTGAGCGGCTATTTCAACCGCCGGCATTCACTCACATGTGTTCGTGCAAACCGCTTGCTACAGCATTACCTAACGCTGCCAAATCCTCCAGCTATTCCCTAATACCTGGATTGACCGAAGACTTGCTACAACATCTTGTATCTCGCTACAAGATCATTACCTCACCGCCGGAACCCTTTCCTTACAAACCTACCAGTGATAAGTACCCCACAGGGGAATACCTTCCTAATCTACTTTCACTACTACTCTGCTTACTAAAGACTATTGCTATTCTAAGAACTATACTGTTACATCTAACATCTGCACCGCTACTTAGATTGCAAGCTCTTGAGCCTATTACCATCTTGTCACTGCACTAGCCTAGCATCTCCTGTACACTTCATCTGCTCTTCACTACCACCTGTTACCTGTACATGATTGCTATCCTAAGTGCTTACTATCACCATCTGTTACCTCTTACCATTGCTATCACTATCCACGCCTGTCCCCTCAGTATCACCTCTATACTTTCACATATAAACATATCACTCCAGGAACATCTTTAATGAGTGTCTGTGTTTGTGTATGTGCTTACTGAGACAGGCTGATGCACAATGATGAGTCTTGAGAGTTGGATATGGTAGTTCAACACATCTCTACATGACTACTGAGTGTAACTTCCGCAGCTGCAAATCCACACCACATAAATAAACGCCGGAACGTTACACACAGGGTCTCAAGGTGCCATGTTTCTTTTCCACAAAGAATATACCAGCACCTGCAGGAGAAGAAGATGGGCGAATAAACCCCTTTTTCAAATTCTCATCGATATAGACCCGTAGGGCCTCCAGTTCCTTTTCAGGGGGATATCCTTCCAAACGAGATCTCGGCTCCGGGAAGCATTTCTATAGGGCAATCGTAAGGCCGATGGGGAGGAAGGACCACGGCTTTTTATTGTCAAAGACGTTCCTGAAGTCCTGGTAAGTAGGTGGGATATCCAGGAGTGGCTCAGGTGTTGGTTGAACAGACAAGCAACTAGCAGGACCACTGGGTCTTTGAGGGAAGCAATGCTGCTGACAGTAGGCAGAAGAAAAAGTGAGTTCCTTCTTGGCCCAATCGATTTGGGGGTTATGGGCTTGCAGCCAAGGAAGTCCCAGCATGACGGGAAACATGGGGGAACAAAGGGCATCAAAACGGATGAACTCCTGATGACCGGAGTCTGCTGTGGTGAGGATGTGTCCAGTCTGTAGGATAACTGGTCCAGAACTGGGTAGGGACCCATTGGCGAGATGGACCTCAAGCCTTTGTGTCTTAGGGATAAGAGGAATATGGAGTCTCTTGGCCAAAGAAATGTCCAGAAAACAGCTGCAGGCCCCAGAGTCAACGATGGCTCGAAGTTGGACCTCCCCTTCCGCCACCTGTAAGGAGACCGGGAGAATAAGGTGAGAGAGAGCGAAAGTCCAGAAACTCGGCAGTTAAATGGGGGCTGAGAATAAGGCTTACTGGGTCTCACGGGGCAGTTCCAAAGAAAATGTCCAGCCCCACCGCAGTAGAGGCATAGGTTGGCCTGCTGACGTCATAGTCTCTAAACAGGAGTCAGGGAGGAGCGGACCAGGCCCAGCTGCATAGGTTCCCCTGCAGATGCAGCCATGGGGGAAGATACCGGAGGTGCAGGTGGAGCAGAAGAGATCTTGGGAAGCATCCAGGTAGGCTGGAATGTTTGGAGACGCTCCGAGCGTCGCTCCCGAAGACGTCTATCAAGTTGAATGGCGAGATGTTTGAGACCCTCAAGGGTAGCGGGGGTCTCCACTCGAGCCAGTTCATCTTTTAATGTCTCAGAAAGTCCTTGGCGAAACTGATACTTAAGGCCAGCCTCGTTCCAATCAGTGTCAGCAGACCATTTACGGAATTCAACCGTGTAGTCCTCCACTGGACGCTTGCCCTGTAGCAGGGTGTGTAGGGCGACCTCTGCGGTGGCCGTGCGCTAGGGATCGTCGTAAAGCTGAGCCATAGCCTCAAAGAATGTGTCCACAGAGTCCAGAACAGGGCTCTTCTGTTCCATTAAGTTGTGAGCCCAGGTTTGGGGTTCTTCAGACAGAAAAGAGATGATGAACCCCACTTTCACAGAGTCCAGAGAAAAGGTCTGAGGTTGCAAGGCCAAGTATAGCAAGCAGGCGTTCTTAAAGGCCCTGAACTTCTTTCGATATCCAGAAAATCGCTTAGGCGTGGGTACTCGTGGTTCAGGAGGCGGGACTAGCATGGAGTGGGGGAGCTAGAGTGTCCTTGTGGTAACGGGGATGAAGAGGTGCTGGCAGGCAATTGATTGGAGTCTGTAGGAGGCGAAACGGCCAGGTGTTGCAGGCGACCTTCCAACTGGAAATAACCCTCCTGGAGTCTTTGCACTGCCTGAGTGATTGCGGTGACTTGCTGGCACAAAGCCTCTATTGGGGAAGGACCTCTGTCGGCCTCTGACATGGCTGGATTGTACTGTCACATACCTGATCCGAGGCCGAGATGCTGAGAGGGCTCCCCTTGCGGCTGAGTGCGGCACACCCCTGGGGTTAAGACAGAGGGTGTAGGGCTCACAGAAGCACTGGTTGCCGGCAGGGTCCTGATGGTAGACAGGCGGTCTCTAGCAGAGTGCTGGGCAGGTATACACCGGACAGTCTAAGGAGGAACCAGGAACAACCAGGCAGTAGGTGTAAGACCGGCCGGGGGTCAAACACAGGGCTCGGCAGGAAGCTGCAACAGGTGCAAGCCAAAGGTATAGCAGGAAGGCCAGAAGCAGACAAGTCCGTGGGAAAGCCAAGATCAGGTACTGGAGGGCAGGTAGACAGGAAGCAAGTCCGTGAGCCAAGCTGAGATCAGATAACGGGAGAGCCAAACTGGAGCAGGGATGGTCAGACGAAGCCGAGGGTCAAAGCCAAGAGAGAGAGAGAGCAGACAGATCGGGAACAAGCCGGGTCAATCTGGAATCCAGGAAGTAGCAATGCTCAAGAAACAGGAAGAGCTGAAGACAATCCAGAAATCTGATGGGCTGAGCAGAGTCCTTTTATAGGCCAGTGAATTAGTCTATGGCCTGAGTCCATTGCGGCCATGGGAAGTACTGGCAAAGTTGCCAGTTGCAGCACAGCCATTTCACTGACAATGACTCTATGGCCTGAGTCCATTGCGGCCATTGGAAGTACTGGCGGAGTTGCCAGTTGCAGCATGGCCATTTCTCTGACAAACCGTCTCCGCCACTCCCCGCAGCTTAACATTGTTCCTACGAATCTTGTCCTCTAAGTCGGCCATTTTAGCCTTCAGGGCCTCCGGCTCTTCTTTGTCATTGTGGGCTTCCACTAATTCATTATGGGCTACAGAGAATTCAGCCATTTTTGTTTCAGCATGGTCTACACGGTCTCCCAGGACATTCACATCAGTTCTGAGATGTGTGACACAGGCCATAAGATCCCTGTGGAGTGACCCGGTCAGAGTAAGCAACATTTCTTTCATCCTGGTGTCATTAAGATGCTGCCCTGTGGTAGGGAAATCTTTGATATGGTCATAGAAATCCAGGGTACTGTCCTGAGAATTATCCCCCGCCGGCGTGTCGCACACATAGTGGTGGCCAGAATAGCGCCGTGGGGCCGCTTTCCATGGGCTGTTTGCGGGGTCCCCCATGATTTTTCCTCTTCCCCATGGTTGTCAGGGTGTGGGCAGAAGGTGAGGGTTGTCAGTGAGGCTGGTGTCGCTTACCCACATTGCTTGCGGAGCTGTGGAGGGATCGTAGGAGACGGAGCTCGACTCTCATGCGGCCATCTACCTCGGCTGCCGACCACGCCCCTGATTTTAAATTTCATGGCATCAAGACATCTCAAAAAAGTTGGGACAAGGCTATTTTTACCACTGTGTGGCCTACCCTCTTCTTTTTATAACAGTCTGCAAACGTCTGGGGACTGAGGAGACAAGTTACTCAAGTTTAGGAATAAGAATGTTGTCCCATTCTTGTTTAATACAAGATTCTAGTTGCTCAACTTTCTTAGGTCTTCTTTGTCACATCTTCCTCTTTATGATGCACCAAATGTTTTCTATGGGTGAAAGATCTGGACTGCAGGCTGGCCATTTCAGTACCCAGATCCTTCTTCTACGCAGCCATGATGTTTGTCTTCCCTGCAAGAGATAACATCTGGATGGGAGCATATGTTGTTCTAGAACTTGGTTATACCTTTCAGCATTGATGGTGCCTTTCCAGATGTGTAAGCTGCCCATTCCACACGCACTCATGCAACCCTATACAATCAGAGATGCAGGCTTCTGAACTGAGCGCTGATAACAACTTGGGTTGTCCTTGTCCTCTTTAGTCCGGATGACATGGCATCCCAGTTTTCCAAAAAGAATGTCAAATTTTGATTCATCAACAGTTTTCCACTTTGCCACAGTCCATTTTAAATGAGCCTTGGCCCAGAGAAAATGCCTGCGCTTCTGGATCATGTTTAGATATGGCTTCTTTTTTGGCCTATAGAGTTTTAGCCGGCAACGGCAAATCACACAGTGGATTGTGTTCACCGACAATGTTTTCTGGAAGTATTCCTGAGCCCATGTTGTGATTTCCATTACAGTAGCATTCCTGTATGTGATGCAGTGCCGTCTAAGGACCTGAAGATCACGGGCATCCAGTAAGGTTTTCCGGCCTTGACCCTTACGCACAGAGATTGTTCCAGATTATCTGAATCTTTGGATGATATTATGCACTGTAGATGATGATAACTTTAAACTCTTTGCAATTTTTCTCTGAGAAACTGCTTTCTGATATTGCTCCACTATTTTTCACCGCAGCATTGGGGGGATTGGTGATCCTCTGCCCATCTTGACTTCTGAGAGACACTGCCACTCTGAGAGGCTCTTTTTATACCCAATCATGTTGCCAATTGTCTTAATAAGTTGCAAATTGGTCCTCCAGCTGTTCCTTATATGTACATTTAACTTTTCCGGCCTCTTATTGCTACCTGAGCTACAGAAGACGCCATGATTGTACGGCGAAACGCATCTATCGATTGGCTGAGCGGACCTGACGTCACTTCCGGCCGGTGAGGCGCACGCTGTGAGAGCAGTAAACCACCAAGCCGTGTTCTCATGTCGCTTATGTTCAACGTTTGTTTGTGAGTATCATTCTTTGTCCTTAATAAAACTGTGTGAAACGTACTTCACCATGGTTGGCCTCTGTTTTTTATCTGAGGATATTTGAAGCAATAAGGACCGCAGAAAGGATCTATTCCAACAGGGGCACTGTGTTTGAACTGGCGAGGCAAGCTGCTATGTATGATTGAATTGCTGCTGACCGAGCGTTTTGTGGTGAGTACATTACCACAAGGGGGTGAGCACTTTGATTGATTAACACAGCGGAGGATTATCATTTAATAGCACCTTGATGGACACTTTATGAACTTTTTTATGATCAACATATTTTTTATCATGCATAATTTATTAGCACTTTGATGGTCTTTCTTATGAATAATATTTATGATTAGTGATTGAGCATTTTGAGAAATTTGCACATCCTTGGTCTGCACATGTTTACACATTTGCACTAATTGATATATTTGCACATATTTAATGATTTTTTAGCAGCTCTGCAACACTGGTTTAACATTTTTAAAGGCACATGCACTTTATTTGCAGCTAGCAGCTATTGCATAGACACTTTATATTTATAGTCACAGTCACATTTATCTATTTATTAATCTATAATAATTTATTGAGACACACCATAAGCGCGAGGTTTTTTACCGTTATATTATTGCTACCTGTCCCAACTTTTTTGGAATGTGTAGCTCCCATGAACTCCAAAATAAGCCAATATTTGGCATGACATTTCAAAATGTCTCACTTTCAACATTTGATAAGTTATCTATATTATATTGTGAATAAAATATAAGTTTATGAGATTTGTAAATTAGTGCATTCCTTTTTTACTCACAATTTGTACAGTGTCTCAACTTTTTTGGAATCGGGTTTGTAGATGCCCACCCCAATATTTTGTTCAGGTCATTTTGTAAGATTTCCACATCCTGCGTAGAAGTTATTGCCCTGCCTAATTTAGTATTGTCCGCAAATATGGAGATTGTGCTGTGCAGAGAATATATAGCCATCTTCTGAAATTCAAACTTCGAATAGAATACATTTGAATTTGAATAGAAAAGATTAGATTAGAATAGAAAAAATAGAAAGTTAATTGAATATAATAAAATAACATAGAAAGAATATAACAGTTATATTCTTTCTATTTTGTTCTATTCTATATTAATCATTTTCAATTATTTTTTTATTCTACTCTCTTATTTTCTATTTTATACTTTTCAATTTTTTTCTGTTCTAATCTTTTATTCAAATTCATTCTATTCGAAATTGACATTTCAGAAGATAATTATATTCTTTATATTTTATTATATTCTATTGTTCTAGTGTATTTTTCTATTCTATTTTCTATTCTATTATTTTACATTGTTTTGGGTTCCATTGTTTTGGATTCTATTCTATTCTTTTCGATTCAAATTCAAATTCATTCTTTTTTCATTTCGGAAGACGATCACATTCTATTTTATTTCATTCTATTCTAATAAATTATATTCTATTCTTTACTATTCTTTCATTTTATTCTATTGCTTTATTATTTTATATTCTATGTTATTGTATTCTTTTTTAGAAAATTGATTTCTAATGTTTTCAAATTATATTTTGATTCAAATTTGTTTTCAAATTTGAATCAAATTTCTGTTCGTTATTTCGGATTTGTTTAAATTCATTACTGGTCCATTGTGGAAACCTTACAAGCCGACCTGAACAAAATAATGGGGTGGGCAACTACATGGCAGATGAGGTTTAATGTTGAAAAATGTAAAGTAATGCACTTGGGCGTCAGAAACACAAAAGCAAGCTACTCACTAGGGGGGAATCCTGTGGGTGAGTCTACGATGGAAAAGGACCTGGGGTACTGGTGGGCAACAGGCTTGGCAGTGGCATGCAATGCCAAGCCACTGCAAGCAAAGCCAACAGAATACTGGCATGGCTAGGTGATGAGAGAAGTAAGCGACTTCCGGGACACATGCACATGGGACAGGAGCGAACTGGGAAGGTGTATCCTTTGCCATATAAGACATCGGTACGGGCGTATGCTGGAGGCTGTGGTCCTGTTATATTGGTAGTGTTTGCTAAACATCATGGAGATTGTTTCATGCTTTTAGACCCTGTGGGGTCAAGTTCTGGAGGTGAGAGGCAGATATTGCCGGGTGACGGGATTCTTATGAGCACTGAAGTCACACTTATTGTCTATTCACCGGATCACTAGTGGACTGTGTATCTTACCGTTTATGTTTCACCTTATGAACTTCTTTTTATCTACCACATGTTTTTTAACAAAACTCTTGGCTTTTAAAGTTTTATCCAAGATCGATATTTATTGCTGTTATTAGACTGCACTACACTATTGTATACTAATTTATTGAAGGTGTTGGATTACCCTTGAGTGTTAGCTGCTGGTCTTAGTTCTTGTTTTATTCAGCGCTGAATCTTCTATTTATCTTTTACATGTATAAAAAAGGGGATTCACTCCAGAAATAAAGAGATTATTCTCCCACTCTACAAGACTCTGGTCCGGCCACATCTGGAGTATGCTGTCCAGTTCTGGGCACCGGTCCTCAGGAAGGATGTGCTGGAAGTGGAGAGAGTCCAGAGAAGGGCAACAAAAATAATTAGGGGAATGGAGAACATCAGCTATGAGGAAAGACTACAAGCATTGAACTTATTTTCTCTGGAGAAGAGACGATTGAGGGGGGATATGATATCAATGTACAAATACTGTACTGGCGACCCTAGCATAAGCAACAAACTTTTTAGAGAAAGGCAATACAATAAGACACGTAGCCACTCACTAAAACTAGAGGAAAAACAGTTTAACCTTAAATTACATAAGGGGTTCACTCTCAGAGCAGTAAGGATGGATGTGGAATTCTCTTCCACAAGTGGTCATATCAAGGAGCATCGATAGTTTAAAAAAACTACTAGATGGGCACCTTAAAGACACAACATACAGGGGTAAACAATGTACGGTTAACAGCAAACACACACATATCATAGGTTGAACTGAATGGACTGATGTCTTTTTTCAACCTCACAAACTATGTAACTATGTAACTGCTATCGGTATTTTGGATACATATGAATTATGAAAAATTAATCTGCTTTTCGATTTGAAACAAAATAAATCAGACATATCTAGTTTCTTATTAGGTACCCTGGCTTACAGGATCTTCTAAGGCAGGTCAAAGGAGTCAATAGTTTTGGGTGGTCATACCAGCCAGTGTTCTGTTGGGTAAAATTTAGCAGGAAATCTATCTGTCTGCACACCACTAATATGTGAAATGCCCACCCAAATGAATTCTGCTTTGGCTATGCTGCAGAAGCTAACACTCTTCAGTGGGCCATACATTAGTACTGGTGAGATTATGACACAGGGCCTGGCTCTAATCTGCTGGGTTTTCCTTTCCATGTCAGTGGCTCCTCACAGCGGATGCATGAACAGCATTGTCACCATTTGTGGCAATGTGGGCATAAGCGGCACTCCTATGGTGTTCCTCCTAGAACACACACTGCATGGCATTATAGACAGGGCACTCAAAGCAAAGCAGCAGGAGAAAGATGAGAACTTCCTGGAGTCTAATGGCCTGCTATATCCAGAAACCATCCCTGTGAGTTCACATCAGCCACAGGAGGAGCATGAGGAGGAGGAGTATGGTTTCTGTGTCCGTGTTGATGAGGAGGACATGAAGCAGGAATCCAGGGGTGGATTTAATTTCTCACAAACCCCTGGAGTTGTGCAGGACAGATGTTCCTCAGTCTCCACTAAATTGGGTCAGATTGGTTAATTGATGCTCTAGAACCTGTAAAATTACCCTTGGATGGCATCAAGAAGAGGAACACCTACAAGTTCTCAACCCTTTTGGATTCATGTTACAAGGGTAAAGTCACAGAGCCCATTTTACCAACACAGAGGGGGAAAAAATGAAAAAAGATGAGGAATTATTGTATCTAAAAAAAAAAAGTAAAAATATTAGAGTTCATCCCATATCATACCTGTGCAAATATTGGAGGGTCTGTATTTAAAATTGTTCTTTGCCTGAGTTAGAAATGCATAGGTGCTAATTACTAAAAGGCAGTGTGTAATGCATAGTAAATGTATACAGTAGTAATAATTCATAAAGCAACAAAAAAATAAGAGATAAACAGTATATACATAAAAGGTGCATTACAGAATTAATCACGGATCAAAATACTTTACGGCACATTTTAAAGATCAACATATAATCTGAGCTATGTAAGGCAGCTGGTCCAATAAAATTGAAACATTTTATAATGTAGTAAAAACCTGTATTATACAATCCTTAAGAGAGGTGTTGACATCTCCATATGAATTCCTGTTAAGAAATAGCTATATGTTTGTTTTTCATCAATAAATATTATATATCATTCTTCCTTTTGAAGAAACTGACTTTATAAATATTGGCCACAAACTGCATATACCACAATATATTAAATCTATATGCAATGTATTCTAAATTGTAAAACAGATACAAATTGTAATATTAATTACACTAAATGTCTCTTTTTTTCTACATTCCTAGTGTTTTGCTCTCCCAAAGGTGCACCCTATCCCCATTTAGAATAAAATAATATTTTAAAGTAAATGCAAAATCCCATCAAAAAGAGAATATTTTGAAAGAAAGACAGTTTCCAAGAGAATTATAATCTTAATTACCCTAAAACACTAACAAATAGAGCTCACATCTCATTAACTTAAAGCACAATACAACTGTAGCAATAGTCTTCTCCCTAAAGAGTGTTTATCTGTAGAGAAGGAAGATAAAAGTTTTGCAGAGAACTGCCACTAATGACAACATTAACTTTACTTATTAAGGAATTCAAATCATTTTACAAATACATATATTAATCTATCATATTCCTCACTCTTATTCTGTTTCCAGGTTGGAGAATATAATAGGTTCATTTAATTTGTAGTTTGTCAGTTTAAGGGACTCTGGCTGAATGCTAAATAATTGGCATACTAAAAGAATTGTTTAAAACATGTTTAGTGACAAACTCCATGGTCTAAAAAGAATGAAAAAAAAAAATACATCATTTTCAAAAGAAAAAGACATTTTAAGTGATTCATTTTAATGGATACAAAAGATTATAGGGAATAATACTATTATATTTAGCATCATTTAGTTGTATTACCATGGCAAACTTCAATCTGTACTGTACACTTTGCCTCAAATGGCTTAATATTGCAGAAATGTGTTTACTTTGGAAAGTGCATTTAGACAATCTGCTTGTCCTCAACTTTAAAACTGTTAAAGTGCCGGTAGTGTTTAAATACAACCAAAAGAAAGCTCTATTTGAGTGGAAAAAATAATAAAAATTGTATTTGTGAAGCACATGCGCAGAGGCTCCCTGATTGGCTACTTGATCAGGGAGCTCCGTCCCGCTCCGGCCGAAAACTCCCAGTATACAGCTCAGCCTTGCACCGCACCCCCATCCTACGATTCCAGCGGGACCGGTGAACATCTCTATGCCTGTGGGACAATCTAGAAGAGACTTCTCCTGTCAGCTGGGACCGGCTCGCCCACCCTCCGAAGCCTCCAAGATGGTGGCCGCACTGCAGCATGGCAAGGCAGCAGAAGGAGAGGACAACATAGCGGATGCAGCCTCTAAACCTCTCAACAGGTCAGTGCTCTCAAGCCCCACTGTAGGCACATGTGCCCTGACCTTTCTCTATCCAGCCTCCACCAAATCCCTCCAGGAGACGACCCTGGATGACCTGCTTCATTCCCCCCTGGGGATCTTACAGCTAGCCTGGGCTTCACAGGAGGCCGACCACTGAACTGCCCACCTAGCCCCACTTATTTTTCCACCCTTATGACTACCTTCTCCAAAATGCTTGCCAGGGGTCCTGCCTAGACTTCCACTCAGATCGTATGTAAGAATAGTTTTACTCGCGCCTAGGATACGTATTGTGAAGCTGGGGAAGCTGCAAGTAATCAAGTGAACTAATTAATTCGTTACTGAAGACAGAAACAACAAATAATACTGCGCTACCCTTCTAGTGTTTTTTTTGGCAAAATGCCAGAAAATTGTGCAAAAATACAAAAATACAAATGTAAAGTGATAAAATCACTGAAAAAGTGCATATATGTGCCAAAATGTAAACATTGTTATATATTCAAAAACTATAATGCATGGTTCAACTATACACACAATAAATAAAAAATCCTTGGTGATGTTATATTAGTGCTATAAATAATAATAAATATTCCAAAGAATCAGTCCATAGTGCTGATATTACATAAATAGAGAGAAAAGAGAGTGCAATGGTGCTTGTGAAGTCCTATTATATCCGTGACAACCTTCAGCGCCCCCCCGCTTTACCGCAAAGGGCTTAATAATGAGGTAGCTCGCTTACCAGATGGTGTGGACTCTTTTGACTTACGCCAATAAGAGTCTATCTGCGCTTGGTTATTATGCCGGCTTCACTGTTGGATGGGATCCTTAAAGTGCTGGTATAAAACTCAGAACGAGAAAGAAGAGATGCTCCTCATGGTGTAGAAGGTTAAACACCTTTATTTTGTGCAATTCACACGACACATCAATCCACATAAAACATTGATAAAAACTGCAGAGGTTTAAAATCTTCACTCCAAAGAACACCAAATTTTTAAAAACTGAGTCCAAAACATGCTTTCAAATATGAAACAAACTCTGTGCAAAACCTGATGCTGTATCGATAGCGACTGGGTCTATCGCTCGAGCCTCTTCTGAGCCCCTGTTCAGCCCTGCGGCTGGTGTGACAGGTCGCCGCTGTGTATGACCGCGAGGTCTGCCCTGCCCAGAAGTGGGAACTTGGCGTGCGTTCCAGCGGCTACTCAGAACGAGGCACCGTGCGTACCAACTTGACGCGTTTCGTCAGAGATGTGACGTCTTCGGAACAGCGATGCGGACCAGGCAGCGCCCCGAGATTCCGATTCACTTGATCTCCTGGGATGAAGGTTGATGTGGAGAGTGACAACCCTCTGGTGTACCTGAAATTATTTCTTACTGAGGAGGTATTTCTAAAAATCGTCACAAAAAACCAACCGCTACCATGAGCAGCAATCCGCTACGCTGTGTGCCAGATTTTCCAGATCCAGAAAATGGGAACCGGTCAGTAAAGAGGACATCTGGAAGTTTCTGGGACTCATCATCCTTCAGGGGGTGGTGGGGAAACCGCTCCAGAAATGGTATTGGACCACCAATAAGATGCTGGCCACTCCATTTTTTGGCACAGTGATGTCTGAATATCGTTTTTCACTGGTCATGAAGAGTTTACACTTCGCCAACAACAAAGAGTTTGATGAGGCCACACATCCTGCGCCCAAACTCAAAAAAATCTGGGAGGTGTGCCAAATGATTGTCACCAACTTCCAGCGGACCTATGTGCCAGAAAGGGATGTCAGTGTGGACGAAAGTCTGATGGCCTACAAGGGACTCCTGAGCTGGATACAATTTACTGCATCCAAAAGAGTGTGGTTTGGCATCAAATTTTATATGCTCTATGAATCATCCACCGGATATATCTGGAATGCTATCATTTACACCGGGAAAGGTACCAAGTTCAATCCCAGGTACAGTGGCTATGGGATGGCCACATCCTCTGTCCTTTCACTGCTGGACCCATTGCTGAACCAGGGATATTGCATGACAACGGACAATTTTTACACCTCTCCTAAACAAAACTGATGGGTATGGTACTGCTAGGCCAAACCGGCGTGACATGCCATCAATGTTTAGCAGGAAAAAACTAAAAAAAGGAGAGATGGTTGCCTTTCAAAAGGGTAAAATGATGGCAATGCGGTGGCGAGACAAAAAGGACGTGTGTCTCATGAGCACCGTGCACAGCACCTCCACTGCCATGGTCCGCACAAAACACAGAACAGATGTGCTGAAGCCGCAAGTCGTGATCGACTATAATCACACAATGGGAGGTGTCGAACGAGCCGATCAGGCAATGACATTTTACCCGGCGATGCAGAAGCAACAGAGAAAGTATTACAAAAAGATTTTCAGGCATCTCCTTGAACAATGCCTTTGGAACGCCTATATCCTTTATAAAGCTAACACTACCATACCTCTTGTTCATTCTGACTTTATCTGGAAGGTGGCTGAGCAGATTTTTGTCAACCACCCGACGCCATCAGTATCTGCTAACAGACCCGGACGACGCGCTGATGACGTTGGCAATCCAGAACGCCTGACAGGCCGTCATTTTGTAGACTTTGTACCGCCAACCGCAAGAAAGTTAGCGCCTACCAGGATGTGCATCGTTTGCTGTTCCAAGAAGGATGGCAATGAAAAAAAAGTCCGAAAGGAAACAAGGTACTATTGACCTGATTGCAACGTCGGACTTTGTCTAGTTCCATGCTTCAAACTGTTTCACACTCAGGATGTGTATTGAATTTCTTTGTTTGACAAATTTCATTATTTTTCATTGCATTATTGAATAAAATTATATTATTGATTAGATTATAATTCATGTGTTTGTGTTTCAAATTTATCACATCTGGGATGTCTACAAGAGTCTTGTTTTGGTAAGTTTTAAGTAAGTATTTACTAAGAATTGTAGGCCTTCAATACATAACGCCAAATTTCCATGCAAAAAATTGTACCGCTTTTGGTACATAATTCCTGACATAATCATACTGCCAGAGAGGTTAACAGGCTACTCTAAAAGATTGTGCTGAAGTATATGTCAAACTAAGGCATGTGTAGACCATATTGAAATGTTGTTGCACAAGGTTACATTCTAAAGGTGGTACAACAAGTAGAAGGAATAGAAACAGTAATTTTAAATGATGTGTGCCAAGTTAAGAAGATGTCCAGTATATATTGCATACCAGTGAATACAAGTTTTCCATAAGTTCAAAGTATTGGCATATTTATCATTGCTGGAGGTGAACAAGGTTTCCTAAGTAGGGCGGGTCTGTACTATTCTGATCACCTCTGGTATATGATTAGGTTTCCAGAGCTGGACTATAAGTAGTCTCACAGCTAATAAAATAAGGATTGTAACAGTTCTAAGCTTAGGAATTACACCTCACCAAAGATAAGAATGCTGACCCCTGGGACAGGTGCAAGATTATGCCTATGTGAGAGTATATGAAATATTTTTGGACAAAATTTAGATAAATGTGGGCAGGCCCAAAGAATGTGGTATATGGTTCCAGGCTGATTGCATGCTCTCCAGCAAAGTGGAGAAATAGAGTTGGTAAGCTTCAATAAACAAATAAGAAACACCTTCCACGCTAATCAATCACTATAAACCTTATTCACAAAACATCAATAATAGAAAAAAGTAAAAGACAGAAGTTGCTCACATCAAAAATGTATTCATCAATCTGTGCTACATGCAAAAATTGAAATATGTAAGATAATGAGGTAGCACTACC